>NC_086319.1:69693405-70037405 GCF_036172605.1 Pelobates fuscus | reverse complement strand
TAGCCACATACTACATTATCAACGTGTTGCCTTGACATCCGTAGGCATTTTAGTGTGATATCGCTTTTTTACATTATGATCACCTATATCTTTTCCCTTATAGAAACAGCAGACCTGTGTAAATTTAAATTCAAGTTCTCAGTATGTAGTCAGTGGTGGTCTCGATAGCACTGTGAACATATGGGATTTGAAATCTAAAAGACTTCATCGATCGTTAAAGGTAAGGTCTTGCGGTTACAAAATCTCAAATATCCCTGAGTAGCCTGAAGGTGGTGAATCATCTCACACCAGATTGAGAAGCCAGGATGTATTTGAGTGGAAATGTATTTGTTTCTGAGTTCTTATTTCAGCTGATCTCTTCCAGGATCACAGGGATGAAGTAACGTGTGTTACATTTAATGGGAATGACTGCTATGTGGCCTCAGGCTCTTTGAGTGGAGAAATCATATTGCATAATGTAACTACCAATTTATCCTGCACACCGTTTGGTCATGGAAGCAGCCAGGTACTGACTGTACTCAATTTAAATATATTCCTTTTTTTTTGTGTGTTTGCAGTTCAAATTAATACATATTTTGGGGTTTTAAAGTAAGAAATCAAAGTATATATTTTCACATTCTTTATATGATTTTAGACGCATTCGTTGCTACTGAAATTAAATTGTCACAGACTTCATGCGTCATGCAATTTTTTTTTTATTTTTTTTTTGTAGTCTGTAAACAACCACAGGTCAATAGAATCTGTAAATCAAGATTATGCTTTAAATCATGCACCTAAGAAGGAAAACAGCTCTTACAGTGATTATACTGTAGAACACTATTATCATCCATGGAACATCTTAAAGGATTTATTTGATGAATACAGAGTTTAATGCAAATTCAAAAAGTTTAGTGCTGAAATAAGTTTAAAAAAAAAAAAAAAAAAAGAGTATATGACCTGTTGAAAAAGTAACTGCCCCCTGATTTCAGTGCTTCTGTTATAAAGCATTTGATGTGCGCATCGCGGCATTTATTGCCCATGTACATTAAGTCCACAGTGCTTCTCTTTGAGATGTGTTTGGACAAAATCATGTTGACATCAGAGGTGCTGCAATGAAGAGGCGTTTATTTGTATTTTTTTTTACATTTTTTATGTAACTCTTTAATTATCTACGTGTTGCCTTGAGATCTGTAGAAAAAAAAAATTGTAATTTTTTAAAGGGCTGTCCTGCAACCTAAAAGACCACTCTAAATATTTGTGCATACAAAAACGTGAAAGTGAAAAATCCCAAAGTATACTTCTCTCACAGACTCTGGAACAACATTTTGGTTCATATATATATAAGTTTCCCCCTTCTTTAATAAAATCTGAATTCCTGACTTTGTGCACAACCCTTTCTTCTCTTCCCTCTTACTATTTGAGGCAAAACTATTTTTTTGGGGTATTATAATGTTCCTTTAATGATGTATCTGTGACTTGCTGAACACATTTGTTTCACTGATAAGTGTTTCCTGTTTGTCTAGCCTATTCGCCATGTGAAGTATTCATTTATAAAGAAGTTTCTGCTGGGTGCAGTCTCAGACAGTGGTAGTGTAACTCTTTGGGATGTGAATACTCAGAGTCCGTATCACATGTTTGATGGTGCTCACAAGGCCCCAGCCTCAGGAATATGTTTTTCCCCGGTGAATGAGTTGCTGCTTGTCACCATAGGACTGGATAAAAGAATTATTTGTTATGATATATCCAGCAAAAAGTAAGTGTCTTTTTTATTTTTTTATTTTAGAAGAGGTTTAAAGTACAGTTTACAGTTGAGAACAAGTGTTCTGTCCTAATACCAAGTTTCATTGAAGTGTTGTATGTTCTGTATTAAAAGGGGAATAAACGGTAATTTAAATTACACAATGCTGATCTCTACCTGCTTATACTTACAGCAGGAGTTGTTGAGCAGTAAATATAGTAAGCTGGATATCAAATGTGGACGTCATATACATTTGGTGCTGCTGTTGGTCTAACTAATACAAACTGAGAACTACTGAACCTTTTCTATGAAGCTTTATTTCAGGTTACAGGACATAAACCATGTTTACATATACAAGGTACACAAGTGAATATCTGTTCTAGTCCGTTGTGCCTTAAATATGGAACTAAATTTCCTTGTGTCACATGAACCATTTGTTTGCTGTTTCTGTACAAAACGACTTTCAAGAGTCATTGAATGAGGTACAAGTACGGTACATGATAGTCTGTAAATATCCTAAATAAATTGAATCTATCTAAGATCACCTGTTATAATTTATTTATTTTTCCTCCAATTATTTTCTTTCTTTTCTTCATCCACGCTCCCTTCCACTAAATATTGTTTCTTCTGGCACTTGACAGGGCACAGGGTATTGCTAAAATGATTGCAAAGAAAAACAAAAAAAAATGACTGAGAAAAATACACTGCATTTATTAAAAATACAGCTTAATATGCCTTTCTTTCTTTAATTGTCCAGGTTATACACTAAAGTGAGAATTCAAGGTGAATTACACATTTAAGGTCAAAGTAGCCAAACTGAATATTTTAAGAAACCATGATCTTGTGCTTTAAAGAGACAACGTTTACATTGTTTTTTTTAATCAAAACAAAGTTATGATGCCAAGAGAACCCCGGATGTCTGCTTACATCAAGGACTAAACTGTTCATGAGCAGTATAACCACAAAGTCTTGAAGTCGGCTCTGCCCAGCTAATTCTGTTGCAGTCCGAGAATTAAGTCAGGAAACCTCAGACTGTGATCCACTTATAGAATGAGTGTGTCAGTTGACCTACCTACTCATTGGTGATTTGTCACATTACTTGTATAGCATTATACACTAAGGTTGTCCTAGTTTATCAGGCAGAGCTTTTTTTCTGACTATCACACTAGCAGAGCCAGCATGTAAAATCTGTTTTACATTCAAAATGAGAGCACAAATATGACTTTGGCTCCAAGTGCATATTTTGTATAGATTTAACCTTGGGATACATGCACTGGAGGCATGTTAGTACCCAAAGACTCAAAGCACCATAACTACAGTGAGCTATAGCAATTGTGATGCTTAGAGTTCACTTGTACTAAAACCTCTTCTGAAAAGGTGGTTTAGATAGGACTTCAGAATTCTGTTTTTGTTCATGGTTTCATTTTAAAATTCTGACCAAGCCTAGTTAGAATTGATCTTATCTACTTTACCAGTCCCTACCACTTAATTTATGTAAAGTTTGTTGTCCTCACAGAAGTTGTTGATGCTGTTTCTGCTTTTTAGTGAATTTTTCTTAATGTTTTGCATTGTTTGCGTGGAAGTGTGTTTTTTTTTTTTCAGTAGTGGTGATCTTGCTTGTTTTGTTTACATTAAGGATTCTGCAGTCAGTTGTGGCCGAATCACCTCTTACTGCATTAGATTACATGCATGATGGAATAACACTTGCTGTTGGCTCGTCTCGTGGGAAAATCTACCTGTATGATTTAAGAATGTTAAGCTCACCTGTGAAGACAGTCAGTGCTCACAAAACATCCGTGCAATGCATTCAGTTTCAACACAGCAATAGTTACAAGGTGAGATAAAGGACATCCTTTTAAATGGATAAACAAAATGCTTTGTTGGTTTTCAGCGCATGTATCTGTTATATCATTTTATTTAAGTCTGAGCTTGAAATGGTAAACTTATTAACTGCCGTGGTCCTAAGAGGATCAAAAGATGATCTTTATGGGGTTAAAAGTATCTTGTTTTTCATGTCTGTATGCTATAATCTGATTAATGCATCTTTGTCAAATTATAATGCAAAGTGCAGTCTGTGATGTTTTTTATATTTATTTTTATGTGTTTATGTATTTCCTACACACAGAGTAGTAAAGGTTCTTCAAGTAAATCATCTTTGATCTCTTCTTCTATGAATAAGAAACCTTCCACCAAGTCAGGATCTATTGTCGGAGGAACACATAGTGCAAACGTAATCAAAGATTTGCCATCGCCAATGTCTTCAGCATTAGCTCAGCCAGCACTGGATAGCAGAGGAATTGAGCAAAGTGAAGACATTTTGGGTATAAGGTTTTGTTTACTTGTATTATATATTAATGTGTTGTGCATTGAGGAGGGCTGAACGTTAAGTTGGAAAGTGAAAATGTTTCTTTAGAAATCTATTTGTCAGGATACGATTTCTTCAATGTTTCAATTCTTCTTTTAATGTGTGAAATTTCTAAATTGCTAATGTTTACCCTTAGTTTATAAAAAGAAAAATATCCGCTCTGAATTGTAAAGAAAAGTTATTCATATATTCTGGACTCACATGCCTTAATCCGTAGCATCTATTTTTGGAACTCAGAAGTTAGTGTTGTCCACATATATCCATTATGAAATAATTTCTGTGCCAGACACCATTATAATAGGCGGCATTATAATTCTCGGTTTCTTTTTTTAATTGGCATTTAGTGTTCATCCTTTATATGTGAATTGAAACACTAAAATAAGACTGGTTTCTAAATGTTTTGCTGTATTTAGTATGATTTTAATTTTGTTATTGACAATTACATTGTCTAGCTGCCCGCTAAGTACATACAATGCAGGATGTAATAAACAGTATGCAGTACTCGTTCACTAAATTAAGTTTCACATAGTGCCATGCAAATAGCTAGTATTATGTTGTATTTACACTCCTTATCAGTAGATTGGGGTTTTTGCTATGATTTAAAAACATATTTCAATATCCATCTCACAAAAGTTCAAGTTTCTTTTTGCATCCTCTAGGCTAATTTGTACTACCTATTTCTTTACTTATTTTTTTTAAATGATTATAACTGGTAGAGGTAGTAATATTAGTATTCCTTTTGGATGGATGATGCGTTAAATCAATACATCAAGCACCATTACAATTACAACTGCCCTGAGGAAAGTCTGGTGGCGTAGGAAGGGTACTCATTGGATGGAAGTGCTCAGTTGACACTCAGAAAGTGAGTTGGCCCTGCACGAAAGGGCTTACCTCAGTTGAGCCAATGTAACTTCTTGCAGGATCTTCCACCTCTATGGGAGTAGGTGACTGGCACCTGGGGGACCCCAGGTAAGTTACAAAGTGGTTTGATTACTTACCCTGGACTGTAGTTCTTATGGTGCTTGAAGGCTTTCTTTTAAAATAAAAAAATCTACCTAAATGAATCCTAACTGTAGCAAATTACAGACCTATGATCTTTGTCTGTTGCTCCTAGTCTACGGCTGATTTTACTGAAGTACTCCTATTACTTTCTGTAGAGGGATTCTGGAGTATGAGCCTAGACAGAGTATGTGATTCTCTCTGTATGACAAAATTAGAGCATATACTTCATAATTCACCCAAATTATTTTAAATTGACTAAATAAATTTGGTCCAAATGCGACGAATGACAAGGATAGACTGCTATCACTTTAGGGTTTATTGAGACGTGAGAGAAATGGTTGGGATGGGATTCTAAATAGTGTTGTTGGTTTTTTTTTTTACCTAGACAAAGCATGGAATCATAAACATGCTGGATGATTATTGTATTCAGCTCTAAATGGCAAAGCTGAAAATGAATTGTAGTTAACTAGGAGCCGGTGATCACTATTTTTAAAGTCCCTATCAATTTTTATTTATTTATTTATTGGTTTTCCTTTTTTTTGTTGTCTGCCTATAACGGACTGCCTTCTGTTTTGGGGGTACATTTGATTGGCAACTGAAGTAAAGCCTTGCTTTACGCTCCACCCACTATCAAGTTTTGTCGGCTTGACTGCTATACTTAAGAAAAGTAGTCCTTACTATTCTTTATGTATTTTATGTAATGTTGCATGCTAAGGGCAAAATGTGATTCAGACATAGGGAATCAGATAGAAACAGATTAGATGAATGTTTTTTTTTTATTTATTTTTTTTTTTTTTGGGTGACCGATCCACTGTAAAGGGACACCATAGTCACCAGAACGACGACAGCTTAATGTAGTTGTTATGGTGAGTAAAGTCAGTCCCTGCAGGCCTTTTAATGTAAACACTGCCTTTTCAGAGAATTACAGCCTAGGGACAATTCAAATGTCCACTAGAGGTGATTCCAGGGTCAATGCGGGAGACGCTGAAGTTTCCCAGTAGAGATGCATTGATTCAATGCATCTCTATGAGGGAATGCCGATTGGCCAGGTTGGCGTTTGGCACTGCCCCCACCCCGCTTCCTTGACTGGGATCAACAGAATTGACTATCTCAGCCAAACTAATGCTTTGCTTTAGTAAAGACATATAGGGGGACGACCACTTAATGGTGGTTTAGAACTATACTGTCAACAATACACCTTTTTTGTTCCTGACGAGATAGTGTCCCTTTAAGTATTCTTCTAAGCCGCAACTATTTTTATCCTAAAGGAGCAGCAAAATAACTACATTTTATATGAAAAATTACTGGTTTACATTCACAGTGATTTTCTGATCAACTTCTTATTGTCTGCGTACAGTACTTTGGAAGGCTTTGTGTTATTTTGTGCTTTTATGTAGAAACCTACATATATGATCGGAGAGTGCTTTACTTGAGTTACAACTATATATTTAAAGCGGCACTGTCATGCCGAACTTACCTTTCCTCAATCTCTTCCTCCCTCTCTCAGGATCTGTTCTCCGTTTCTTCCTGTCTGCTATAGTTTTCTTTAAAATCATAAGACAAAGTAGGCACTCTTTGCCTTATGGAGGATTCCTCCGCTTGACCAGCTCTGACCAGCGGAGGAGCAAAGTGTGCTTAATTTCCGCTGGTCAGAGCAATTTTCCCATGATCCTTACCTTTCCTCCCTGTTCCCACGATGCTTCCTGTCATTTTTAGACGAAACTGCCGAATTGCGTTCTAACTGAATGAGAACAGTATGTTCGTTTGTTTTAGAACGCAATTCGGCACTTTGTTCGGATCGCAATTTCATTCGAATGAATGAAACTCCGATCCTATTCGTGCCGTGGCTGCATCTTGCAGCCGCTTAGTAGATAACTCCCTAATTCCTACGGTATCAGGGAGCTATCTACTAAAAGGCTGAAAGATCTAAATTGGTCTTTCAGCCAAATTTACTAATACTAAGTAAAGATTACTTAGTATTAGTAAATAATATGGCCCTACTCGCTATACTGCAGGTAGGGGCATGTCTATTAAACAGTGAGCAGCCTGTGGCGGGGGACCTACTCTTCTCCCCCCCCCCCCCCAACCCCTGGGCAGCAGGTGGGGGCCATAATGATAATGAAGGGGGGGGGGGGCTACTGTCCTCCCCCCCCACCCCTGGGCGGCGGGTGGGGGCCATAATGATGATGAAGGGGGGGGCCTACTGTCCTCCGTCCTCCCCCCGGAACCCACCCCTGGGCGGCGGGTGGGGGCCATAAAGATAACGAGGGGGGGACCTACTGTCCTCCAACTCTCCGGCCCCCGTCGAACTATAAATAAAATAAAATAAACCTGAGCGCAATAAAAAGCCTTACCCCGCCCTGCAATTAGGCTAAGAACACTCTGATTGGTGGGTTTAAGCCAATCAGAGTGCTCTTTGTCATTTTACACAGCGTGGGAAAATTCCAAATAACTTTCCCACGCTGTGTAAAATGACATAGAGCACTCTGATTGGCTTAAACCCACCAATCAGAGTGTTCTTAGCCTAATTGCAGGGCGGGGTAAGGCTTTATATGCCCTGCCCCGCCCTGCGGAGCTCAGTCTGCGCGTTGCCCTCCATGGGTGAAGATGGATTATTTTTTTTTGCGCTCGGGTTATTTCTTTTTCATCTGGTCCCCCCCCCTCCTTCATTGTCATTATTGCCCCCACCCGCCGCCCAGAGGTGGGGGCGGGAGAGGGGGAGGACAGTAGGTCTCCCCTCATTATCTTTATGGCCCCCACCCTCCGCCCAGGTTTGGGGCCGGGGGGGGGGGGGAGATGGGATGACAGTAGGTCCCCCCCCTCATTATCATTATGGCCCCCACCCGCCGCGCAGGGGCGGGGGCCGGATAGTAGGGATTTTATTTTACAGTGAGCAGCCACTGGCTGCTCACTGTTTAGTAGACATGCCCCTACTCGCGTTTTAGGGGTTAAAAAAACAAACAAAAAACCGGGATTCGGCATGACAGTGCCGCTTTAACATGGTCTGTTTTACTCTTTTTTTTTTTAAAACAACAATGGACTGGATTTTCTTACCTTACAGCTTAATAAATGGTTTTTAATAATAGACAGTTACAATTCTATGCATGCCTAATGCATTCAGACTCTAGCCTTTGAAGTGATTTTCACATAATGTTCTTCTCTGTTGATTTATATACCGATAATGTACATTTTAGCTTCTGCTGTGGTTTGCTGTTCTCTTTATTGAGCATTGTGGTATAAAGTAAGAAGGTTTGTGTGTGTTCTGCCATTGTCATTTTCATTTTGGATAAGAAGATATTTACTAAATAATTATCTTTAAATTGCACTAGCATACGCAGATCTATTTTGTTTAAAGTGAAGTTACATTTTTTTATTTTTTTATTTTACATTTTCTTTTTTAATATCTATATAGGTATACCACATAGTTCCAGTCTTGATGTAATCCCATCAAAAGAAAATGTTTACAACAAAAGTTCTGAATTAAAATCCATGGATTCGTTTGGAAGAAGTAGCTTAGGTGACATATTCTCTCCTGTGAAGGATGGTACGTTACTAAATATTTGTAACTTATTAAAGGGAACTCCCATCATTTAGATTACTTATATTCATATTGACCCCTTAAATATTAACTAGCTTAATTTTTTCTTTCTTTCTTTCTTCCTTTTTTATTTATGGCAGTGCTTACTGGGCATTTCAGCACTTCCTGCATCCAGAACCTAAATTGGAATTTTAAATTTTGCAACCAGTGGCATAATTAATTTGTCACGCATCACCCGTGTGAAAAATGAATGTGTTGATGATCTGATGGTCCTGAGTTTATTAACTATACCTCTGCAAAATGATGTTCCTATTATATTATAGCAGTTCATTGCGTGGCTTGATTGTTTTGCTAATAATTACTGTGTGTGATTTTGCTGCTGTGCTGATACCTTTACAGGACTAACCGGGTGTTTAACTTGCGTGCTATCTCCAGGGAGTGGCATTCCACCTTAAGAATAAAGGAATTCCGTTTGCGTTTCGTGTCGGCTGTCAAACTGATGCCAGCATTTTATTTATTTTACTTTGTCAATGGTGTGAGGGAATGAGAGCCAGCTTATTTACATTTACATTACACTCGGTAAATATATAGAGAGAGAAATTCTGAGCTCTCACCTCTTCTGTTTACATTTATATTGAGCCACATAGCATTCCACTTCACAATGTTTACAATTAAAGTGGAAAAAAGTAGAATAATTGGGGACACCAGCCCGATAGCTCAACTCCACACTTTGCTGGACCACATCCTCATTTATGGACCCACGGTGGAAGATTCACGCTCACTTTTTTGCTGTATTGCACCTTATTGTTAATGTAGGTTTTGAATGTAGGTGAAGCAGACAGAGCCTCACCTTGCTACTGATAAGGAATTTGAAGTAAACCATTGAGATCCTTCCTTCTAAGGAAGCTGCAGGATCCAGGCTGTATCCATGACTTACAAATAATAGTACTTTTCGAAGCTTACGGCAATATTAAGAGGCAAACGTTTTACTAAAAGTTATAATCTGGAGTGCCATATAATAAGATTCAAATGGACTATGGAAAGTACCTAATGTACATGTCCACAGACCTAGCAATCGTAAACACAAATGGAACCAGGAGCTATCCAAAACAGTTGGGTTTATTTACTAATTTTCAGATTGTAGTGAATTGTAGGCCAAAGTAGCCAATATGTGACTGAAGTCATCGATTTCAACCAGAATTTTACAGTTCAGTGCAGTAATTGTAAACCCCTAAGAAAATCTATGCATTATTGCCATGTATATCAGATCACACTAAGCTGGGTCTTATAGTAGATATACAAGTAGAACATATATGCATACGTACATACAAAACCAAATAGTGAGATACATTCCTAGATGAAACTTAAAGGGACACTTTAGCTACTCACCCTTTTCCCTCGCCGGGCTCCCTTTCCTTTCCTCCCCTGCCGACGTCAGCATCCTTTTTTTCAATGCTTTCCTATAGACGCTCTGCGTGATTGAGGCATAATATGCCTCAATCTTTTCCGATGCACCTCTAGTGGCTGTCTGGAAGACAGCCACTAGAGGCTGGCTTAACCCCAGTTGTAAACATAGCAGTTTCTCAGAAACTGCTATGTTTACATCAGGCAGGGTTAACCCTAGAGGGACCTGACACCCAGACCACTTCATTGAGCTGAAGTGGTCTGGGTGACTATAGTGTCCTTTTAACTATATTAAAATATATATTTTTTTTTTTTCAGGACTTTCTTTGTGTTTTCCCACATAGCAGTGTTATGTTTTGGGGGATCTCGTTGCTTTCCTCCCCCTATAGTACAATCCTGGCATCATTAAAGCTGCTTAGCAATATAATTGTTTTAAATTGCCAGGATTTTTTTTTTTTTTTTTTTTTTGTGCAGTGTGTGTATGTAGTAGCCTTGTTTTTTTGTTTGATTTTTTTTTTTCTCTTAATTTTGATGTATGTGACTAGAGAAGGAATAGCACTGTGTGAATACATATGCAAATATTGTGATAGAGAACATAACTTAAATCTCAAAGAATTATACTGATACTGAAATAGCGAAGTCCTTAAGTGTTGTTTTTTTTTTTTTTTACAGATGCACTTCATCTTAAAGGAGCTGAGGACTTTGTCTTTAAAGGAAACGGTATGCATCCTCATATTTGTAGGACCTTACTAGGGTTCCCTATTTCAAACATCACAAAAATATATTTAATTGGAAAATGTAAATGTGCATCATTCACAGTCCTATTGTGTTTGTAAGGGATTGGGTGAAATCAGATAGATGTGGTGTTTATTCATACTGGAATTATTCAACCTACTTATTGTGACTTGCATTACTATATATAATCATTTGAATATGTGCTGCAGAGAGAATATATGCTTGAAGGGGGAAAAGTCATAGAAGAAGTATATACCAACATTGTCCCACTTTATAGGAATTGTTTGTCATTAAGAAACATGAGACATGGTTTATTGGCTTCTATCCAGTTAAAGAGACATTTCAGCCAACAACGCACACTTGGTTATTTTTTGTTTTTCTTTCTTCCTTCTTTCTCAATCTTACTTCTAATTAGGTTTTCTCTATAATCCAATTAGTTCTGTTCATACCTTCCATGTTACAGTTTTTCTGTATTTGCTCCAAAAATACTGCTGTTTAGAATGTCATGACTTCCTGGTTCCTGGGAGCTGTAGTTAAGCTGTAGAATGCTAAAAGCTGAACTAAAACCCCAGAAGCCCTTGCAGCATCCATAAACCACTGCTTATGGGATAGTTATAGAAAGTATGAAATGTGTTTGTCAGTTCCTGGTTTAGGGAGAGTTCATGGCATATCCCGTATAGTTTGGAGTTTTGCAGGAAATCTAGGATTGATTGTTTTTTTTTTTTTAAATATACTTTGAATGCACCCTTTCTGTAATGAATAATAAAAAAAAAATCCATAGTCATCCTGTAGTGTTCCTTTATATATATATATCTCACGTGAAAGAATCTAATTGTTTTGTTCATGTAGAAGGAAGGTTATATACCAACAATTGAATGGAAAGCGTTTTTTTGTTTTTTTTTTTTAGTATTATTTGTCATGTGGAGCTTTGCAGGTAGTGGTTTTTCAGGAGTGTTGTCTGGTCTCTCATCCAGCTATTAGATTTTTTTTTATATAATTTTTTTTTAAATCTCAGCAGTATGTTTCCATTCACAATAAAAAGCTGTTAATATCGGCTGCAGCATTATGATAAATAATGACTTGATACTGCAGCTAAGGAGGGAGATTTTATGGGGGAGGAAATATTTAGTAGCCTTACTGTTTCTAAGCAGCTCTGGATATTTCTGTCTTCTCTTTATGCTCAGTAGGAATCTTTACAAACAGAAGTAATGTCAGAGAGGTGTAAAGGTGGGAGGTAGAACCAATTATTTTATCCTCTTACTTTTATAAATGTACAGGCACGCAAAAACAATCTTAAATTCTTGTTCCTGGAGTTTGTAACCACATTATTTTTCATTGCTTTAGTTTGGCATTTAGTGAATGTGCTGGATCTTGTATGTTGTATGAATTGGCCTCAGAAGCACAGTTATAATGTATGCATGTTCAATGGAGTGCAGCCCTCTTGGCTTTATATATTATCAAGATATTGAACCAGTAAGCGTACTTTAAGCTTTCACCAATTTCCAAGGATGGGACTTGTGTTATCCAGCTTATACTGGTATTGGTACTAATTTTATTGTCCTTTGAAGAAAGATATTCCTTTAATCGATCTCTCTTAAAAGTGAACATAACACAAAATTAAATTCCTCTATGTTTAATAAACATATTAATTGTAGCTTAAACATCTACAATCTATTCCACTGAAACCTAATTTAAGATGCATGCCTTTTCTGTGTTGGGGGAGTAAAAGCATCATGTCACAGAGAGGGTGGGGGGCACAATATTGCGGCAGTTTTATTTTTATTTTGCAAACTGCCAAAACTCCGTTGAAGATTGGAGCTACATTTGGGAATATAGGTTTTAAGACCAAAAAAGGTCTCATCGATTTTTATCAGTAAAATATAATTGGATTTCTAAAATGTAATGGAAGACAAGGAACGTTTGGAGAATGAAATTGTTTCGATGCTGTTCGAACACTGAATTGTAGTCAGAAAATGGTCTATTGAAAATGGAAAATTATAGGTTTTGGATGCTGCAAAAATGTATTAGGCATTTGGGGTACACAAGTTTCTTTGTAAAACCATTTTAAGGTTTGTTCCCTACTTCAGATTCATTTGTGTATGTGTTATGGTACTATTTACTTACCTTACAGCAGATGTGGTGATGATTTTTGTTTTGTGTGTTTTGAATCCTCTATAGATCTTGATTATCATGCCCAATTCAATTCTATGCCTTCAAGAAGAAATCCTGTTGGAGCCAACTCTCAAGGTATACATTCATCCCCATTGCATCTAATAATTGGAAGTCCAATTAAAGAAGAAGACGAAAGTCCAGAGACAGAGCTGAAAACAACAAAGCCATATTTTTCAAAATCAGATGTGAAAGAAGGTGCCTGGCAGGTAAATAACACTTTTTTTTTTTTTTTTTGTGTGGCTATTTTAATCTTCCCTCCCCAGAATTAATGGAACACTCCAAACAAACACAGGTACTTCATCTTTAAATAAAAATCAGCACTTTTTTGTACACCCCAAGTTACCCTAAGGCAGCCAGTCCTGCTACTTCCTAAACTTAATAGGCACTCTATTGCTCAGAACTCCTGTCATAAAAATACTTCTCAGCAATTGGGAAGCCTGTGATTGGACAGCCACAGAACGTCTGTGCTGGGGAAGATGGGTACAGCTTGAGGTCGCTGCAGACACAAGATCTCATCCAAAGAAAGCATGCCAAAAAAGTGTACATATTTATTTTGGGGGTATATCTTAAATAGCTTGTATTTTTGTTGCTGGTGTTTATATTTCATTTTTATTTTTTTTAAGTGTTCCTTTAATCTCTGATTTTAAAAATATAGTTTTGTAAAAAAACATTGCTGGTGCACCAAAATCTGTTGCATCAATCTGTTGGTAGAATTGGGTTCCACGCTGTTGAATTGTTATTTGGACTGAGCATATTTTTAGTCAGTTGTATATGTTTTGTTGGGGTTTGCATACTTTCTGAAATTCTTGTGATAGGACTAGGCTTTTTTATTTTGACTGGAATTGTTGTTGGGGATAGGGTTGGAGTGTATTAAGATATATTGATGACCTGTTTCTTAGTGACTTTTTCTTGTCACTCTAAAAGCAATCGAAAATACAGACTGCAGAGCTGATTAACCTCAATACTTCACCTGTTCCTCTATCTCGGACTCCAGATGCAATGGAAAGAACAGGGAAGCAAACTATGTCTCAGTTAAAACCTGATTTTCCTCCAAATGGCACCAAGGTGGCAAGTAAGTAGTTTAGTTTTCATAAGGTTGGTGAAGATTTCTGTTGCCATTTATCTCCACTCCACTTTCTGAAAGATTTCTATCAATACATAGTAACGGTTTAGGTTTAAAACCGTATTTTTCATGGACTATATGTTTAACTATATATAATATTTTCAATAAAAAAAAAATCAATATTTCTATTACACGATACGTGTACTGGCTGATAACTAACATTCTTAAAAAGTACATTTTAAATTGAAATATAATTATTTGCATTAAGATGGCAGTGTTATAATACTGTCCTTATTAGATGTTCTCTAACTAGCATGGAACAGACTTAACACATTCTCTGTTTCCACTGTGCCAATGCACAAAAATAATTTTAAGAACTCTTATGAAGATTGAATAAAGCCTTTGTAAGGCCATTGATGAGCTCAGAATTATAAATCCTTCCTTCAAATCACACATCTGTGAAATTAGTGATTAATGCCTTCAGAATGAAAATCTGCTTGATTGTTACCAGTAGTGCATGTTTCACCATCAGTTATTCTTGGAAAATTACTGGAATCGGAGTCTAATGAGAAACATTGATTAAAAAGAAACCGTTAAGAGTGAGATCCAGTACGTTTCATGATCCACAGTTCGTAGAAATATGCATGTACATTTGTGTGTTTCAGCAATGGAATTCTGTTTTATGGACTGGATCACACTTTTTAAAATGCTGTTTACCTTTTTTGTATTTGAATAAGAGCACACGCATTCAACATGTTAATTTCCTCTGTTACACGTGGAAGCCAGTGGCATGGCCTGTGGTTGCTCCCATAGGGACCATTGGTAATCTTAAAGTAAAAGTCAAGCACGACCAGTATGTTTGTCTTAATATATTTCATTGGCTGGGCATTCCATTAGGATTTCTGCTACCTTGATACTATTTTATGAATTTATTTTTCTACAAAAGGTTAACTACACCTGATAGACTTACAATCTATGAACTTTGTCACTTCTGTAGGTTTTGAGTTTGACTTGTTCGCTTTATCTTCCTGTTATCTTCACCAGTTATAAAACCGTTTAGGGGAGATTGTGTGTCGTGGGATGCATTTTCATCTTAGGACTAGACACTAAAAAGTACAGATTACCCTAACCACTACAAATACTTATCTCGTATTTAACTAATATGTATGTGTGACAAATAAAATTAAATGTAGAATTCCACAACTATTTATTCTGCAACTTGACATCTCTATCTTTGCTCCCTGCCAGTTATGGTCATTTGTTCTGTGCTTTGCACCTGCCAACCAGCATAGAAAAAACATTACAGAAAACAGGAGAAATTAAAAAAGGTTTTTATTCTCCCTCATTCGCAATTGTTTCCGCTTTCCTTTGCCTTGTCTTAAAGGGACACTATAGCCAGCCATATCACTCCAACTCGTTGAAGTGGTGTGGGTGCAGTGCGCCTGTTTCCTTAACACTGCAATGTGAAACAGAGGCGCTTCCTGAAGCTCTTGCATGAGGATGTCCAGCGTCTTTAAAATCCCAATAGGAAAGCATTGATTAAATACTTTCCAATGGGGAAACCCTAATTCGTGCACGGCACTTGCAGGGCACGCAAAATAAGATTTCCACCATTGCCGTGACAGATAGGAGGACACTGGGCCAGTGCTGAGAGATCATGGCACTGCAATCAGGTAAGTAATTTAATGAGAGGGGGGAAAATAATTAACTCAATTTATAAGTTTTTTTTAATTTATTTATTTTTAAATTCAATTATGTAAAGTCCAGAGGAGTGACAGATCCTCTATAAACTGTGTCTAACCATTTTAAATGGTTTGACAAAAAAATGTATCTCTCCCAACAATCTAAAGCTTGGCCCTCTCTGACATGGCATAATGCAAAACATTAGCATTAAGCATGCTACGTAAAACATTGGTGTGCTTAAAGACCCATTAGCCTCATAACCCCCTACAATGAGCTGTACTGGCAGTGCTGCTTAGAGCTTTCAAAAAAATATGCTAGTTTTATGTGATAATTAAGTATATTTCTCTATTATAATTGGGCATATATATATATATATAAAACAAAATAGTTTGAGACATTTATGTGGCACACTGATTTCTCTGTTTCTAGCTCCCTACAAGGTACCTGCATCCATCAGCACAGAGGTTGCAAATTCATTGTCAGAAAAAATAGCAGATTCCCTCACCAGCGACCGAAGTGGAGCTCCGTTAACATCTGTTCAGATTAACTTCATCAAGAATATGATTGAAGAAACACTTGATGATTTCCGGTAATCTTATTTATTTTGCACTATAAAAAGGGTGAGGGTAGGGCACAATTTTTGTGCTTTTTAAATTCATGAAAGTAACCATAGGATTGAACTACTCATGCCAAATCACAAATGTATGTAGTATGGCTACTTAAGACTTGACAAAAGAAAAAAAGGATATGTTCTAGTTATTAATGTTTCATTCTACCCTAGGCCTTTCTTGGGACCTATTGTTTTGTCCATCATTCTGGTGAATGACATTACATTTTTTTACAGGTCTAAAATTTGTTGAAATATAGAAACTTTTTATTGCATTAATATGTGTGTATAAATATATTTGATACAGATATATTGAAAGCAAACTTCAGTATAAAAAAAAATAAAAAAAAATTAGGAAGCTGCTCAATTTCTATAGTTTACAAGTCTTTTAGAAAGGGAATTACATGGAATATTTTGTCTTGCTGTTGAAACAACTAGTTTACCGTCTGAATCTGCAAATATTGCATTATCTTGTTCGGAATGACCTGAAAAACCCTTACTATAACTTGACACGACAGTCTACCAGATGGGTTTGTGTCTGGAAGTTCTACACAAGAAAAGCATCAGACAGTGGAGATCTGTGACCCTTTCCATCCTTGTGCAGTGTGATAGGACTCGGGGGGGGGGGGGGGGGTCTTCTTAGCAAATAGAATTCTCGGCAGCTGTTGAGTCTGAAAGCCTGTGAACCACATGTGTAAATCTACAGAGCTAGGCACCTCAAGAGACCATTATCTCAAAATAAAATCGCTTGTCAATATTGTGACTTAAATATACGGTGCTTTAATACCCGGTGAGTCAGATGTTAACTCATCGTTAAAATTGTAACCATATTATAATTTAACTAAAATCTAATACACAAATATATTTTGTAATTTATTTCCTTTGCAATGATGCTCTGCTCTCTGGCAAGTAATATTCTGCAGCAGTATATTAAATAATAAAACAAAGCAAAAATCGAAGGAACAAAAAAAAAAAATTTGATGTCCTCCTAGGAGTTAAAATACTGTATTCTATCAAATATAGTTTATTGTCTGGATGTAATATCCCATTTATATTTAAATGCAGGAGGCTTAGAAAGCAGCCAGCCATCTCAAAATAGTCACGTAGGTTATTGATCCTCCACGCTATGGTTAATGGATCAAAAAGAAGAATGAAAACTCTTTGACAAGTGTGGCTTAAACTTATGTCAATCATTTAAAGTACTGTCTGAATTGCTTATTATTCTAGAAATATTTTGTTACCAATATTCTGAATATCAATGATATTCCTAAGTTTTTTTTATTTTTTTATTTTTTAAATGTACATGGTCAAAAATGGCAAAAAACAGGTCGTGCTAAGCAAATGATTCCCAATCTGTTTTTTGGACCAAGTCACACAATATTTTTTTTATATATGTTTTTTTTTTTTTAGGCAAACCTACTAGTTTTTCTTTTTACTCTCATCAGCAACCTAGAAACCAAATTTAATGCATACCTTACTATAGAGAGATGCATTCTTCTAGCCAAATTAACCTATTCCTTTTAATTGGTTGCCAGATGGGAATCCCAATTGTAATGCTGAAATACATAAAAAAAAAATAAAAAACACACTTAAGGACTGCATTCACCTATTGTAGCCCTGAAATAATTGTTTGTTAAACACTTCGAGGTGGCATGAGGCACAATGATTGAAAATCACTGTTCTACACAAAGTAACCACCATACCTAATTCTACTAGTTATGTTTCCTAGAGTCTGTGGGTGTGTCCACCAGTTGAATGCAGACCATTTAGAAGTGATTTGATGAAAAGCAGATGTTTTTTTTTTTTAAATCTGTATTATGTCACTGTAAATATTATAATCTATAAATATCACAAGATTGATCTATGCAATGTGTATAAACACTTCTAAAACAATGTAGTGTGAAATCAAATGAAGTAAGTGTTAAAATTCTTCACTAAAACATACAAAGAATATTTTTCATGTACCAATGTAATACAATTTATTTACATAAGGGAAAATATCAAATGAAGCAAATTATAGGGCAACACTGTTGCACTGAACAAAGCTGCCTTCTATATATATATGTATATATATATATATGTATATATATTGAACTTACAAGAATGTATTGCATTATGGAAGAGCACCGAGAGATTTGAATGGCTGAAAACCGCCCTCTCTGGAGTTTCTGGTTCCTCCCGTCCTACAGAATGGAATAAAAGATTTGCAGTTTTCGGTATTCCTTATGCAATGTGGAGCTTGTATACACCGAACCTCGTTGCTTGTGTTTTGTGTAGTCGCAGTTAGAATTCAGCAGCATTAGCCCTTCCTAAAATGCCGACCAGTTTCGTTATAGAAAGATTTATTATGTGGGATGTAACCTAAAGGTATTTAACCAAACAGTGGGATTAAAGGGACACTGCAGGACCAAAACAACATATAAATGAAGTTATGGTGTGAGGATGCCCCTGGAGGCACTAGAATGGTTTAGCCCCAAAGTTGACTTTTCAGATTCAGTAAATGTGGAGTGCGGTCAGGCAGAGATGCCGCTGATTGGATGAGAGAAGACCCATTTACTAAACTGGCTTGGAAAGAAACATCTAGATGAAGTTGTTTTGGTGCCTTGAGTGTCCCTTTAAGTCGATTAGCACAACTTTATTTCTCAAGACCAGCTAATTATTTTTCTTTTCTTTTCTCTTTGAAAATATGTCTTAGAACAAAGGTTTCTTGTGGAGCTGTTGTATTTAAATATTTATGTATTATTTTTGCATGTTTTCATTTTTATTATTGTATTGTGTAATTCTGAATTTTTACATCCATCTCCAGTAAACCATACATTACCTATTCTTTATCTTTTAGGGAAGCGTGTCACAGAGATATAGTGAATTTGCAAGTGGAAATGATAAAACAGTTTCATATGCAGTCGGTATGTATCAAAGCATGTTATGTGAGCCACCTATTATAAACTATTATAATAAAAGAAACTGACAGATTTTTAAAGGATTTCCATCACATGAAAATCGCTTTAAGTGCACACATTCAAAATTAGATTCATATTGGTTTAGTAAAGTTTGCTGTAATTGCCATTAGACTGGGTTTTTTTGTGAGGAGGTGGCCATCCTGGAATTGCGTTGTTTTAGTTTTAAGATCCACTTCAAACTCTAATTGAGCTTCTCAGAGATACTCATGTGCAACACAGTAAAGTAAAAAAGCACAAGCAAAACATATTTTTTTTAAAAATAGAATTCTGTCGTGTTCTTCCAAATTAAGCTACTATTGGCCTTCCCCGAAAAAAGACAAGTATTATTGGAAACCATTCAAATGATGGCTGAAATATGGGAAATGTTTCCAACAGTTTAACCGATGTCGTAACAAGGCTCTGCATTTCTAAACCTGTTTGCAAATAATTATTGATTAAGACAAAATAACACTTCAATTCAGCATTTTGTTTTTAAATAAATCAAAATACAGCCGATACATTAAAAAAATGTAATACAATTTAGCGACACAATCTACGGGCAGAATGTAAAGCACTTTCAATTGCACAAAGAAGTGATTTGATTGCAGAGGCCCTTTAATTCCAAAATAACGATATGGTTCCTTAAATCAGGATTAATGCCTGACTGACCCAATACAGTGTGCTGTATGTTACTCATTATAAACCTTGGGTTTGCAGCTGAACCTTTGCTATATTAAATAAAGTTTGACTGACAGTACACTACTACGTAAAATGGAAATTATTGTTCCGACAACTATGTGACCCAAAACGGTCTTTCTGTTTTGTTTGACTGTATTGAAAATAACAAAAGACTTTAAATATATATATATTTTTTTTGTGTTCAAATGGAAACAACTATATTGTGTTAATCTGTAGAAATATTTCAATATTAAATGTGCTGGTGGAAGCAACACTCTAAAGACATGCTGCTTCAGCATTTTTAGGGGGAAAGAATTGTCGCAATAAAACTTAATATGTGCATAGCTGTGAAATAAAGTTATTAAGGAAGTGTAAAACTCGCCTTATAAGTTTCTTATAGGCGTTTCAGCTAATATTATTTTAATGGCTTACACTGCTGAACGGAAGGTTCATTTCACAGTGTGTAATAAAACAGGGATGTTAAGTTTAAAAAAATAAAAACAACCAAAAACAATCGTGGTGCAATGCAGGAGTTGTAAAGACAGTTGTTCTGTTCTATGGCAATCTCAAAAACGCCCTACTAAACATGAAAACTTTTATTGATTATTTGATTATTTTCTGTTCCAATGTAAAATATATATTGTATATATAATTTTTAAAAAAAATTATTTTAGCACTAGTAATCACTTGAGGTTTGATGATCTTTTTGTACATACGTCATTTACTTATGGGTTACTTGTTCCCACTTATACTGGTTTACTTACTGTATAACTTCTGGGAAAAAAAGGAATAAATAATTGTTAAAAAAAATAAATAGAGGGTCACACAAAAAAACAAGGTCTTCTTATTTCTGCAATACAGTATTTAAACATGAACCAGAAGCCCATCTAAAAAAGAATGTGAGGAGGTTGTCAGATTTTATTATCTTGAGCTGTTACGTTGCAGGCAGAAAATTGTTCTTCATTGTTTTGGGAAAGCAGCCCTCCCATGACACCGCATTTATTCACTGGTTTTAAAACTTTCATTGTAATCGTTTCTTGTGTCTGCTGCTCCGCACATAATATAAATTATTGCCATAAATATTACCTGCCGTTTTATGTTCTCATGTACCAGGTAGTTTTCTGATTTGACAGAAGGGAAAGGTAAAATAGTTTTTCCTCTGGAAGTATGCATGCATGGTCAGTGTTGGTTATCAGCAAGGTTACGGGCGGACAGTGAAATTCTTACTGCCAGTGCACAGGGAGCCTTACATTTATATAAGAGAACCAAAGGAGGGGATAGGTTCTCTTTATGTTCTGTGTACGAATCCGTCAACTTTATAATCTAGGACAGAGTATGCATGCTGGTCATATATTTTTTTTTTTTTTTAGTTTAGTTTAGTGTGATAACCATCATTTTAAACAAAGACACTCTTCAGTTTTCAGTGTTCCTAGGGAACCTTAGTAAGCCAAATGAGCCAAATACAGAGCGGCAAGACATATAACATTAGCTACGCCAGTCATAGCTCTATAGGAACATCCAATGAAAGTGCTCACTTCAGAAATAGACCAGAATCTGCACTAGTAGCAGCTCGGGTAATAACAAGACCGTAACGGGCTGAATCAGGAAATATGAGCTGTCCACAGGACTTTCAGTCAAATGAGTCTGTTTTCTTTTAGTCCATTCTAAATGCTGAAATTGTTAGCTTGAAATGGTAGAAATGTATGTAAGAGAGAAAAAAAAACAAACAAAAAAAAAACCCTATCACAGTTTTCTATTAAACATGACTGCTCAGGATAAAAAAAAATATATATATATATATATATATATTTAATCAATGCATAATACAAATTCACCGCTAAATGCATTTAAAAAAACAAAACTTGCTTGTGTTAAAAGTTTAAATACAATGATTAATAGCTCCTTAAATATTCCTCTTGATGCTAATTTGTTCCTGCATGATCTATTTTCATGTCCTAATTATTAATTGTGCGCATTTTTTTTCTCCATGGCATAAAGTAATTATTATGCATTTATTTATTATTTTTTAACTCCTGTGCATTTTTAATTACTGATACATTTCTAAACTTCTGCTTCCCCCTCCCCCACCCCTTTCTATTCAGAGTGAAATACACATGTTACTTGAACGCTATTCTGTCAACGAAAGTTTGGTCGCTGAAATTGAAACACTACGGGAGGAGAACAAAAAATTACGTGCTAACTTTTAGGAGGATACTTTGTGTAATTTTGACTGTTTCATGCTATATGGACGGAGTATTTTTTTTCCCCCTGAATATCTCATCATAACTTTATTATAAAGCTTTGAGTCTCTGAATATGGAGCATTGCACTACTTGGCAAGGGAACATTCTCTTTCCCTTTCTGCCATGCAAAGGTTAAACATGCCTCTATCGCTCTGAAATGTTTTTTTTATTAATAAAGCAACAGTGTCATCTGTTTTATGCAATCATACTTAAAGTATCTTAAATTTTACTTAAATGACACCAGCAGCAGCAAGCTTCCAAAATAATTCACAGCAGGATGACATTCATTGACACTGAATCTAAAAAAAAAAAAAAAAAATGCAGTTATCAAGTGCATTTATATGTAGTGTTTTCCTATTCTGCCTGTTCTAGCACTTAATGTTTTGTATTTTTACTTTATGGTGATTATCTACGCCTGGGACAAAGTTCTAAAGGTTGATCAACATGGCACAAGTATTCCATTGGTTTAAATGATGATGGCTTTGTTTATTGAAGAACTTTTTCTCCAGAACGACTGCTAACCCATATCCTCCAGTACCAAGCAATCCATATATTTGTAGCACACGTGTATACAATTTCGGAACTGCAGTTCATTCTGAAAAAATATTTTGGGAAGCTTTATTTGTATACCCAAGTGCCTCAGAATAATTTTTTGAATTTTTTTTTTTTTTTTTTTTTTAAGTAAAGGGACTTTTTCAATCTTGAGTTGACATACAGGTTTTTTAAAAGAAGTATTTTCATTAGTTTAAGAGCATATATAGAAAGAATGAATCCTTTTAATATGAATCCTTGCATACGTGTGTATAGTTTTAAATATAAATTGTATTTATTTAGAAAAATAAAGTATGGATCTAATGATATCAAGGAGTTATCAAATTTTTGAATGCTTTATTTTCCTATTTTCTAACAGAATTTACATAGCATATTTTTTTTCACTGAGATATTTGTACATTTTATTGTATAACTTCTATTTGTTGTTTTTCTTGGTTTTGGCTTGTTAACTAAAAATTGTCAGCAAAGTACATTTCTTACTTGTTCTGGTGCGTTGTTTTCCTTTTTAATTAACCCAAATCTCTTATTTTCTAATCTGATACGGAAAGTAATTTTATTGAAATGGTAAATATAAATGCCATTTTAATCCTCTTCAGCGCTACATCAATATTATGTAATAAGCGACGAAACGGTACTATGGCTAAGTCTGATTGATGTCTAGTGAAGCATGATAACAAAAATTAAAAAGGTGTACCTAGAGAATCACAGCCCTTTTTATATTCGTGATATTAAATCATTGGTGGATTTAATGACCTTGAATTTTATTAAAATGCTTTTATATTAAGTCATGGTGATTTTGCAGTTGTACCTTTTAAACGTTTGTGTGCTAGTTACTTTTACACCCAATTTATCTATAATTTGTAATCTTTCTACATTGTATGTGGAAAAAAAGATAAAAATGATGTGTGTGTGTTCTCCATGGTTGCCATTCAAGACCAAAATTTGAGCAAATGCATACATATTTTCATATTTAAGCTTAATTATCCTGGAGTTCAGTGTTTGTTTACCCTGCCAAAACCATTTTGAGTTTTTCTGCTGTCACGGCTATCATTATACACAGTTGTGCTAAAAAGTTTGCATACCCTTGGAGAATTGGTAATATATGTACCATTTTTAAAGAAAACAAGGGTGAGCAGCCAAAACACATTTCATTTATTTCTTATGGGATTCATATTCAACTGTAGGTTATAACAGAATGGCACAATCCTAAAACAAAACATGGTAACAAAGGAAAAATTAACCCCTTAAGGACCGGACTGTTTTTGCGATGTTGTACATTTGCGACCAGGCATCTTTTTACACTTTTGTGGTGTTTGTGTTTAGCTGTAATTTTCCGCTCTCTCATTTACTGTTCCCATACAAATTATATATTGTTTTTTTCAGGACAAAAGGGGCTTTCTTTACATACCATTATTTATATAATCTCATGTAATTTAATTTTAAAAAAATGAAAAAATATGATGAAAAATTGAAAAAAATACATGTTTTTTTTTTACTTTTATGTGAAAAATCTTTTACTCGTCTACAAAAGCGAATGGGAAAAAAAAACTGCTAAATAGATTCAAAATGTTGTCCTGAGTTTAAAAATACCCAGTGTTTTAACATGCTTTGCATGTTATAGGGCTATAAGTACAAGTAGGATATAGCGGTTTCAAAACATACATTTTTAAAATGTATCAATAGTGACATTGTAACACTTCTGTCATAAATCGCTGAATAACACCCCACATGTACATATTTTTTTTAAAGTAGACAACCCAGGGTATTCAATATGGGGTATGTCCAGACTTTTTTAGTAGCCACTTAGTCGCAAACACTGGCCAAAGTTAGCGTACATATTTACCAGTATATACACCTCCCCAATGTGATCACAGCAAAAATTTTTGTAATATTACCAATATAGGACCAATATGGGACTGGACTGTAATGCAAACAGCGTGGAGCTGGACTTGGGTATAAACTACAATAGAAAAACAATAAAAAACAACAACATAGTGTAAACTGTATAATAAAAAATGTGTAGTAGGTAAGTATGTGACTCTCACTCACATTCTCCAGAGCCGTACCAGGCTCTGTAAAACAGGCTCAGGGGTGCCAGTACTGGCTAACGATCCAGGTGATCCAGATAGATGCGACTCCAGAATTTGGATGCAAAATATATTTATTGTATAAAATTTTTTAAAAAGGTATAGGCACTAATGGGCACTATGGGGGTGGAACCCAAAACAGACAATAGTATATATAACAAAATTGGAGTTCCACTTACCCCTATCTTTTAGCAGCCCAGAGTGTCAAAAATACACATAAAATAACAAATGTAAATATGCAGAAGATTGAAGCAGACGCGTTTCGGCTAACAGCCTTCCTCCAGTGCTTGTCTTCATGTTCTGTTGGGTCTTCTTTTATAAGTCCTATCTGTCCCATTCACCTGGATTCAATTTCGTACCGGCGTCGCGTCACTTCCGGTTTCGCGGGTGACGTCACTTCCGGTTTTTCGGCCGGCTGGAACGCACGCTGAAACGCGGCGTTCAAGATGTTGGTTGCTCTTAATTGTTATACTTAAGTCCCCATAGCAACCTTGACCTCCATATTTGCAGGATATCATAACAAAATGAGAAAAATGAAAATTAAAACGATGATCTATAAATGGCTTACACATTGCAGATATTATATTAGCTGACATCAATCTCTTTATGTTTAAAAGTAGAGCAATGTATTCTTAGAAGAGCTATTTAATTACATACATTAAACAATGCTATGTGTGACCTCAGAGACTTTACATTTAGATAGCAATTAAACAGAAAGCCAGTATAGCCTTCTAAACCTGATAATTCAAATAAAAAAGATTAAATAAATTCTAAAAAAATATATATAAAAAATATGTATGTATGAATTTTATAAAAAATGTATAAACTCAAAATCTAAATTTAACCCCTTTGGGGATAGGGTATTAACATCAAAAATCCACTTGCCCTCTATCTTTGCTAGCTCTTTGACATTGTTATCACCCCTCCAATTTTTAAATTTCTTGAAGATGACAGTATATGACAGTAATGAAGAATCACCGCCATGTTTCTCAGTGAAGTGTGCTGATACACTATGTTTCATATACCCCCTCTGGATATTGCCCACATGTTCCGCAACCCTGGTTTTAAATGCTCTGGTGGTCATCCCAATGTATTGCAGACCACATGGGCACCAGAGGAGGTATATGACATTAGTGGAGTTGCATGTTAAAACCTGATGGATTTTAAATATTCGATTAGTAGAGTGGGAAGTGAATTCTGTCTGTTTTTGTTTGCTAAATATTGTTTTCTTACAAGCTGAGCAGGACTTGCATGGATAAAAACCCTTTTCCAGTCCAAAGAGGTTTTTTCCTTCCCCTTTGTCCCTAATGAAGCTTGTAGTTAGATGTTGCTTTAGGTTTTTAGCCCCTCTATAGATAATACGTGGCTTGTCACCAACAATTTCCTTCAGATTCGGATCTGATTTTAGGATCCGCCAATGTTTGTTGATAATATGCTTAATTTGCTTGGCATCTTCGCTATAATTTAAAATAATTGGTACTTGGTCTGCACCCTTCCTCCCCTCCCTAGACATCTTTTTCTTCAGAGTCTTATTTCGGTCCATCTTTTTAATAGAATTAATACAACTATCCAATTCCTTGGCGTCATATTTCTTCTCTACAAACCTGTCTCTCAGGCAGACTGCCTGTTCCTCAAACACTTCAGTATCACTACAATTCCTGAACAGCCTAAGAAACTGGCCCTTAGGGATACTTCGTAGCCAGGATTCATAGTGACAGCTGGACATTTCTATGTACCCATTTACGTCGACCTTCTTAAAGAAAGTCTTGGTTTTAATGGCTTCATTGTCCACATAGATATTTAAGTCCAGGAAGTTGATATTGGATGTACTGTACTCGCTTGTCAATTTAATGTCTGGATGTTGAAGGTTTAAGAATTCTAGGAATGGCTGCAGTGATTCTGCATCACCGCGCCAAATAAAAAAGATGTCGTCTATAAAACGACGATAAAGGACCAGGTTACGCGCCCAGCTACCTTCCTCCGTTAGGAACGGGTTCTCCCAATGCGCCATAAATAAATTGGCGTAGCTGGGCGCGAACCTGGTCCCCATCGCCGTCCCCTTAAGCTGCAAAAAAAACTTGTGATCAAACCAAAAATAATTATTGCAGAGGATAAGTCTAATTCCATCTAGGATAAAGTCCACCTGTAATTCCTTCAATTCGCTATGATTTTTAAGGAAATACTCGACTGCTACGCAGCCGGACAAGTGTGGTATACTCGTATACAGACTTGAAACGTCACAAGTCACCAATAGCATATTGCTATCCCATTTGATCTTTTCCAGGGAGTCCAACAGTGACATAGAGTCACGTAAATAGGATGGTTGTACAACCACCAAGGGTTGTAATTGCTTGTCTATATATTCTGACAAGTTACTCAGAAGTGACCCCACCCCTGACACTATGGGCCTGCCAGGCGGATTGTCCTCACTTTTATGTATCTTTGGCAGGGTGTAAAATACCGGGGTCCTACCTATGGTAGAGTCCAAGTATTGGAACTCATCCCTATTTAGGATTCCCAGTACCTTACCCCTGGGCAGGGGTAAGGTACTGGGAATCCTAAATAGGGATGAGTTCCAATACTTGGACTCTACCATAGGTAGGACCCCGGTATTTTACACCCTGCCAAAGATACATAAAAGTGAGGACAATCCGCCTGGCAGGCCCATAGTGTCAGGGGTGGGGTCACTTCTGAGTAACTTGTCAGAATATATAGACAAGCAATTACAACCCTTGGTGGTTGTACAACCATCCTATTTACGTGACTCTATGTCACTGTTGGACTCCCTGGAAAAGATCAAATGGGATAGCAATATGCTATTGGTGACTTGTGACGTTTCAAGTCTGTATACGAGTATACCACACTTGTCCGGCTGCGTAGCAGTCGAGTATTTCCTTAAAAATCATAGCGAATTGAAGGAATTACAGGTGGACTTTATCCTAGATGGAATTAGACTTATCCTCTGCAATAATTATTTTTGGTTTGATCACAAGTTTTTTTTGCAGCTTAAGGGGACGGCGATGGGGACCAGGTTCGCGCCCAGCTACGCCAATTTATTTATGGCGCATTGGGAGAACCCGTTCCTAACGGAGGAAGGTAGCTGGGCGCGTAACCTGGTCCTTTATCGTCGTTTTATAGACGACATCTTTTTTATTTGGCGCGGTGATGCAGAATCACTGCAGCCATTCCTAGAATTCTTAAACCTTCAACATCCAGACATTAAATTGACAAGCGAGTACAGTACATCCAATATCAACTTCCTGGACTTAAATATCTATGTGGACAATGAAGCCATTAAAACCAAGACTTTCTTTAAGAAGGTCGACGTAAATGGGTACATAGAAATGTCCAGCTGTCACTATGAATCCTGGCTACGAAGTATCCCTAAGGGCCAGTTTCTTAGGCTGTTCAGGAATTGTAGTGATACTGAAGTGTTTGAGGAACAGGCAGTCTGCCTGAGAGACAGGTTTGTAGAGAAGAAATATGACGCCAAGGAATTGGATAGTTGTATTAATTCTATTAAAAAGATGGACCGAAATAAGACTCTGAAGAAAAAGATGTCTAGGGAGGGGAGGAAGGGTGCAGACCAAGTACCAATTATTTTAAATTATAGCGAAGATGCCAAGCAAATTAAGCATATTATCAACAAACATTGGCGGATCCTAAAATCAGATCCGAATCTGAAGGAAATTGTTGGTGACAAGCCACGTATTATCTATAGAGGGGCTAAAAACCTAAAGCAACATCTAACTACAAGCTTCATTAGGGACAAAGGGGAAGGAAAAAACCTCTTTGGACTGGAAAAGGGTTTTTATCCATGCAAGTCCTGCTCAGCTTGTAAGAAAACAATATTTAGCAAACAAAAACAGACAGAATTCACTTCCCACTCTACTAATCGAATATTTAAAATCCATCAGGTTTTAACATGCAACTCCACTAATGTCATATACCTCCTCTGGTGCCCATGTGGTCTGCAATACATTGGGATGACCACCAGAGCATTTAAAACCAGGGTTGCGGAACATGTGGGCAATATCCAGAGGGGGTATATGAAACATAGTGTATCAGCACACTTCACTGAGAAACATGGCGGTGATTCTTCATTACTGTCATATACTGTCATCTTCAAGAAATTTAAAAATTGGAGGGGTGATAACAATGTCAAAGAGCTAGCAAAGATAGAGGGCAAGTGGATTTTTGATGTTAATACCCTATCCCCAAAGGGGTTAAATTTAGATTTTGAGTTTATACATTTTTTATAAAATTCATACATACATATTTTTTATATATATTTTTTTAGAATTTATTTAATCTTTTTTATTTGAATTATCAGGTTTAGAAGGCTATACTGGCTTTCTGTTTAATTGCTATCTAAATGTAAAGTCTCTGAGGTCACACATAGCATTGTTTAATGTATGTAATTAAATAGCTCTTCTAAGAATACATTGCTCTACTTTTAAACATAAAGAGATTGATGTCAGCTAATATAATATCTGCAATGTGTAAGCCATTTATAGATCATCGTTTTAATTTTCATTTTTCTCATTTTGTTATGATATCCTGCAAATATGGAGGTCAAGGTTGCTATGGGGACTTAAGTATAACAATTAAGAGCAACCAACATCTTGAACGCCGCGTTTCAGCGTGCGTTCCAGCCGGCCGAAAAACCGGAAGTGACGTCACCCGCGAAACCGGAAGTGACGCGACGCCGGTACGAAATTGAATCCAGGTGAATGGGACAGATAGGACTTATAAAAGAAGACCCAACAGAACATGAAGACAAGCACTGGAGGAAGGCTGTTAGCCGAAACGCGTCTGCTTCAATCTTCTGCATATTTACATTTGTTATTTTATGTGTATTTTTGACACTCTGGGCTGCTAAAAGATAGGGGTAAGTGGAACTCCAATTTTGTTATATATACTATTGTCTGTTTTGGGTTCCACCCCCATAGTGCCCATTAGTGCCTATACCTTTTTAAAAAATTTTATACAATAAATATATTTTGCATCCAAATTCTGGAGTCGCATCTATCTGGATCACCTGGATCGTTAGCCAGTACTGGCACCCCTGAGCCTGTTTTACAGAGCCTGGTACGGCTCTGGAGAATGTGAGTGAGAGTCACATACTTACCTACTACACATTTTTTATTATACAGTTTACACTATGTTGTTGTTTTTTATTGTTTTTCTATTGTAGTTTATACCCAAGTCCAGCTCCACGCTGTTTGCATTACAGTCCAGTCCCATATTGGTCCTATATTGGTAATATTACAAAAAAATTTTTGCTGTGATCACATTGGGGAGGTGTATATACTGGTAAATGTTTCTTTTTGTCTTATGTAAATTTAGTGCATTGGGGAAGCACTAGGTTACCGGTTACACCATTTATTGTATATCTTTATTATATACAGAACTGTCAAAATTTCAGTGAAGCGCCTACGCACTATTTTCTGTTGGTTATTAGCGTACATATTTGTTTGTGTGTGAAAAAAGTAAAAAACTAAATTGAACGCTAATTTTGGCCAGTGTTTGTGACTAAGTGGTTACTAAAAAAGACTGGACATACCCCATTTGCAATACATTGGGTTGTCTTCTTTTGCAAATGGTATGCCATCATGGGGGTAATTCTTATTCCTGGGCTACCATACGCTCTCAAAGGCAACGTAACCAACCTGGCCATTTTCAATGTAAAAATATTTGACCCTGTAACTTTCAAAAACGCTATAAAACCTGTACATGGGGGGTACTGTTATACTCAGGAGACTTTGCTGAACACAAATATTAGTGATTCAAAACTGGAAAATGTATCACAACAATTATATCAGTAAAAGTGCTGTTTGTGTGTGAAAAATGCAAAAAAGGTCACTCTCACTAACAATATCATCGCTGTGATATGTTTTACTGTTTTGAATCCCTAATATTTGTATTCAGCGAAGTCTCCCGAGTAAAACAGTACCCCCCATGTACAGGTTTTAGGGTGTCGTAGAACGTTACAGGGTAAAATACAGTGATGGCAAATTCAATTCTCTGGACTTTCGGCCTGGGTTGGCAGGCAGGTCCCTTAAATTGCAATTAATAAAATAACGTAATTATGTAAAAATATTACATAAATACGCATGTAGAATTTAAATATATATGCATATTTATATATTTGAAGTCTACGTGTCTATATAATTATTTGTCATTTTGTATATGGACATATGAATAGTTTGCATTCTTTTTATTTATATATACATAGATATATATACAATTTCATTCTAAGTGTATTTTGATATAAATATATATATATATATATATTAATATCAAAATACAGTTAGAATAAAATTTCGTATAGATATATATTTTTTTTCATTTTTATTATTTCTACATGTTTAATTTAAATTACTTATTATTTGTATTTTATAATAATATATATATACAATAAGTGTGTAATTTAATTATAAGTGTATTTTTATATTAATATATGTACATATTAATATAAAAATACACTTAGCATGACATTATATATATATATATATATGATATATAGATATATTATATAGGTATAATATATGTCTATATATCATATATACACATATATAATAATTTTTTTTTATTAACATTATTTTTTTTTTTTATGATTTTTCACATGCAGGGATTCTGCCTATTGTGACCATGTGGTCGCCCTGTTGAGCGATCACATGGCCCCAGGGGTCCTAATCCGCCATGGGTAGACTCTCTGGGCTGCAGGCAGTCTCCCCACAACGGGAGCACCGCCGATCGCCGCCGGGGGAATGACTGAATGAATGAATTTAAGTACATCTTAAAGTTAGGACGGTTCAGGACCGTCATCGGTCGGCAATGGAAAAATGCCGATGACGGTCCTGAACCGTCCTCCGTCCTTAAGGGGTTAAATGACCTGTATTCAAAAGTCTGCATACCTTTTAGTTCTTAATATTGTGTATTGGCAGCTTTCGTATCAATGACCAGGTGTAGTCTTTGACTGTGATGGCCACTCCAGAACCTTTTACCTTTTTCTGCTGTAACCACTGGAGGGCCAATTTGGCTTTGTGCTTAGGGTCATTGTCATGCTGGAAAGTACAAGAGCTTCCCATGTGCAGCCTTTGTGCAGGAGAATGCAAATTGTCTGCCAGTATTTTTTATTTTTTTTTTATAACCTGCTGCTTTTATCTTGCCATGAGTTTTTACAAGATTCCCCGTGCCTTTAGAGCTCAACCCCCCACTAAAACATCAGTGAACCACCACCATGCTTTACAGTAGGGATGGTATTCTTTTCACTATAGGTCTGGTTATCCCCTCTCCAAACATAGCGCTTATGGTTGTGACCATAATGCTCTATTTTGGGTTTGTCACTCCAAATTACAGTGTGGTGTGTAATGGTGTTGTCAAGCATATTGTAACCAGGCTTTTTTGTGGCATTGGCACAGTAAAGACTTCTTTCTGGCAACTCGACTAAGCAGCTCTTTTTTTGTCCAAGTATCGTTATATTGTGATCTTTGAAACAACCACACAGTCTTCTTGGTCTTCCTAATCACAACCACACAGTTTTCTTGGTCTTCCTAATCTTGGCTTGGTAGCAAGAGATCCCCAAATTTTCTACTACTTAATAAGTGATTGAACAGTACTGACTGGCATTTTAAAGGCTTTGGATGTTTTTATATAATTTTCAAACTTTATAAAGTTCAATTACCTTGTTATGCAGGTCTTTTGATAGAGTCATGGGGAGCAGAAAAGAACTATCCAGCCTGCTCAGTGCATCCATGTGAGAGCTAACAAACTCCTTGACTATTTACTCTAATTGCAATTTAAAAAGCCACAGGTGTGGAAAATTAATCTTTAATGGCCATTTTAACGTGTGTGTGTGTCTGTCTGTCTGTAACAAGGCCAGACATTCAAGGGTATGTAAACGTTTGATCATGGTCATTTGGGTGATTTCTGTTATGATTTTAAAAAGGAGCTAAACAGGAGGTGGAGCCATTGCCCATGCGAGATGGTCGCACTTCTTGCTAGCTCCGTGCTGACGACTCCATAAACAGCTCACCAGGGGCTGCAAAACAAGATCCATACCGCAAAACTGAGCACATGACCACCAGCTGAATATGAGGCAACACTCCAAGAAACACAAAGCGGATCCCGGGCCTGGTGTCAGGGACCAGGAACCAGACAGAGACAGAACTAGATGCAAACACACCTTTATTAATAAATAACAAATAAATAACAAAAGCAAAGTCCAGGAATCAAGCAGGGGTCAGTCACCAGAGCGGGTAGTCAGACAAGCCAGAATCAGGAGCACGGAGAGCAGCGGAGTCAGGAACCAGGAACAAGGAGACTTCTGGGAAACAGGAAACCACGCAAGGGCAAGGAGGTTCTGGGATTTGCTGCTTAAATAGGCAGAACTGATTAGCAGCAGGGTTGATTACTACTCTCAGGTGAGTAACCGTGGCAACAAGCAGAAGGAGCTCATAGTAATTGCAGCTGAAAACTCATTCACTGAAACAGAAAAAGGGTTGCTGTTTAAAACAGCAAAGAAACCCTGACATCTGGTCACCGAGTAATCTGTGCTTTATTCCGACAGCAGCCTGCGCCACCCAAGATGGCGCTGCCTGAGTTCTACTCCACTGCCTAGTGTGAAGCTGAGAGTTTCCAGGAGGAGGAGGACCCGACTACCATGCAGGTACAGCGGCCCATGGTGCTAGAGGATAATGCTCCCTCCACCAAGGCTGATATTAAAGACCTGCTACAAGACATTAAAGCAAGGTTCCAGGCTGACATGGATGTGGTGAGAGAGGAAGTTACTTTGCTGGCATGCCGCATTCTTGCCATTGAGGAAGATTTGGGAGGGCACACGGGTGGCGCAATCCGCCACAGACGCTGTGCTTAACACTCTGCAGAAGACGTGTGGAGAACTAGGTGTGCGGATGGCAATCCTGGAAGATAGGGCCAAGGCCCGCAATGTACGAATCAGGGTAGTGCCTGAGATGATTTCTCCTGGAGAATTACCCCACTATGTCCGGCGACTGTCCCCGCTGCTGTCCCCCAGACAGGCCAAGCAGGCCATTACAGACTGCTGTTCTTGTTTGCCTAAAGCCTCACGACCACCCTCTGAGGTCTCCAGAGACATGCTCCTACAATTCCAGAGAGACTGATAAAACCAGAGCGTTTCCCTCACGGAGCTTTGAGGGCTCACAGCTGTCCTTTATAGGAATCTTTCTAGGTCCACCATAATGTGGAGGCAGTCGCTACGTTCCACCTCTTTCATGATCAAAACCATTTGTTTTAGAATAGCCCATGGCACACTTAGAGCACAGCATGGGTTCTCACACCTTTACAATGCATAAGAAAATGTATCTGTATGGAAACCAATGCTAATTGCTAGTTTCTTTTATAGTTTCAAAAACAAAAACAAAAAAAACACTCTGGTTGCTCTTACTCTTTTGATATGCTGGCAGATGTTTGCCCAATGTCCTTTTTATACTGTCTTAGTATATACCTGCACAGGCAAGGTAATGCATACAGGGAGGGCAGAATTATTAGGCAAGTTGTATTTTTGAGGATTAATTTTATTATTGAACAACAACCATGTTCTCAATGAACCCAAAAAACTCATTAATATCAAAGCTGAATATTTTTGGAAGTAGTTTTTAGTTTGTTTTTAGTTATAGCTATTTTAGGGGGGTATCTGTATGTGCAGGTGACTATTACTGTGCATAATTATTAGGCAACTTAACAAAAACAAATATATACCCATTTCAATTATTTATTTTTACCAGTGAAACCAATATAACATCTCAACATTCACAAATATACATTTCTGACATTCAAAAACATAACAAAAACAAATCAGTGACCAATATAGCCACCTTTCTTTGCAAGGACACTCAAAAGCCTGCCATCCATGGATTCTGTCAGTGTTTTGATCTGTTCACCATCAACATTGCGTGCAGAAGCAACCACAGCCTCCCAGACACTGTTCAGAGAGGTGTACTGTTTTCCCTCCTTGTAAATCTCACACTTGATGATGGACCACAGGTTCTCAATGGGGTTCAGATCAGGTGAACAAGGAGGCCATGTCATTAGATTTTCTTCTTTTATACCCTTTCTTGCCAGCCACGCTGTGGAGTACTTGGACGCGTGTGATGGAGCATTGTCCTGCATGAAAATCATGTTTTTCTTGAAGGATGCAGACTTCTTCCTGTACCACTGCTTGAAGAAGGTGTCTTCCAGAAACTGGCAGTAGGACTGGGAGTTGAGCTTGACTCCATCCTCAACCCGAAAAGGCCCCACAAGCTCATCTTTGATGATACCAGTCCAAACCAGTACTCCACCTCCACCTTGCTGGCGTCTGAGTCGGACTGGAGCTCTCTGCCCTTTGCCAATCCATCCATCTGGCCCATCAAGACTCACTCTCATTTCATCAGTCCATAAAACCTTAGAAAAATCAGTCTTGAGATATTTCTTGGCCCAGTCTTGACGTTTCAGCTTGTGTGTCTTGTTCAGTGGTGGTCGTCTTTCAGCCTTTCTTACCTTGGCCATGTCTCTGAGTATTGCACACCTTGTGCTTTTGGGCACTCCAGTGATGTTGCAGCTCTGAAATATGGCCAAACTGGTGGCAAGTGGCATCTTGGCAGCTGCACGCTTGACTTTTCTCAGTTCATGGGCAGTTATTTTGCGCCTTGGTTTTTCCACACGCTTCTTGCGACCCTGTTGACTATTTTGAATGAAACGCTTGATTGTTCGATGATCACGCTTCAAAAGCTTTGCAATTTTAAGAGTGCTGCATCCCTCTGCAAGATATCTCACTATTTTTGACTTTTCTGAGCCTGTCAAGTCCTTCTTTTGACCCATTTTGCCAAAGGAAAGGAAGTTGCCTAATAATTATGCACACCTGATATAGGGTGTTGATGTCATTAGACCACACCCCTTCTCATTACAGAGATGCACATCACCTAATATGCTTAATTGGTAGTAGGCTTTCGAGCCTATACAGCTTGGAGTAAGACAACATGCATAAAGAGGATGATGTGGTCAAAATACTAATTTGCCTAATAATTCTGCACTCCCTGTATACAAATAAAGCGTATGTACAGGCACTCTTCCATCCAAATAGGTGCTGGATATCTAGGTAGCCCACTCTTGGTACCTCAAAGTTATATACACAAAAACATATGATACCGCACTCTTGTATATTTGATACAAATTTATTATACTGAGCAAATGCTTCAAAAAAAGGCTAATTTTTATTCAATATATCATGTCTTGAGATGAATAATCTCTTAAAACAATGTAATTCCTACAATAAACAATAAATCATATACATCCCATTCCACCATAACCACTGTAGTTATTATTAATACACACTATTCACTCCAAAAATATTATCACTGGTAATGGGAGCAAATATAAGTCCATCCGAAGAGAAACTGAAAAAAATGAAAAATATTGAAAAAAGAAAATATTTACAGTCCCAATTGTCAATGGTATATGTCCCATTAGAATAATATATGGTTAGATCTCACCAATATTCTGGCAAATGTCTGTGTTATGGAGGATAAGGTAATAAGAGACTGTAGTTATTCCAGGTCTGTGAAAGTAGAAGAAAAACTCCTTAAGTGCTTCCTGGTGAGTCCACCTATATCCACTGGTATCCACTGGTTGAGATAGAGGGTCTCCTTAGCCGTCGGTGGGGTGCTCCGGCTGCGCGTTCGGGACCCAATAATCCCTTCAATGGCCCTGTTGGGAAGAAATGTAGTGTGCTGTTTTATATCTATATGGCGCGCCCACCTTCGCCGCGGGTCGCGCCCATATGACGTCACATTGTGTGCGGCACGCCACCACTGCACATGCGTGCTGCACAAAACCGGAAACTAGTGTGTCTCCACAGTCATTTACACAACAACTTTATTGATACATGCACAATCTTACATTTCTCCCAACTTTATCCAATATGTACAAAGCATTAATTCTACATAAAAACATTGATCAAGTGAAAATAAAAACAAAGATTATGATGTATAGTATATTTTGTATTAAGCCAACTATTAGAAGGGAAATGTTGTTCATAAATAATAATATACATAAATTCTCCAGTTCAATAGTTCAAATCCTTATCTACCCCTCAATATATTTAAAGGGATATGCTCCCTTTGTTAAAGATTCTTTAAAGCATAAAGTATTGGACCGTATTTTTTTTTGCACATTTTTTCATTTTTTTCTTTTTCTCTTCGGATGGACTTATGTTTGTTCCCATTACCAGTGATAATTTTTTTGGAGTGAATAGAGGGTCTTCTACTAAACAGTGCTAATAAGCACTAGTACTACGGACATTGTCGGATTATATTGGGGTATATTTATTTCATGTTTAGTGTATTAATAACTACGGTGGTTATGGTGGAATGGGATGTATATGATTTATTGTAGGAATTAAATTGTTTTAAGAGATTATTCATCTCGAGACTTGATATATTGAATAAAAAATAGCCTTTTTTGAAGCATTTGCTCAGTATAATACATTTGTATCAAATATACAAGAGTGCGGTATCATATGTTTTTGTTTAAGGTAATGCATATGTCTCGCTCAGGCACGTACATACCACGGTCGCAGCTGCGACCGGGTCAGTCACTCCAGGGGGCCCTGCGGCCGGGTACCAGCTGCCACGTTTTGCGGCCCCGGCCTGCGCGGCAAACCACCGGGGCCGCATGTTAAGGGGTCCATCGGGTGGCCCATGCTGTCAGGGCCACCCAATGGATATGGATTATCAGGGGGCCCGGTCAGCGCTGGGCGCTTTAACAGCGGGCCCCCTGTGATGAGATCACTGCTGGGAGAAAGTGACTCCCCGGTCACACCTCCCAGCTATCAAAACCCACATTGGAACTCTGACTCTCATCAGGCTGAGCCCCCACTGGACCCCAGGGAAAGTCACTAAAGGTAGGAAACAGGAAACATTTTGTTTCTGCATGTGTGTGTATGTATGTGTCTGTCGGGGGCAGGGGAGAGGGGGTGTCTGTGTGTATGTGTCCGGGGGGGCCATGGATCGGGGGAGAGAGGCAAGGGGGTGGGAGGGGGGCCACGGATCAGTTTCGCACCGGGGCCCCATGGATTGTATGTACGCCACTGGTCTCGCTTGTTATGCAACCTGAGCGAAAATAAAGAAATGAAAAAATATATATTTAATAATAAATGCCTTCATATGATCACTATCATTCAGTAAAATGTTTTCTTTTTTTTGCGTGATCAGTCATATTTTCAAAATCAATACCAAAATATCACAATTTCTGCCAGGCTAAGGAAGCTTTTGGGCACAACTGTTCACTTAATTCTATTCTGTTGAGCACTAGGATTGAAGAGCCTTATTGTTACTTTATGTAAAGTCTGTTTTCTCAATGTACATTGTGAAGACTGGTATTTGTTTGAAAAACAGCCTCTTTCACAAATTTCTGATGAAAGTTAGAGTAGCTAAGGTTTAGCTAGCAGGTAGTTAGCCAGCTGTACCAAATACCCTTTTGCTTTTCAACCTTGGAGGTTAACAATGTAATAGATTTTTGATATCACCTTTGATTTTATCATTTGGTCCGAGGGACAGACTGCTAGTTCTTGCAGGACTCCATTATTGGTGTAATTTTCTGAATTCTGTGCAGATCTGCTATCTGTGGAACTTTCACCTCTGTAGATCGATTTTGCTTGAGCAGTTTAAAGCTGTATTCCCTTTAAAGGGGCAGTCTAAGTCATCATAGCCACTATATACAATTGTTTGCAGGCACCGTGCCCCAATCATGGGTCAAACTGATTTCAAGCGGTTTGACCCAAACAGTGGCATCCCAGAGACACCCCCAGCCCCTACTTGACATATTCATATTCACGAACAAGTTCTACTTCTGCTTTATCAATTTCTGCTTGGCTGAGATTGATAGGATATCAAAAACAATTTGACTTGTAACTGGGGAATTCTGCCTGCAGCCTAATTACACTATAACCACCGCAATGGGGTGCAGTGGTGTGTTTTAATTGGAATTATAAAATTAATGGTATTAATACTTTTGTTGCTCATATTTTGTTGTAAATGAGTGGAAGCTGATTTTGTGAAATCGGGGTTTTATAGTTGGTAAGTATCATAGGACCATCCTCCATGCTTTACACTTAGCTTTGGTGCTAGAATCATCAATGCAGTCGGGGGTGTGCAGAGTAGCTACAAAGATGGTAAGCAATTACAATGTCGCTCACTCAATGAAATTTAAATAGATGCAGTTGCTGCCCAAACATGGTCATGAGAAGAGTTATATGAACAAGAAAACTACATGTTTGCAAAGCAGTTAACACTTCCATAGCAGTTCATCAGACAACATTCAAAATATGTGGCTTGGGAAAATCTAAAGCAAAATACTCTCTAAAGTAGGGATGAGCGAATGGTAGATCTCCAAATGTCCCCTCCCCACCCTGGTTCAGTCACTATGTATAAACAAATCCTAAAAATTTACCTGTGCCTGTTTACATAACTGTTTTTTAGTACCACCGCAATAGCTGTGGCTTTTACATTAACGTTCTTCTGGCTCTATTGCCAACATCAATGTGGTTCTAGTTTCTTGTTTTCATTTGGTTTTATATTACACAAAGGTCACTGAACCCATGTATATGCTATTTACAGTGGAACCTCGGATCTCGAACGGCCCCTTACACGAACAATTTGGTAGTCGAACAAAAAATTTGAGAAAAAAATGTCTTTGTCCACAGACCATTCTCTGTACCTGAACAATTCATGCTCCAAACCTGTTTAATTATAAAGCTATGTTTCACTTTAGACACATTTTAAATGCCAGAAAAACAGTTACCTATCCCCATCCAACCAATCATATTTCTTCTCCTTTCTACAAACTCAATCAACTCTTTTCATTTACTGTACATTGTGTTTATTAAAGTTTATTGAAATGCTGTAATTTTGGGGGTCTGGAACGGATTAATCAAATAATTGCTATGGGAAATGTTGATTCAGTTCTTGACAAATCGGAACTCGAACAGCCTTCTGGAACGGATTTAGATTTCCAAGGTTCCACTGTAGAGTTAATCAGTGCAGGGCCCCATATGAATGCAAACTTGTATCTCTTTAGAAATGTCATCTTCAAATGAGAATAGTCAGGTACCATGATTTTAAATATTAGATTTACGTAACCTTATATATGTGTTTCTGGGGTGTTCCAATTGAATGTAGAAGTCAACATCTCTTTATTTGGTAACTGGGCACCTCCACATTAGCTCCCTGTCAGTCATTGTTAAAAGCTCTGTAAAACAAAAATTAGACTATGCACATACTTAATTCCTTTGGATCCTCACTTGGTGCCACACAGACATAGATGGCGAAGCTTCAAATCAAATATAACAAACACTTTTATTTAGAGTAAGACTACGTTTCAACTAACAAGTTTTTATCTGTCGTTGGCAGGCAGCATAGTGAAAGCATACAGAGAGTAGAAGAAATTAAACTGGGGCTATTTATCAAAGTGTCACCAACACTCTATTGTCTAATGTTCTGTGAATTTTTGGTGCAATGTATTACATCTGTCAGATTTTGTTTCATCTGTTGCATTTTGTGCAATTTCACTGTAACTTTTGGAGGGCTTAACCTTTTGTTGTTTTATGCTACTAGCCAGGCCTTAACTGGCTTTTGCCAGTTACTGGCAAAAGCAAGCCATTGTATGACCTCCAGAAGTCAATTTCTACTTGCCAGGGCTCAATTTTCACTCCTCAATGGCTAGTGGCAAGTAGACATTTGAGTTCCTGATTTCTGAGTATGCATAATTTTTTTCCCACAAGTGCATATATATTAGGCATGTGCATGGGGAAAATTTTCGGTTCGGTTCGGCATTCCGAAATTCTGAATCTTCGGAATTTCGGGACTTCGGCACTTCTATTGCAGCCGCTTAGTAGATAACTCCCTAATTCCCACGGTATTAAGGAGTTATCTACCAAAAGGCTGAAAGACCTAAATTGGTCTTTCACACAAATTTACTAATACTAAGTAAAAATGACTTAGTATTAGTAAATTTTGCCCCTACTCGCTATACCGCGAGTAGGGGCATGTCTAGTAAACAGTGAGCAGCCTGTGGCCTGTGGGGGCCCTAAATACTAATAAAGGGGGGACCTAATGTCCTCCCCCTGGCCCCCACCCCTGAGCGGTTGGTGGGGGCCCTACAGTAAAATAAGGGGGGGGGGGACCTAATGGCCTCCCCCCTGGCCCCCACACCTGAGCGGTGGGTGGGGGCCCTAAATACTAATAAAGGGGGGGACCTATTGTCCTCCCCCCCAGCCCCTACCCCTGAGCGGCGGGTGGAGGCCATAAAAAAATGTCCCCCCAAGGTGACTAGTGGTCCCCAAACCCCTAGTCACCCCCTCCCCCCCAAAAAAATGATCCCCCTACCTACCCCCTCACCCTAAAAATAATGAGGGGGGGACCTTTAACTTAGAACCTGTAAAAAATAAATAATAAATAACTTACCATTCAATGTTTTCTTTCTTCTAAAATCTTCATTTTTCAGCCCCAAAAAAGGGCAAATAAAAAACCATAATAACCGACGCAATAAAAAAAAAAAAAAAAACGAGCGCAAAAAAAAAAATCCTTCTTCACCCATGGAGGGCTCCGCGCAGACTGCTCTGACAGGTAAATAAAGAGACTGTTCTGGCAGGTAAATGAAGAGACTAACAGGTAAGTCTCTACATTTACCTGTCACAGCACTCTGATTGGTTGGTTTGAAATCCACCAATCAGAGTGCTCTGTGTCATTTTACACAGCGTGGGAAAGTTATTTGGATTTTCCCACGCTGTGTAATTTGACTCATAACTCTCTGATTGGTGGATTAAGTAACCAATCAGAGAGTTTTGAGTCAAATTACACAGCGTGGGAAAATTCCAAATAACTTTCCCACGCTGTGTAAAATGACACAGAGCACTCTGATTGCTGGATTTCAAACCAACCAATCAGAGTGCTGTGACAGGTAAATGTAGAGACTTACCTGTCAGAGCACTCTGATTGGATGGCTTAAACCCACCAATCAGAGTGCTCTGAGCCTAATTGCAGGGCAGGGCAAGGCTTTATAAGCCTTCCCCCGCCCTGCAGAGCTCAGTCTGCGCGGAGGCCTCCATGGGTGAAGAAGGATTTTTTTTTTAATTTTTTTTATTGCGTCGTTTATTATGGTTTTTTATTTGGCCTTTTTTGGGGCTGAAAAAAGAAGATTTTAGAAGAAAGAAAACATTGAATGGTAAGTTATTTCTTTTTTTTACAGGTTCTTAGTTAAAGGTCCCCCCCTCATTATTTTTAGGGTGAGGGGGGTAGGTAGGGGGATCATTTTTTTGGGGGGGGGAGGGGGTGACTAGGGATTTGGCAGGGGCGGGCTGGGAAGGGGGGCAGGGAAGCAATTGCCCCCCAGGCCGCCCTAAACCCAGGGCCGCCCACACCCAGCAAAAATAGGAAAAATCTGAATCCCCTGCTTCTGGCTGAGGAGTCAGATTTTTCAACTTACCTCACTCTTCCTGCAGCCAGTGGAGTCATCCTGCCTCTCCTGATGATGTCAGTAGGAGGGGGCGTGACTTCCACTGCTCTTCTCACAGGACCGCTGGGGAGTCTGGGAGAAGAGCAGAGGAAGTCACGGCCCCTCCTCCTGACATCATCAGGAGAGGACGACTTCACTGGCTGCTGCTGGTTGCTGCTCCTGTTGGCTGCTGTCCACCCCTCCCTGGCCTAAGGTAAGACTCAGGGAGGGGGGAAATACACTTTAGTGTTTTTTTTTTATTCCCCTCCTCAGCCCTGTCCCCTTAGTCAGCCCCTCCCCCCTCCTCAGCCACTGCCCCTCCTCAGCCCCTGTCCTCTCCTCAGCCCCTGTCCTCTCATCAGCCCCTGTCCTCTCCTCAGCCCCTGTGCCCTCCTCAGCCCCTGTCCCCTCCTCAGCCCCTGCCCCCTCCTCAGCCCCTGTCCTCTCCTCAGCCCCTGTCCTCTCCTCAGCCCCTGTGCCCTCCTCAGCCCCTGTCCCCTACTCAGCCCCTGTACCCTTCTCAGCCCCAGTCCCCTCCTCAGCCCCTGTCCCCTCCTCAGCCCCTGTCCCCTCCTCAGCCCCTGTCCCCTCCTCAGCCCCTGTCCCCTCCTCAGCCCCTGTCCTCTCCTCAGCCCCTGTTCCCTTAGTCAGCCCCTGTCACCCTTCCTCAGCCCCTGTCACCCTTCCTCAGCCCCTGTCCCCTTAGTCAGCCCCTGTCCCCTTAGTCAGCCCCTGCCCCCCCTCCTCAGCCCCTGTCCCCCCTCCTCAGCCCCTGTACCCCTTCCTCAGCCCCTGTCCCCCCTCCTCAGCCCCTGTCCCCTTAGTCAGCCCCTGTCCCCTTAGTCAGCCCCTGTCCTCTCCTCAGCCCCTGTCACCCTTCCTCAGCCCCTGTCACCCTTCCTCAGCCCCTGTCCTCACCTCAGCCCCTGTCACCCTTCCTCAGCCCCTGTCCCCCCTCCTCAGCCCCTGTCCCCATCTCAGCCCCTGTCCCCACCTCAGCCTTAGTCAGCCCCTGTCCCCACCTCAGCCCCTGTCCACACCTCAGCCCCTGTCTCCACCTCGCCTTCGTCAGCCCCTGTCACCCTTCCTCAGCCCCTGCCCCCCTCCTCAGCCCCTGTCCCCATCTCAGCCCCTGTTCCCACCTCAGCCTTAGTCAGCCCCTGTCCCCACCTCAGCCCCTGTCCACACCTCGCCTTCGTCAGCCCCTGTCCCCTTTGTCAGCCCCTACCTCAGCCCCTGTCCCCCTCCTCAGCCCCTGTCCCCTACCTCAGCCCCTGTCCCACCCTTTCCCTGCTCCTTTCCCCCTCTCAGCTCCTGCCCCCTTCCTCAGCCCCATGCCCCCCACCACAGACCCATAACATCCCCACTACAGCTCCTCTCCCCCAATTGCAACCCATATTACCCACACCACAGCCCCCCTTTCCCAAATTGTAGCCATCAACTTGCTTCAGCCCCTATCCCCCCGTACATTTCCTAAACCCCCAATTACAGCTTATACCCACCACTACCACCCCCTGTCCCCCACTACAGCCCTGTCCCCTTACTCAGCCCCTGTCCACTGGTTTTAAAAGTGTAAAGTATGTCTGTGTGTGTCAGTATGTCTGTGTCAGTCAGTATGTCAGTATGTCTGTGTGTGTGTGCGTCAGTGTGTCAGTCAGCATGTCAGTATGTCTGTGTTTGTGCGCATCAGTATGTCTGTTTGTGCACATCAGTATGTATGTCTATGTGTGTGCCAGTATGTCTGTCTGTGTGTATGTCAGTATGTCTGTCTATGTGTGTGCAAGTATGTCTGTCTATGTGTGTGCAAGTATGTCTGTGTGTGTGTGCCAGTTTGTCTGTGTGTGTGTGTCAGTATGTCTGTCTGTCTGAGTCAGTATGCCTGTAACAGTGTGTCTTTCTGTGAGTACCAGTATGTATCTCTGTCTGTGTGCAAGTATGTCTCTGTGTGTGTGCCAATTTGTCTGTGTCAGCCAGTATGCCTGTGTGTGTCAGTATGTCTGTCTGAGTCAGTATGCCTGTAACAATGTGTCTTTCTGTGTGTGTCTGTGTGCCTGTCAGTGAGTGTGTGTTTTTTAGTGTGTGCCAAATCAGCAAGTGTGTGTGCCTGTCATTGATTGTCTGTTTAGGTGACTGCTTATCCCCCCCCCCCCCACACACACACACGCACACTTTCAATCACATGGGAAAGGTGTTTTTACTCTCCTCTTGGTGCAATGGGCCACTTGACTGGATTTGCCCCCCAGGCCTAAGGCTGCCAGCCCTCCCCTGGGGTTTGGGGTCCCCTAATCACCTGGGGGGACATTTTTCTTAGGGCCCCCACCCGCCGCTCAGGGGTGGGGGCCAGGGGGGAGGACATTAGGTCCCCCCCTTATTAGTATTTAGGGCCCCCACCCGCCGCTCAGGGGTGGGGGCCAGGGGGGAGGACCTTAGGTCCCCCCCTTTTTAGGATTTAGGGCCCCCACCCGCCACTCAGGGGTGGGGGCCAGGGGGAGGACATTAGGTCCCCCCCTTATTTTACTGTAGGGCCCCCACCCACTGCTCAGGGGTGGGGGCAAGGGGAGAGGACATTAGGTCCCCCCCATTACTATTTAGGGCCCCCACCCGCCGCTCAGGGGTGGGGGCCAGGGGGAGGACATTAGGTCCCCCCCTTATTAGTATTTAGGGCCCCCACCCACCGCTCAGGGGTGGGGGCCAGGGGGGAGGACCTTAGGTCCCCCCCTTATTAGTATTTAGGGCCCCCACCCACCGCTCAGGGGTGGGGGCCGGGGGGGAGGACATTAGGTCCCCCCCTTATTATAATTTAGAGCCCCCACCCACCGCTCAGGGGTGGGGGCCAGGGGGGAGGACATTAGGTCCCCCATACTTATTATAATTTAGGGCCCCTACCCGCCGCTCAGGGGTGGGGGCTCGGGAAGGGGGACCACAGGCTGCTCACTGTTTAATAGACATGCCCCTACTCGCGGTATAGCGAGTAGTGGCATAATTTATTAATACTAAGTAATTTTTACTTAGTATTAGTAAATTTGGCTGAAAGACCAATTTAGGTCTTTCAGCCTTTTAGTAGATAGCTCCCTAATACCGTGGGAATTAGGGAGTTATCTACTAATTAATTCCTGTCATTGCATTGACTGGCCAAGTAACTTACATTTTATATGAATGTATGATACTTGATTGTTGTAAGTGTTGCAAATGCTTACAGCTGAATCCTGGCTATGTTTGTATACTTCTTATTTAAAATTGTATACAATGTAACATTTTTCTTCTTTCACTGGGTAAGTATATTAGTACTTCGGCAATACTGTGCTTCGGCACTTCGGCAACTTCGGCACTTTGACACTTCGGGAGTTCGGTAATTTCGGAACTTCGGACCTTGACAATTTGGCACTTCGGAAATTCGGCACTTCAGCAATTTGGACATTCGGAAGTACCCGAATGTCCGAATTGCCCGAAATTCGTCCGAATACATATTCGGACCGAAACTAATTGCACATGTCTAATATATATATTTACAGAAAAGTGGCCGAATTTTACTGCTACTTTTAATTTGGTGGTTTCCTGGAATGGAAGTTAGTGTTAAAACTGACAGAATTTACTAAGATTAAAACTGTCACTTTTTCGATGAATGGGGGAAAGAAAATTCATCTGGACTGTTTTGCTACACAGAAAAACTTGTCGAATGATTAGTATATGGTTGTAAACTTTATATAAAATACATTTAAAGGAAAACTCCAGTGCCAGGAAAACAATCCGTTTTCCTGGCACTGGAGGTACCCTTTCCCTCCCACCTCCCAATGCCCGGTTACTAAAGGGGTGAAAAACCCTTCAGTCACTTACCTGAGGCAGCGACGATGTCCCACGTCGCCGTCTCCTCCTCTGCGCCGCTCCTCATACTGTCTCCGTTGGCCAGTGGGCGAGACTGATCCCGCCCACCGTCTGAGGAGACCTAATGCGCATGCACGGCAATGCGCATGCGCGGCAATTAGCGCTCCCCATAGGAAAGCATTGAAAAAGATTTTCAATGCTTTCCTATTAGGAAATGAGCGACGCTGGAGGTCCTCACACAGCGGAGGACGTCCAGCGATGCTCTAGCACAGATAATCTGTGCTATGAAGGAGGAAGTGACCTCTAGTGGCTGTCTAGCAGACAGCCACTAGAGGTGGAGTTAACCCTGCAATGTTATAAAAAAAACTGCAATAATTACACTTGCAGGATTAAGAGTAGTGGGAGTTGGCACCCAGACCACTCCAATGGGCAGAAGTGGTCTGGGTACCTGGAGTGTCCCTTTAACAGACATTTCCATGAACCCTCTTTAACGACATTAGGACATGTAAATGTGTCTTAACATGTCCTAAAGTTTTGGTGTGAGCATGGGTAAATCCCTACTCAAACCAGGGTGTCCAAGCTATCAACAGATGAGCTGTAAGCAGTGCTGAAAATCAGTTCTGCATAGAGCCCTTTAACCCCTTAAGGACCAAACTTCTGGAATAAAAGGGAATCATGACATGTCACACATGTCATGTGTCATTAAGGGGTTAAATACATTCAGAACACCTCAGCTGAGATTCTAGGGCTGCAGGGTCTCCCTCCATACCCCCAAGCCAACTGTAATTGGTGCCATGCTGCTGGGAATGCAAACGTCATTCACTATTACAGAAAAATATTTTTTTCTGCCCTTTAATAATGAATAATAATGAACATGCAATATGTATAGAGGTACTTAAAGAGAAACCCATAATTTACAGTGGAACAAACACGCAAAAATAAAATACATATACTGATTATATTTTTACATTTAAATATGATAGTAAAATAGCTACTTCTATATTTTTTTGTGAAAGTGATACTCCAGACGTTATGAAGTCAGTAACGTTTTGCCGAAGAATTAACAGTATTTTTTTTTTTGCATGCTTAATTTTATAGTTTTTGCAAAGAAAACCAAAACTTGCATTCTATGTCCCACCTCTCCCATGTGATGCTAACTTTATAGCTGTAAAATTATTTAGAGATCCACAACATGTCTTATTAAAAATATGGCAAAAACCTTCGCTATTGTGATCAGGTCATCTATGTCGCAGTGCTGATCATTTGATGCCAAGGCAAATTATGTCGTTTTAATTGAATTTGATTTAATAGCTTAGCCACGGAACTAGTTAGCCTCCCAAAAAACAATGGTTGACGAGTTTTAAAATAAATACAGTTTTGGAACAGGTGAAGGTACCTGATGCTAACAAGTAATACATAACAATTAATCTTGTAGTAATTTAATAAAGCTATTTTTAAATTACCACTAATCCCAGATAGAGACCCCAACAGTCCTTGTACAAATACGGCAAACCTTTATTCCAAATAAAAATAGTTTTGGGAGTACATTTCCTGATTGTAAAGACAATAAATAATACATACTAGAACATTGTAGCAATGCTGCTCATATCTATGTGGTAGCACTATGAGCCTTTGCTTGTGTAAATTGCACAGAAATGTATTGAATTTATATTATTGATAATCCAACAAAAATAATTAAAGAACATCAAATCTGGCATTACCCTCTTTCAAGGTTATGCACTGATATAAATTTGCCCATAGCAATACTGGAATGTAGCCCGTTGTTAAAAAAGGCTCCTTGTTCTTCTTAGATCCCCCAGGTCTCCTCTTTCATATGAGCAAACTGTTTCCTCTTGTGCTAAAACCTCTTATAATGTGAGCATTTTAACTGCAGTAGTGCCAAGGGCTTGCCAGGGAATGCCTTCAGCATGGTAGTGGGAAGCATGGATGCAAGAGAAGGGTTTAATAACATTGTTCTATACAGATAAGTCTTATCGGCTTAACCAGTACTATTTTCTCACACATGTAGTACAGTCCATAAGTATTTGTACAACGGCACAGGTTTTGTAGTTTTGGTAGTGTGCTTCGGCACTACGGATTTGAAATAAACATAAAAAAAAAAAATGAGCCTAAACTGCAAATATTTAGCGTTAATTTAAAAGTATTTAAATCAGTGGATTCTGGGAAAGGAAAATTATTCTGAAAAAGAGAGGAACTAAAAATTAGCATATTCATGAATAAAACAATAATTGGTATTACGCATCTGTTATTATGCATATGAAATTGTAGTCTTAGCATTATTATTAGTATTTTTTCCCCCCAGACTTTATCTTTATTTCAGTTACTTCTTGATAAAAACCCTTTGCTTTTTCTGTAATATACTCGGGTCTAAAACTGTATGGCTAGTCTGACTGAATTTACTCTGCCAGCACAGATCTCAGGCTGAGTGAAATAGCTTTAGCTATGATCACATAGTCAATGCTGAGCAGAGGGGCCCGTCAGTAGCTATTAATATGGAGATCACCTTTCTTGGGCACTGAGGTTATTAGTGCCCTTCGGCATTCCTGATGGATTTTTATACTCCTTTATTAAAAGTACTTTATAGCCAGGGTGTTCTAGAGTAACTCAATCTGCCACAATGTCATTTTTGCTTCTTAAATTATAAATGGAGTATTTTATTTTTTTTATATATATGTATATATATATATATATAATATAATTTTTTTTAATTTCATTTTTGTTTGTTTTTTTAAATTTTGTAAAAATAGAGTATTCATTGAATAAATATTCTCTCTAATAGAATCATTTCCTAAATAAATAGTCATGTTATTAGTAATTTAGTTATAAAACATAAAAAACATGTTAGTACGTCCAAGATTCTTTGTGTATGGTGTGCTAACTTAAATGACACCATATTATGGTTTCCCAGTGCTTTGTCACATGTTTTTTTTTTTTTTAAACGGTATAACATTAACTAGTGCCATTGTTTGTAGCAGTGATTCTAGTTGGTGATCCTACGCAATGAAACAGGTAGGTGCAGTTTAACATTTCTTTTCTGTTAGTGTCCCAAAAGTTTTATTAAGAAGTTCTTGCTACAGGCACAGCTGAGGATCTCTGTGACGGTGTTAAGACACACAGCCCTAGTAATGCTTTTCTTATCCAAGGGGGCTTCCCTTTTTATGCCAGAACAGACAAAAATGATAAACACACAATATAAAGATAATTCAACTGTAACGCTGGGAACGAAGCATGCCCAATGGCCATGACACCAGAGGGTTGCTTAACTTGTAAACACGGCCATTTTTACCAATCAGCAATGTGTTACATTAAAGGGTTAATAGAACAGGGCCGCTGCGCTCAGACCACTTTATTGAGATGGGTGACTTTAGTGGTACTTTAACCCCTTAAGGACCAAACTTCTGGAATAAAAGGGAATCATGACATGTCACACATGTCATGTGTCCTTAAGGGGTTAAACAATGCATTGCCTCTCTCATCAGCCATACATCTTTTTAGGCATCCACGTTTTCACCTGTTTCAATATTTCCTAAATGATAATCCTAAATTGAAGTTTGACGGTCCTTTAGTTAATCTGTCCCTGCTGGAGGCAAATTATCTTTGATTTTTCCATGAAATATGCAGGTGTGTAACCGTTCTCCCCTACCCCCCCCCCCCCCCCACATTCCATAATATTAAAATATGATTGTACAAGAAATAAACACAGATGCATTTATCAAAATAAATGTCCATTAAATAGTGTTAAGTAATATAGCTTGCATTATATGACATAATGTGTTGACAAAACTGAAATATTAATTCTCTCTTGCAGATGCTGAATTGCCACCTGCTGATGAGGAAAAACCTACAATAAACCTCACAGTGGTGCGTCCCACAGAACATGTCCATTCGCCAACATCAACGTCTGATGCTGTGCCACAGCTCCCTTCAATGAGTGGCTTTGAGGTTGCTGTTTATGTGCTTGTGACCTATTTACAAGCTCGTCTTGTGAATATTGAGCAGCAGATGTTTATACAAAAAGATAGTCAGAATGTTATTGAAAACAGATGGATGGGACCTGATGGTTAGGTAACCTCTTAAAGGAAAACTAATGCATAAAAATGTTGAACATGCAAAAAAAAAGAAAAGAATATATATTTTTATATATATATATACAGTTGCAAGAAAAAGTATGTGAACCCTTTGGAATGATATGGATTTCTGCACAAATTGGTCATAAAATATGATCTGATCATCATCTAAGTCACAACAATAGACAATCACAGTCTGCTTAAACTAATAACACACAAAGAATGAAATGTTGCCATGTTTTTATTGAACACACCACGTAAACATTCACAGTGCAGGTGGAAAAAGTATGTGAACCCTTGGATTTAATAACTGGTTGAACCTCCTTTGGCAGCAATAACTTCAACCAAACGTTTCCTGTTGTTGCAGATCAGACGTGCACAACGGTCAGGAGTAATTCTTGACCATTCCTCTTTACAGAACTGTTTCAGTTCAGCAATATTCTTGGGATGTCTGGTGTGAATCGCTTTCTTGAGGTCATGCCACAGCATCTCAATCGGGTTGAGGTCAGGACTCTGACTGGGCCACTTCAGAAGGCGTATTTTATTCTGTTTAAGCCATTCTGTTGTTGATTTACTTCTATGCTTTGGGTCATTGTTCTGTTGCAACACCCATCTTCTGTTGAGCTTCAACTGGTAGACAGATGGCCTTAAGTTCTCCTGCAAAATGTCTTGATAAACTTGGGAATTCACTTTTCCTTCGATGATAGCAATCCGTCCAGGCCCTGACGCAGCAAAGCAGCCCCAAACCATGATGCCCACCACCATACTTCACAGTTGGGATGAGGTTTTGATGTTGGTGTGATGTGCCTCTTTTTCACCACACATAGTGTTGTGTGTTTCTTCCAAACAACTCAACTTTGGTTTCATCTGTCCACAGAATATTTTGCCAGTACTGCTGTGGAACATCCAGGTGCTTTTGTGCAAACTGTAAACGTGCAGCAATGTTTTGTTTTGGACAGCAGTGGCTTCCTCTGTGGTATCCTCCCATGAAATCCATTCTTGTTTAGTGTTTTACGTATTGTAGATTCGCTAACAGGGATGTTAGCATTTGCCAGTGACTTTTGTAAGTCTTTAGCTGACACTCTAGGATTCTTCTTCACCTCATTGAGCAGTCTGTGCTGTGCTCTTGCAGTCATCTTTACAGGACGGCCACTCCTAGGGAGAGTAGCAGCAGTGCTGAACTTTCTCCATTTATAGACAATTTGTCTTACCGTGGACTGAAAAGCAAGGCTTTTGGAGATACTTTTATAACCCTTTTCCAGCTTTATGCAAGTCAATAATTCTTAATCGTAGGTCTTCTGAGAGCTCTTTTGTGCAAGGCATCATTCACATGAGGCAATGCTTCTTCTGAAAAGCAAACCCAGAACTGGTGTGTGTTTTTTATAGGGCAGGGCAGCTATAACCAACACCTCCAATCTCATCTCATTGATTGGACTCCAGTTGGCTGACATCTCACTCCAATTAGCTCTTGGAGATGTCTTTAGTCTAGGGGTTCACATACTTTTCCCACCTGCACTGTGAATGTTTACATGGTGTGTTCAATAAAAACATGGCAACATTTCATTCTTTGTGTGTTATTAGTTTAAGCAGACTGTGATTGTCTATTGTTGTGACTTAAATGATGATCAGATCACATTTTATGACCAATTTGTGCAGAAATCCATATCATTCCAAAGGGTTCACATACTTTTTCTTGCAACTGTATATATATATATATATATATATATATATATAGATAGATAGAAAGGCGTAGCCTGTAATTGTGGGAGGGGTTAGCCGGCTATAAAAGCTCAGGCCCCCGCCAAATCAGTACTGGAATCGCTGGGTTCATTCAGAACCTTTGAACTTCCGGTTCAAACTTACCGGGACATCGCTCCCACGTGGTCCGCTCCAGTCTAAGTGCTACCTGCTCCTTACTAACCCTGATCGGTACAATCCCGGCGGTCTCCGTGCCCGGCATCAAGCGCTCCAGCCTGGCTTACTACCTGGGTTCCGGCAAACTCCCATCCTCCTCAGCCATACTCACGGCGGTTTCAGTGCCTGGATACATACTTACCTACTCCAGGGTCCCAGAACCGTGAGTCTAATCCACACCACTCTCAGCCAGACGCCTGGCGTCCATTCATACTTTAAACACCTGTTCACAAATAACTTTCATTCATACTTACCTTACCACTCCGGGCTCCGTTCGGTACCGCACTCCACGCAGGCACATTCTACACCCTGGCACTTACCCTCCAGCGCTGGTCGGTAAACCGGCCACCCGGCTAAACTAACATTCATTTCTATACTGACAATACGCATGGCTGCTCATGACGCCCCCTGGTGGGTAAAAAAAAAATACATCAGTACTTGGAAATGTTATGTGATTAAACTCTGTTTCTGTTTTCCCGATACACAACGGCTGCTCAGAACGACCCCTGGTGGCCCATTCGAATCCATTTTTCAACACCTCTCCTGAAACTCATAGAATAGATAATGTTTCGCCTGTTGGCATAGCTAGCACCAGTTGACTCAGGCAACTTCGCTCATGATCAAACCCCGTCTCTTACCCTGTTTTCATTTTTAGTATGTCTCAATCCCATTACCAAGAAGAAGAGTTGGCCATACCTGAAACCCCAACCAGACCTGCCACTCTGGCTGGCCCAAGCACACCCACCGAGAACCTAGAATCAGCCAGCCCATACGCTCTCCGGTCATGGACCATCCCCAAGCTCGCGGCCGAATTACGTCGCATGGGGGTCCCGTTTCCAGCTAAAGCCCGCAAAGCCGAACTATACAAACTTTTTATATCTAACACGAGTACTCCCCAACCAGGAGTAGTTCTGCATTCAGAAAACTATAACGAGATCAAGGGTCTGATGTCATCCCTCTTAGCCTCAATTACCACGATCAGCGCTAGGCTGGATAAACTGGAAACCTCTCAGATTGTGACAGTCACCTCACCCATACCAATCCTCACTTCGGCTCTCCTCCCCCACGGTAATGACACTCCCTTAAACCCAATACCAAGCACATCCACCCACATCATCACGCCTGCACATTTCGTACCCCCGACAATACGCAAAGACATTCTGGAAGGCAAGGACATAAACCTTGTATCTCTGCTGATCGCATCACAAGATGTAGTGGAAAACAAGGCATATTGCTACGGTGATCTTTCGGTTGTGCTAAAAGCCAGAGATCCCAGGCTCAACCGAAAACTCACCATACCTGAATTCGTCCTTGCCTTCGGCCTCTACCGTGACGTAATCTGTTCCACTTCCCCGCACCGTAGGGAGGAATTGGACTTGTACATGCACAAGTTGGTGGACCTAGGACACAAGTATGGGGGTTTTTCCTTCTATGATTATCACAAATCCTTTTCGGCTAAGGCGGCAGCATCCCTAACTCAATTTAACACTCATACCAACTGGAGTATCTTGGATACAGAACTTTTCTGCCGCCATTTCGCTGGCCAAAAACCTCCATCCTGTGCCCTGTGCGCCTCTATCTCACACTCCACCAACTTGTGCCCAGTCGATCCTAACCTTCCTACCACTAGTCGTGCTACCTTCGGTTCCTCCACTGCAGAACACAGAGGATTGAAGGACAAGTTGGGCAGACCTATAGTATACCTTGGGAAAGCGCAGATCTGCAACAACTTCAATTCAGGAAGTTGTGGTTTTAGCTCATGCAGACTGCTGCACGTCTGCTCAATTTGCTTCAGGGCACATGCCAAAACTATGTGCCCCAATCGTCTGTACCCAAAACAATGACTAACCGAAGTTAGCATTGACAACCTGGCACACCCTTCCCTTCACTTAGTCAACTTCCTCATTCAAGGCTTCACTGAGGGATTCCACACGGGCCTAGTCACACTTCCCACAGGTATTCTCGAATGTCCCAACTTACAGTCAGCCATCCTTGACCCAATCACCATACAGTCACTACTCAAGACCGAACTGACTAAAGGGTTTATCGTGGGCACCTTCTCTCACCCTCCGTTTGCCAGCTGGCGTACCAACCCTATAGGTATTGCCACTGGGAAGTCCAACAATAAAAAGAGACTTATTTACGACTTGTCCGCTCCTCATTCTTTAGCAACCCCCAGCATCAATTCATTAATACCTTCGGAAGAGTTTTCCCTGCAATATACCACAGTAGACAATGCCCGGCATCAAACGGGAAAACAATTACTACTTTGCCACCCGCCTTACCTTCGGAGCAAAAAGTAGCCCAAAATTATTCAACATATTTGCTGACACACTATGCTGGCTACTCCTCAATATCACTCACTGTCCCACAGTTCTGCACTATCTGGATGACTTCCTAACGATAGAATCACCTCAATCCTCACCAGTTAGTCTCCAGAAGACCTTGGCCCTATTTACAACATTGGGGGTACCACTGTCTCAAGCAAAGACAATAGGCCCTACCACAAAACTTACGTTCCAGGGTATTCACCTAGACACCGTTACATTACAGGCTAGTCTACCACGGGAAAAGGTGCAACATATCATTGAGATGGTAGAATATTTTCTGGTGAAGGACACGTGTACCAGGTCAGACCTACAATCCTTACTGGGCACGTTGAACTTTGCCATGAAAATTATTCCTCAAGGCCGGGCGTTCATCTCACGATTGTTGTGCCTTCTCCCGTTACTCAATACTGACTCCAGCACGTTATCACTAGATGCTCACGCCAGGGCAGATCTACTTATGTGGTTACGGTTCCTAACTCATTGGAATGGGAAAGCCATGTTCATAACTCCTTTATCAGATTCCTCACCCGTCATCTGGACCGATGCCGCAGCTCACACAGGGTTTGCATCAATCTATCACAATGACTGGTTCAGAGATTCATGGCCAGTAGAAACCCTAGGTTTGCCCTAATTTCCCACTACATCAGCCCTATTCAAAATCTATCCGATTGTGGCAGCCGCCAGAGTATGGGGACACTTATGGCGGGGGAAAGCAGTAAAATGCTTTTCTGACAACAAACCAGCCTGTGACATAATAAACAAGGGTAGATCCTCCTCACTCACCATCATGAAATTGATCCGAAGGCTAACTTGGTTAGCAGCGACACTACAATTTCACATCACATGCATCCACATTCCAGGAAACACCAACACAGCCGCTGACGCATTGTTTCGATTTAACTTACAGGTTTTCTTCAGGACACACCCCACAGCCCACTCCCCCCATTCCAAGACCTCATCCTGGACTAGAAAGACTGCTATCTCACAGCAGATACCTAGCCCTATCCACAAACACATCCCGTGCATAAAATTGAGCATTTACCATATACACCAAATTCACGACACATCATCAGATAATTTGCACTCATTCTCTAGATTCCATTGTTGCATTTATTTATTTCTGCCACCTTAACCTAAAATTATCATTGAACACCATTAAAATATATCTCTCGGGTATACAACATTACATCATCAGTGCCTACCATAGTTCTAAACCCATGTTCTACTGAAGTTCCGCCGGAGCTTAAAAACAGTCTTATTTGCTCAGGCGTACGGGATTACATGAAAATTTTAACCCTGGTTTTAAATGCACTTGTTTTCAATGCTGTTGTTTGCTGGATATTGTTTTATCTGTTTTTATTGCTGGTATGCGCATCGAGACCCCATGGGTAACAAGACTGCGTTTCTTAAGAATTTTTAATAAATAAATAAATAAATAAATGTCTTCCTATCCCGTGAAAAACATATTAAAGGGCACACTAAGATTAGACTTACCCACTACCTCTTCCAGACTTCCGATAGATTTCCAAGTTTCGCGCACTCTCCAATATCTTGGACTCCAAACCTTTTGAAACCCATACCAACCTAGTTATTAAGACAGCGACTTACCTAGCTTTCTATGGGTTTTTACGACCAAACGAGTTCACCACCAATAGTGTTTCGTGTCATCATCAGCTCCTCAAAATTACAAACCTCCAGAAACACACAGATGACTACATACTCACCTTAGGTCACACTAAAACTAATCAAATAGGCCCACCTACCAAGATCTGCTACTATCCCACCGGCAATCAGTGGTGCCCCGTCGCAGTATTTGACACCTTTCTGGCTACTCTCACAGGTCTCAGTCAAAACGCCCCACTACTCTCATTACAAGGTTTCCCCTTAACAACTGCCAAGTTCATTCAGTACATCAGAACTCTGTTCGTCAGACTCAGCCTCAACCCCACAGGGTTTTCTGGTCACTCGTTCAGAATTGGAGCCGCTTCGGCAGCCTCAAGTCACAACGTACCCTCTCACATAATTAAAAGATTAGGCCGGTGGAAATCTGCGGTCTACGCCACTTACATTCCACAACCAGAAATAGAACTAAGATCAGCACTCAAAGGTCTTGCTATGTAACCTATGTATAATAAAGTGAATTGTTTACTCCAACCTTTTTGCCCTCTTTTATTACAGGCCTACCCCATACGTCGGTTCCGGCACACCACAACCGACTATCATATTCTGGTATAATCATTATACTTTACGGCTTATGTCCCCGACTACAAATAGAAAGGCGTAGCCTGTAATTGTGGGAGGGGTTGCCCGGCTATAAAAGCTCAGGCCCTCGCCAAATCAGTACTGGAATTGCTGGGTTCATCCCTCCCACCACAACCCTCTATAACCATTCTTGGGTGTGCCCTCTTTTATTACAGGCCTACCCCATACGTCGGTTCCGGCACACCACAACCGACTATCATATTCTGGTATAATCATTATACTTTACGGCTTATGTCCCCGACTACAAATATATATATATACTCAAGCACAGGGACTGTTTTTAATAAAGAGTATACGAGTTTTCGACTGTCATGGCGTATGAAAACTGATCTAGAAACATTGACAGTTATTCGAGGAAGAGCAGCATTTAAAATAACCTTAAAAAGGTGAAGGGGGAGGCGGCGCCACAGGTGAAATAAAATGTAAATAAATAAATAAGCCTGATTATAAACTATTTAAGAGAAAATACATACAAGATAAAAAACCAAAAAGAGCTTGAAATATGGATAATGAATAATAATCAAGAGGTCTTTTCGTCCTTTTCTATAGGGATACCAGATCTAAATTTTCTTGGGAACGTATAAATATATACAAAATAAAACAAAGAAGAAAGGCAATAGTGCAATATGTTCCAATATTTTGTGGTACTTTTGTCAATCTTTCTTTTATTGAAGCAATTTTGATGGGGTACAGAAGAGAAGGAGGGAAACGTATAGTTTGATTACAGTAGAGGGTTTAAACATTGTCAGCTTAAACTATTACATTTCTGGGATAGCGATGCTTCGTTTTTTTAAATTTTTATCTTGTCGTTCAGGAACAACATAATATATTCATGAGCACTGCATGACGTGTTAGAATGTCAAAGGAATAGCAAAATACAATATTATTTCTTAGACATGCAGTTAGTAAATATAGCACGATTCAGGCTGGATTCGCTCCAAAAACTACCGAACAGATCACAACAGAATATAACCACTGTAGCGTAGCAGATAATCACATAAAGTAAGCGGGTATGACCTGCGTATGGACTAAGTGAACTGTAACACAGCTTCCATTGGTGTCTAGCGCCTCCTGTCCCTTAGTATCACCCAGGTAGACTAACGCTTAAACGGTTTGGTTTTGGACATGTAAACAATATTAATGTACCCCTATGCACCGGTCCCTGTCTGTACAGTGTAATGCTCATATGTGGAACAAGTTACATGGTCCCCAATGTACATATATGCATCCTGTTTATAAATCAATTGCATGTGAGCGTGTGTAAGGTCAGATGGCAGGTATGTGTCGGTGTTGCATAACTGTATAAGCTCTAAAATGCTTTTGCTGGCAGCATATAAAGTGGATCTGAACCTGCCACTGTTTACCTACATAGCAAGGAATAAGACAAGATTGATAGAAATCATATTGTCCAAAAGCGTGTCCAACCGTCCGGTCGGATCTACAAATCCGCTGTTAGAGCATGTTAGCGCCCAAAGTATGCAGGGCTAGCAGTGCGACAGTGTCCCGTACCAGCGCTTAAATGCAGCCTCCATCCGGTTCTCTATCACCCGATGCCGGCTCTGTATAGGCGATGTGTGTCCGACTCTAGGTAGTTGTGGTTCGCTGCAACACCTGTGTCAGAGAGGGTGTCCCCTCAGCCCCAGGCTGGAGTGCAGGCCTGCATCTTCGTTCCACAAACTCGGTTGCCTCTGGGGTCCGGGTTTACTCCACTTGTGGGAGAGACGGAAGAGCGGGTCGTTGTCTGTCACATCTCTGTTTCCTCCGCCGATGTGGATGATGCTTACGGGCTCTATGCCCTACGGCCTGCTGCCCAGGTGGGTAAGGTTGCGCATGGATGGGTAAGTGAGATGGGTTTTTACCCGGGGTTAGTCCCCTCCTTCCCCACAGATAGGCCCCATACACGGATTTCGGGTTTCCGGGCGATTTACGACTCGTTTGTGGCTTCATTCGACACCCCATGGTAACCCTGATTCGATGGGTGCACTCAGGCTCCAGAACGTGTCCGTTAGCGGGGTTTATACCCCCGTTTTCGTCGTTTTTTGTGGGAGCTGATTTACAGCACGTCTGGTCGGCTCGGTGGTTAGGCTCCGTCCCCTATTTTGTGGTACTTTTAAAGTGCATGTCTTACATGGTCCTACTCATGTTTTATAGAGCTAAGACCAGCTCTAGTATGATGGGCATACAGTTGTATAATCCCCAATTGTCGGATACATGTAGTACTGTAGTCAGCAGCGCAGTTTTCACAGCGGTATAGGGACCAGGAGTCCAATAATGATAAAAAAAATAACAACAATAGTGCTCACTGTGTACACTAAACCAGGAGTAATAAATAAAAATAAATGTACTCCCATTTAATTGAGTAGATACATCGCTCAATTAATAAGGCGTGAGTGGTATAATCCCCACCTAGGATTCTTTTGTGAGATCCTTTCTGGAGTGAGGAACAGGATGCCAGGCAAAAATAAAAAAAGGGAAATTGCACAATCACTATAATTAAAATGCTTTAAAAAAATCCACAACATGTTTCACCACATAGGGCTTTATCAAGTGGAAACCATTGCTTTGATCAACTTTTTAAAAGTGAGAAAATATATAATTCTGTTTTGATTTGTATTTTTCGATTTACATTTTATTTATTCGTATTTGTACACTTGCATTTCTGCCTCATCCAGGTAGTATTCCATTTTGGTAGCTGGCAAAATGCTTTCTAGTTCCTTCCAAGCTACAATTCCTACACATCTTAGCCCGTGGCAAGCCAAAAGCTAGAGTATATTAGGAGTTTCAGCTATATAATATCGGGGAGCTGTATTGCATGTAGTGAGTCAGTGATAGCTAAGCTTTATTTCCCATGATCCTTACTCTCAAATAATTCTCAAATCTATACTGTGTTAACGTCAGTCATTCCATTTCTAAAATAGGTAAACAACATAAATGAAAAATTAGAGGATAAGGCAATCATGGTGTCATTCCTGGGAAGTCACAATATATCATGTCTTTTGTGCATTTTTCTTTTAGAGCCTAACTCCCTGAGTTAAATTGTTTATTTGTCAAGTTATTAACATCTGAAATGAAATTTAATTTCTCCTAAAGGTGTTATTTTATTTTAGTTTTTATTTTATATTTAAGTTCAAGCTATTTAAATCTTCTCGTGTATAGAACTGTATATTTATGTAAATGGAGCCAAAGTTTGAAGATATTAAAACTTATGATCACTATCCTGATTGTAGAATGCCTGGAGCCTTGTTCTAGAACTCGTAACAGTGTATTCTTTAGCAGCTATGTTGCATCGCTCAGCTGGAATTTGAGACCATAATCTATGCACACTAATGATAATGAAAGATGATTGTTAATTACAAAATATGTTAAATCATTTTAAATTGAATTAGATCCTGAGGCAGATAAAAACCTAACATGAACTGTTGGAATGTAACTAAAAATGTTGCTATTTTTCTTTTCTTTTCTTTTTGTCTATGCTTAATCATTTTAGATTTTTTCCAAATGTTTTATTTTAGTTTAACTTGGAAGCAAATGTTAGATACTTTGCAGAAAAACTTAATGCTAGCCATGATAGAAAGGTGTCAGAACACTGGAGAGACTTTACTAGGAGTATATTGTACACAGTACTGGATACTGTATCTCCAGAAGGATATTGATATTTATCCAGAAAAGGGCTACAAAACTGGTTCATGGATTGCAGGGTGACATTTACCAGGAAAGGTTAAAGGGTCTTAACTTGTATACCTTGGAGAAAAGACGAGACAGGGGGGATATGATAGAAACATTGAAATACATAAAGGGAATCAATACATTAAAGGAGGAAACTATATTTAAAAGGAGAAAAACTACCACAACAACAGGACATAGTCTTAAATTAGAGGGGCAAATGTTTGTGAAGTAATACTTCTTGATATTATTTTTAGAGAGGTTAGTGGATGCATGGAATAGGCTTCCAGCTGAAGTGGTAGAGGTTAAAGGGACACTATAGTCACCTGAACAACTACAGCTTAATGAAGTTGTTCAGGTGAGATCTATACTCCCTGCAGGCAATCTAATGTAAACACTGTATTTTCAGAGAAAATACAGTGTTTACATTGATTGATAGGAAAACCTCCAGTGGCCGTCACTATCATGTATGGCCCTAAAAAGGCCATGTACACGTCAGACGTATTAAAATACGTCTGACGTGTGCAGGAGAGAGAAGGCACTGTGTGCATGCCTTCTCTCTCCTGCCTGTCAGCAGAGGAAAGGGGGCGGGCAAAGACCGCAAGCTGAGCTGTCAGTCAGCTCAGCTCGCCACCTCGCGCATGCGCGGTAGTGCGCTCAGGACTTCATAGGGCGGCATGAATGCCGCCCTATGAAGTATGTGCGCATGTGTGGCGAAGCCGCACATAGTTACATAGTTACATAGCTGAAAAGAGCCTTGCGTCCATCAAGTTCAGCCTTCCTCACATTTGTTTTTTGCTATTGATCCAAAAGAAGGCAACAAGGGAGCAATGAAGCTTCCGAATGGAAGCGTCTGATTGCTCCCTGCTCGCGCCCGCCTATTTAATCATTTTGACAAAATAGGGGGCGCGGCTTCACAAGGCTCCCGGCGCTGGAACGAGGTGAGTAAAAAGGGTTGCCTGGAGTGTCCCTTTAACACAGTGAGTTTAAGCATGAGTGGGATAGGAATAAGGCTAGCCTAGATGTACGATAAAGCCAGGGACTAATGAAAGTATTTAGAAAATTGGACAGACTAGATGGGCTGAATGGTTCTTATCTGCCGTCACATTCTATTACTATTATTATTATTGCCATTTATATAGCGCCAACGATTCGGTAGCGCTGTACAATATTATAAGAGGGGGGATTTAACCTTACAAGAAAACGTGCAGGAACGGGTTGAAGGTTGAAGAGGACCCTGCTCTAAATAGCTTACAGTCTATAGAAGGTGGGGTGTTAAACCCAATAGGAGAGAGAAAGAGACAGGTATATAAGGTAGAGGTTACTCTGGGAGGCCATAAGCTTTCCTAAAGAGATGTGTTTTAAGGCACTTCTTAAACGATTGAAGATAGGGGAGAGTCTGATGGCGGTAGGCAGGCTATTCCATAGGAAGGGAGCTGCCTGCGACAAGTACTGCAAGCATGAGCTGGCCGTACGCGTGCGAGCAGCGGACAGGAGAAGATCACAGGCTTAGTGGAGAGACTGAGATGGGGCATACCTATGGATCTGTGAAGAGATATTATAGGGGCTAGAATTGTTCAGTGCTTTATAGGTATGGGTTAGCACTTTGAATTGACTCCTAAAGGATACGGGAAGCCAATGTAAGGATGGACAGAGGGGTGAGGTGTGAGAGGACCGACCAGAGAGGAAAATCAGTCTGGCGGCAGCATTCATTACAGACTGTAGCAGGGCAATACGGTTTTTGGTAAGGCCAATTATTAGAGGGTTACAATAATCCATGCGAGAAATTACTAGAGCATTGACAAGCTCAATGGGAGCATCTTGAGTAAGAAAGGGGCGGATGAGGGCTATATTATTATTATTTTTTTAATTCTTTATTTATTCCAAGGTAGAACATTACATTGAAAGCATAGCATATCAAAACGTTGTAAGATATTTTAACATTGTGTATGACATATCCCCATTAACTCTTTAAGAACATTAGATTAACACATATAGCAAGCTTTTACTGCATCAATGTATCCTGGAGTGTGCATAACATTATTTTTTAACTTGTAATATAAAAGGAAAATCAGAAAAAACATGAAGCTACAAAGTACCATACAGGCATTTCTTTGGTCGATAGGACATGCCCCATCCTTTCCCATGCATTAATGTGCGGAACCTATAAATCTATATCTCTTATAGATCGCTATCCGTTTGGTCCTGTGAGCACAGGTCCATATCCTCTCGAAATGCAAGTTATTGACATATTGCATGGTTTTGTTGCAGCAATTGTGAGTATTTCTCACGGTAAAAAGGAAGATAGAAAAAGAGAAGTAAGAGGGGTAAGTAGGGGTTTAGGAAGTGAGAGAGTTAAAAGAGGGGTGGAGGAGGGAGGTGCGGGGGAAGTCAGGCCAACCCGTATCCAATCGATGAAATCCCAACCAGGGAGGTCCCTTTTGTGTGTACCTCAAGCACTTGCTGCGCTGGCCACCCAAGGGCCCCAAACTTTTTCTAACTTTTTCGTCGTGCCTCTAACCCGGGCTGTTAGGTCATCCATGAGATAATTATCTTTAATCTTCCGGATTACCACAGCAATTTCCGGAGCCTCCCTCCGCAGCCATACCTGTGCCAAAGCTCTCCTAGCGGCTAGGTTCACCTTATGCAATAGGGTCTGTTACGCTTTTGTCCAGTTCTCCATAGATCTAGCTAGCAAGAATACCCATGGGTCTAGCTTAACCTCTCTCTCAAATATGTCTCGCAATAACTGCGCAATTCGCCGCCAAAAGACTTGTGCTATTGGGCATTCCCACCACATGTGAACATATGTGCCCTTGAGACCGCACCCCTGCCAGCATAGGTCTGTAGTAGTTTGGTTCATACGGTTTAACTTTACCGGTGTAGCATACCATCGAAATAGCGTCTTATATGATTGTTCCTGCAGCGAGACACACATAGAGGATTGCGCGGCTGCCTCCCATATTTCCTGCCACTCCACTCCCTCCAGCGTCTCTCCCAAATCCGCCTCCCATTGGTCTATATATGTAATTCCTCCCCATTCTAAAGTGTTATTGCACAACTGTGAGTAAAGAAGTGAAATCTTTCTGCTCGGTAATTGTTCCTTCGCACACATTCTTTCGAAGAACGTCATCTGTGTTTCTGCGACTTTTTTAACCTGAGTGTTTTGGGCATAAGCTCTAATCTGGAGGTATCTAAAAAAATCTTTGGGTCGCAAAGGCGTTTTGTTTTGCAACTCCTCAAACGTCACCAATGACCCCCCCTCAAACAGCTGGTGCAATCTCTGTAGCCCTGCCCGTTCTATGCCTCTAAAGTCCCGGGCCGCCATTCCTGGTAGGAATGCCTTGTTCCTCAGCAGAGGGGTCATTGGAGAGGGGGAGGACGCCAGGCCATACCTAAGGGCGGCCGCGTCCCATATCCTCAGGGAATTGAGAATCGCTGGATAGGGCACTTTGATGTTTGGTCTGTGCTCCTTAGGGGTCCACATATAGAACTGAGGCATATCCAACCCCATAAGGGAAGCTTCCAGGTCCACCCATCTCCTTTCCTCCGGTGGAGAGTGCCACATTGCCACCGGGGCCAGTTGGGCTGCCTCATAATAAAAATGTAGGTGTGGAAGGCCCAGGCCGCCCCTGTCCTTAGCTCGGTAAAGAATGTTGCGTGAGACCCTATGTTTCTTGTTCTGCCATATAAATTTGCCTATTGTTTGTTGAAGCGGACCCAAGTCAGATCTGGTTACTCTAATCGGGAGTGCTTGAAACAAGAACAGTATTCTAGGGAGCACATTCATTTTCACGGAATGAATCCTCCCTATCCAAGAAATTGCCTTATCTGTCCATTGTTCCATATCCGTCATCAATGTCCTAATCAGCAGGGTATAATTCTGTTGAAATAATTTAGATGGGTCTGCCGTTAATCGTATGCCTAAGTATTTTATGTGATCTCTTGTTATTCGTAGGTTATATGTCGCCCCTATGTAAGCGACATCTAGCTCTGACTGTCATGCCTTAATTATGATATCCTCTTACTTCCTGGTTCCACGGAGCTTAGCCACACCTCTTTATGACACGGTCTCCCTATTTAATCTGACCGCACCAGCTGATCGACGCTGGATTATTGAACTACGTTCCGTACTCACGAACCGGCTGCAACATCGTTGTGAAAGCCCTCTGTTACCGGACCGGACTGGAAGACTTCAAGTTCCCTTCACCTCTCCTCATCCACGACTAAAGCTGAACTCTCACCATTCAGGATAAACCGCCTCTGAGGAGATCTCGGGAACCAGTGTTCTATGTGCCGGAAGCTAAGTAAAACCTCTGTGATAAGCGTTGCATCTCAAAGCTGTTATTACTTAAAGCTACAGTGCCTATAATTGTGGACTTCAGTTATCGTTTACTACTTAAAGCTACAGTGCCTATAATTGTGGACTTCAGTTATCGTTTATTACTTAAAGCTACAGTACATGTAAATTGGAATTAAAGTCAATACCTTTTACTTTTTATAATAAATATTCAAACTATACGAAATCTGCAGTTGTGTTCCTTCATAACAAATGTTTAGACGTGACAGAATAATCCAGCCATTGTAATGGATCCAGCAGATTTCGATTCTACTATAACTACGCTGAATCAAAGAGTTGATACACTAGCCCAAGGTGTGCAAGACTTTCAAGTTACTAACGAAAGAATTCTCACTTATGTCAGAGATCTACAAACTCATACTCCTCATACAATTCTGCACTCGGCTAGTGATCCTGCTGTATGTAACCCAGAAAAGTTCTCTGGAGATCGTTCAAAATACAGGGAGTTCCTCAACACCTGCAAATTATTAATTGCTTTGAAACCCAGATCTTATCCTACAGAAAGAACTAAAGTGTGTTCGGTTATTTCCTTTCTAAGAGGTGAACCTATGTCATGGGCCCATTCCTTTCTGGAAAACGACGACCCCATCTTAGACTCACTGGATGAATTTTTTGAAGCCATGTCTCTTCTCTATGAAGATCCTAACAAACAAGCTACAGCTGATTTAACAATCAGAACACTACAGCAAAGAAATAGACCTGTTGAAGATTACATTGCTGAATTTAAAAGATGGGCTGTAGAAACGCAATGGAATTACATCACATTGCGCAACCAATTTTGAATTGGTTTATCTGAAGCTGTAAAAGATGAACTGTCTAGAACAGAACTCCCTACTACTTTGAACGCTCTAATTCACTTATCAATCAGCATTGACAGAAGATTAAGAGAAAGAAAGGCAGAAAAAGCCCTTTTTCATTCTAAAGACCGAAAACTTTTTACTCCCTCAAAAGCTCCAGAAAAGACTTCCTTACCAAGTGAACCTATGGAAATAGGGGTAATAAGAAGTCCTCTCACTCCTGCAGAAAAGAACCGAAGACGTCAATTAAACCTATGCATGTATTGTGCCTCTCAAGATCATCTGGTCTCTGATTGTCCCTTATTAAAACGGACAAAGGCCGGTAGACAAGCCTATACCTCTGCGATCTTCAGTGCACTCCCCTCAACTTCGACCACTCCGTTCACACCTGTATCCCTTGTAATACAGTGGGATAAGGTGAGAATTGTGACTGAAGCTCTCATCGATTCTGGTGCACATGGAGTATTCATCGATTCAACCTTTGTAACAAAGAATAAAATTCCTTGTGTTCAAAAAGCAATTTCTGTTCCTATTAAAGTGATTGACGGCTCCTTTATATCCTCGGGACCGATACTTCATGAAACCATCCCTCTAAAGGTAACCACCAATCATATTCATACTGAAATTCTAGTATTTGATGTTATTCCATCACCTCTCTATCCCGTTATAATAGGGATCAATTGGTTAAGGAACCACAACCCTCAAATTTCATGGTCTCCTTTCTCTATCACCTTTAACTCACATTATTGTAAAGAAACATGTTTACAGCAAATTCCTATTCTTCAGATCTCCAAAGAACCAACGATACCTTCTTGTTATTCAGACTTTTCAGATGTCTTCAGTAAAAAAGAAGCTGAAACGCTCCCACCTCATCGTTCCTACGATTGTCCTATAGACCTCATACCTGGTGCCCCTATGGATAATTCAAAAGTCGATTGTATTATCAACTGGCCTGTTCCCTCTACAGTAAAAGAATTACAGCGATTTCTAGGGTTCGCCAATTTCTACAGAAAATTTATTAAAAACTACTCTGAGATAGCTCACCCACTCAATCAACTTAACAGTAAAAAACATCCCTTCAATTGGAACGAGAAGGCTCAAACTGCCTTCAATGAATTAAAGAGAAAGTTTACAACAGCTCCTGTTCTTCAACTTCCAAATCCTTCATATCTTTATGTCCTTGAAACGGATGCTTCGGAAATTGCAATTGGAGCTGTCCTTTCTCAACACAAAACTCCTCAAGAACCTCTTCATCCTGTCGCCTTCTTCTCACGATCATTATCTCCTGCCGAAAAGAATTATCCTACAGGAGAAAAAGAATTATTAAGTATCAAAGTGGCTTTAGAAACCTGGAGACACCTTCTTGAAGGCGCTCAGAACTCTTTAATCATTTATACTGTCCATAAAAATCTCGAATATCTTCACTCCAATAAAACACTGTCTGCTCGACAAGTAAGATGGAATCTCCTTTTTTCCCGGTTCAACTTCCAAATCGTCTTTAGACCTGGGTCTAGAAACAAAAAGGCTGATGCCCTCTCCAGGATCCATAAAGACACAAAAATTGAACCTCCTTCGCCTAAAGTCATTGGAATCTTATCTTCTCTTATTGATGACATTAAAGATCTCAGTGAAGATGCTCTCGAACTTCCTAAATCAATGAAATTATCCAAGAAAAACAGTCTCTACTACTTCAAAGACCGGATTTACGTACCTCCCTCTTTCAGAATTAAAGTACTCGAATTTATTCATGATTCTCCTCTGGCAGGTCATCCAGGTATAAAAAAGACCCTTGAATTGTCTAAAAGATACTATTGGTGGCCTCGTCAAGACCAAAATATTGAATCTTATGTCAAATCTTGTTCTGAATGCCAAAGATCCAATCATATGTCCTCTTTATTCAAGGAATTACATGAAAATCTGGAATCGGCCTCCTCCAATCAAAAGAAGTTTTTTGATACAAAAAGACAACCTTCACCTTCTTATAAAATCGGTGATCTTGTCTGGCTATCTTCAAAGAACATCTCTACAAATCGTCCATCAAAGAAGTTAAGTTCTCTTTTTCTTGGTCCTTTTCCAATAATATCGGTTATCAACCGTAATGTTGTTAAATTGAAACTTCCACCAACTTTAAAGCTACATCCTGTTTTTCATGTGTCCTTGTTGAAGCCTCATCATCCTGACCCTTTCCAAAGAAATGTTACTACTTCTCCTGATCCCATATTGGTCCAGGGTGAAGAAGAATACGAAATTCAAAGTATACTGGATTCAAGGATCCATCGTGGCTCCTTACAATACCTCATCAGATGGAAAGGATATGGAATTGATGAAGATACATGGGAAAACTCCTCTGTCGTTCATGCTGACAAATTAATTTCCAAATTTCACAAACGTTACCCTTCTAAGCCAAGTCAATAGCACCCAGAGGTTGCTCATTAAGGAGGGGATACTGTCATGCCTTAATTATGATATCCTCTTACTTCCTGGTTCCACGGAGCTTAGCCACACCTCTTTATGACACGGTCTCCCTATTTAATCTGACCGCACCAGCTGATCGACGCTGGATTATTGAACTACGTTCCGTACTCACGAACCGGCTGCAACATCGTTGTGAAAGCCCTCTGTTACCGGACCGGACTGGAAGACTTCAAGTTCCCTTCACCTCTCCTCATCCACGACTAAAGCTGAACTCTCACCATTCAGGATAAACCGCCTCTGAGGAGATCTCGGGAACCAGTGTTCTATGTGCCGGAAGCTAAGTAAAACCTCTGTGATAAGCGTTGCATCTCAAAGCTGTTATTTCCTGTCTCCAAAGTCCTTCGTTAAAACAAACTCGTTACAGCTAACTTCAACTCATACTTTGTCTCAGTTAGCTGCATCTGTCTTACTTCAGTTTAAGTCTATGGAACAGCTATTGTAACTTCTTATCACCTAATTAATTAATACTACTAAAGGACTCTTTCTGCTTCAGTTATCGTTTACTACTTAAAGCTACAGTGCCTATAATTATTGTGGACTTCAGTTATCGTTTACTACTTAAAGCTACAGTGCCTATAATTGTGGACTTCAGTTATCGTTTATTACTTAAAGCTACAGTACCTGTAAATTGGAATTAAAGTCAATACCTTTTACTTTTTATAATAAATATTCAAACTATACGAAATCTGCAGTTGTGTTCCTTCATAACAAATGTTTAGACGTGACACTGACATACCTAAAGGTAACACGCTGGACTTGTCCATATTTACCTTGTATCGGGTCAATTCTCCAAAGTCCTTCAAGACATCTGTTAGTGCCGCCATAGATTCCATTGGTTCAGTCAGAGTCAGCAGTCAGCAGAGTCATCTGCAAATGCCGACACCATATATATTTGCCCTCCAACGTCTACTCCTTTAATGTCCGAGGCCGCGCGTATTGCCTGAAGGAGTGGTTCTAATGATAAAGCGAACAACAAGGGTGACAACGGGCAGCCCTGTCTAGTGCCGTTGCTCAGATCGAATGGATTAATCCTTGCACCCGAAATGTGAATTTGCGCCCTGACGTTGGTATACATGGCTCGTACAGCCGTCGTAAACTGAGCTGGGAAGCCAAAATGATCTAGCATTGTAAATAAGTAAGGCCAGTTAACCCTTTTCGGCATCCAACGACAGTAATATTGTCGGTATTTTCCTGGTGGTTTGTCTCCATATGAGGTCTACATTACGTCTGGTATTCTCAAAAAGTTGTCTATTAGGTATAAACCCCACTTGGTCCGGGTGGACTAATCAAGGCAGCATCGGGTTTATCCTGGCGGCCAGAATTTTCGCCAATATTTTGGAATCATGGTTGATAAGGGATATCGGGCGGAAGTTTTCTGGGATCGACCGATCCCGACCTGGTTTCGGCAATAAGACAATATCATCTAGCGACATGTCCCTATCAGGAGGACCTCCATCCATCAATTCGTTAAACCAAGCTTCCATATACGGAACCAGTTCTTCCCTAAAGGTTTTATAATAAGAGCCATCAAAGCCATCCGGCCCCGGTGCCTTGTTACTCTTCAATGCAGAGATTGCCACGTCTACTTCCTCTACCGAGATCGGTTTCCTCAAGCCTTCAACCTCCGCCCCACTTAGTTTTGGTAAATCCAGCCTAGCAAGGAAGGTGTGTATTCTATCCCTTTCACTTCGTATTCCGGCTGGGTCCGTTGTGGAATGATTGTATAGTTTAGTGAAAAATTCTGTAAATACCTTTGCTATGTCTGTAGGCTCTGTGCAGCATTGACCCGAGGCATCTTTGATTTTAGTGATGTGGGTTCTATGCTGTCGTGGTCGGAGCGACCTCGCCAGTAGGGTGTCCATCTTGTTAGCTTTTTCAAAAAAGGTCAGTTTAGACCCTATGATAGCCTGTGCCTGTGTATCGTCTAGCAGTGTTCCTCTAACCGAGGCCCTCAGTTCCTGAACCGCCTGTAAATTAGTGGGTGTAGTGTCAGTCTTATGTCTTTGTTCAGCCTTACGCAAAGACCCCAGAAGGGATGATATCAATAGGGTTTTACATTTTTTCTTTAATGTAGCTTCACGAATCAAAATGCCTCTGATCACTGTTTTATGAGCCGACCACACCGTCACCTTTGACAGGTCGGATTCGGCTTCTCTAGCAAAGTATTCAGTTAATTCCTTCCTCACCGTCTCGACGATCGCAGGATCACGGAGCAGAGACGTATTCAATTTCCAGGACCATGGGGACACCACAGTTTATCCAGTGTTAGGGAAACGTCTGTGTGATCCGACCAAGTGATGGAGCCTACAGTCGATTCCGATACTTTGGGGAGTGAGGAGGGATTAACCAAAAACAAATCAATTCTCGAATAAGTATCATGGGGTGCTGAGTAAAATGTAAAATCGTTATCATCCGGGTGTATGAGGGCTATTTTTTAAGATGGAATCTACAGGACTTAGTAACATGCCGGATGTGAGGCTCAAAGGTTAGGTCAGAATCAAGTATGACATCAAGACAGCACGCTTGCAAGGATGGGCTGATGTTGATACCACTAACTTGAAGGGAGAGTGAAAGAAGATGATCAGTATTAGCAGGAGGAAAGACAAGGAGCTCGGTTTTAGAGAGATTTAGTTTCAGAAAGCTGGGGGGACATCCAGCCTTCCAGAGATGATACATTTACTTAGGCTTTTCTGCAGAGCTTGGTTGCTTGTGAGTACTGGGTGTTGATAATCAATGATGTTATTGGTGCCCAGTCTGAAATATAAGGTCTGGGGTTAGAAGAAAAAAAAACACCATTATGGGTGGGGAGACATGGAGATATTGAGGTAATTAGAGATGAAAAACCAGAATAGATAACATTTGGGATAAAAAGATATGAAGGATCAGATAGGTGAAAGTCATAAACAGTGAACATAAATTTACAAGACTATCAGTGAAAGAAGTAACACTAGCTAAACAAACAAGTAACAAAAAAAGTCTTAAAGAATGAACATAAAATAACAAGGCTATAAATGCCCCAACTTTAAAAAACCAGAAGATCAGGATGGGAAATATAAACAAAACTGTAGAAATCACATCAATGCCTTAGTTCATCTCCCCTATATCTCTATATATATATAGCTATATCTCTCTTGTTCATTTGCCTACATCCACATCTCTTCCTAAGTTTTTTATTCTACACTTCTTACTCTCCACGTCACAGTCATGTCCTCTATGTTACGCCCACAACCCACACTCATTGTACCTCTACTTATCATCATGCAACCTTAATCTCCCAGTCCATTATCTCACCCACCTAACTAGAGAGGCTCTCACTCAAACTCAGACATACAGTCTCTTGCACACACATACAAATACAGACACTGACGTAGACAGACAAAAACACACCCTGAAATACTTACTAAGCTGGTACTAACTTGAATGCATGTGCTGTATGAGATGATGGGGCTGTAATCCTAATCGAACTCCTTGTCACCTTAGAACTTCCTAGAGTTGGTCAATGTAGCTAGAGTAGGTACCTGGGTGCCTATAGTGTTTGTTTAATATAATAATGTAATATAAAATTAAGAAAGGGGACGGAGTGTTACAAGACAACGAGGTGGTGTGGCTTCAAATTTGACTATTTGTGTGTATTTTCTCCCCAGGGCAAATGTACCCAATCCTTCCTTGTGAACTTGTAGGGTAACAACCTGCCACTTCTCTCCATAGGGTCTGTACTTGCACACACAGAGTTTAAACATATTCACATATTCCTGGATTCTGTAATTTCTCTGGTAGTTTAATTTGCAATGTGCCATCATATTTCAGAAAGCAGGAATCAAATTTCTGAAGCGAGCATGTTCTTATTTGAATGAAATGCAAATAGATGTGGTCTGTTCAAATGTGTTGCACTCTAGGGCATGTTTTAAGACTGACAAATAATGCTTAGTAGTGTATGTATTGTCTAATATTGTGATGCACTATTGTGTAAGTATTTAGGAGTTGTATTCCATTCTGGACTCATCCCCAGCAGGTTAAAATATTTTAATATTTCTACACACCAAACCTTATTTAACACGGGATGCTGCCAGGAAAGTGAGCTACATTACGTTCTGAATACGAGATACATTTTGAGTAAACCTGAACTGATATATGTCTGATATTCAAGCATACTCAGTACAGTGCATTGTGTCTGTGAACCAATTCTTTTTATGTTCAGACACGTTCCAATTGATGAACAGAAAAAGCAGCAGGGAAAAAAGACACTAGCTCTGCTATCTATCTATCTATCTATCTATCATCTATCATCTATCTATCTATCTATCTATCTTTTTAAAAATAATTTTGAAGACCCATGATAAAATGAGCATCAGCCTGAACAGAAAGGGGTTATGTATAAAAGGTTGTTCCGTGAGAGAAGAGGTTTAATTGCAACATAGCATTTGCACTTGTGTATAAAATAAATTTTGCCAGAATTAATTACCACCGTGACAGCTGAACATTTTCTTTGCCTTAGATCATATATAAAATCGAGTCACCATATAGATCATGTAAATTGGAATGTATAATTGTGTATTTTGTGTTATCTGCACAAACATGAGACTATCAGCTCAGCTGTACGTGATATTTATTCTCATGCACAGAGCTTGCGTAGTCAAATTTATAAATTCAATACAGGCACAAAGGCAATTTTTTTTCCATCCATAGTTAGTGCTATGTATGTATATATAGTACCGCAATTTGTCCATGACTACCTGTATTTCAGTATAATATTACAGATCTTGGATTGCAAAAAATCTAAACAAAAACAGCCTCTATTTCTTCTGATCTTCTGATCTTCTGATCACCTTAGCTTCTGCGTAATTTACTGCTGATAGTGTGGTTATAAAACACTGGTCGAGCTGCAGGAGGTAGTTATCTGTTGTCGTTTCAGTGTTCAATTTTTAGTGCCAGATCGAGTCGGGAAAATTATATTACAAAATGAGTTATGCTATAAGATGGATGTTAATTTATTGAACCGATTATGCCAAGTACAAGACATCTGTAAACAGACAAGAAGGGGTCTTCCTGGCTCAATCGTTGTATTCCATAAATCAAATTTTGCTTTTACCCAACATGCTATTATGAATTTGCTGGCCACCTATTCTGGCACTATGAACTTGTTTAACCTGATTTAAAAGCAGAAATACATTGGTGGCAGCAGAGGATCAGGGGAGACCAGCTATTGGCTTCACACCCTCTTGTTTTGATACACTTCAGCAGCTTTTGGAATCCCTGCTTCATTTTGTGATTCATACAAATTTAATGCTCCTGCTGTGGTTCATATGAGGCTGTAGGAAGCATTGGATGATAGAAATTTAAAAAATAGACTGTGAGCTGCAGGATCTTGTGGTGTGTTTTAGAATCTATTGAATTAAAGATTGACAGAAGAATCAGGAAAGATAGAATGCTGAGCTGAGCCATTTCTCTTAGCTGTGCCATTTTATTGTTGGGTTTTCTCCATCACTCAAAAAAAAACAAAGTACTAAGCACGGCATATGCCACAACAAAATCCTAAAACACTGCATGCCTGATATCTGGTGGTAAAAATAGCAGCATTATATTTAATGTGAAATGCAAGCCAATAGGAATTTTATCATAGCCCACACTTAGAGCTTAACATACGTTGTTGTTGTTACATAGACGTGTGCTAAAAATGAGCCCACCATTTCAATATTAAAGCTTTGCGACTATCTGTGTCTTGAAAAACTGAATATTTGCCACATAGTTACATAATAACTAATATGCAGGTTTTGTAACACAGAGGCAGAATTTTATCATTTGAAATGTGGGCTCGTTTTCAGCCCACACCATCATATTTTTTTGTTTGGCGTTATCCATTAGATCAGTAAAAAAAAAAGTATCTCATCATTATGCTCTTAAAATAGAATTCTGAATTCTGCATTGGGAAATGTAAATAGAATAATGATGTATGTTTACAGTGTTAACTTCTTCAGGAAAAACAATATTTACCTGGAAACTACACCGATTAATAAAACACTGAAAATTACAAATAACTCATACTAACCATTTTTTGTCACCCCCACGCACACACACACACACACACACAACTCTCGCCCTCCTCCACACTCACAACACTCAGCAACTACACACCCTCACACACAACACTTAGTCAACACACACAAACACCACTCACAGAAACAGAGTCCAGGGCTCTAGAAGGGGGCTACAATCCAGCACCCTGTCCAGGGCTGTGGGTAACCTTAATCTGGCTCTGACTTAACGTATAAAGAGCAGATACACATTGTATGCTTTATGATAATTTTATTGTACCCATGATTTAGAAAATTACAGAATTTGTTATTTAATAGGAGCAGGATAAATAAATAAATATTTATCTTAAGTGCTATGAAGCATTGCTAGGAAAGGTTTCAAAGGCATATTCATATCTTGAACAATAATATTTAGCATTTAGCAGTCTCCTGCTAAGTTCAGGATAGATTGACAAAACATTCTAGGGTAGCATGGGCGTAGGAACCGGGGGGGGGGGGAGGGGATGGGGCAGACGCATCCCCCCAGCAAATCATGCGGGGAGGACAGGTTATAGAGAAATCCCCCCCAGCTCCGCCGGCCGCAGGTGCCCTCGCGCTGCGTGCCACTCCATCAGGGAACCGCACGCACTGCAGACTGGGAAGGGGAACACCTCCCCCTCCGCGCAGTAGCGCCGGGTGCAGGGCCGGCGCTACCTGTTAGGCGGACTAGGCAGCCACCCCCCCTCATGCTGCAGCCGCCCGAGCGCTCTGTAGAGAGCCTCAGGCGGCTGCAGCTTTGCCCGGGCTGGTGTGTCCATGAGGGCGCACCGCCCGGGCGCAGCATGAGGAGAGGGGCTGACAGGAGGGAAGCGCTCAGCGCTCCCTCCTATCACTCCCTCCTGTCACTCCCTCACTGTAGGGTGGCCGAGCCCTGTATGGTCCATGGGTACAGGGAGCATCTGTCTCCTGTACCCGGCCGGACTAACAGGAAGTGCACACTGAAATTGACAGGGAGGGGGGAGAAAGAAATTGACAGGGAGGGGGGGAGAGAAAGAAATTGACAGGGAGGAGGGGAGAGAAAGAAATTGACAGGGAGGGGGGAGAGAAAGAAATTGACAGGGAGGGGGGAGAGAAAGAAATTGACAGGGAGGGGGGAGAGAAAGAAATTGACAGGGAGGGGGGAGAGAAAGAAATTGACAGGGAGGGGGGAGAGAAAGAAATTGACAGGGAGGGGGGAGAGAAAGAAATTGACAGGGAGGGGGGAGAGAAAGAAATTGACAGGGGGGAGAGAAAGAAATTGACAGGGAGGGGGGGGGAGAGAAAGAAATTGACAGGGAGGGGGGGAGAGAAAGAAATTGACAGGGAGGGGGGGAGAGAAAGAAATTGACAGAGGGGGGGGAGAGAAAGAAATTGACAGGGAGGGGGGAGGGGAGAAGAGAGTGACAAGGGAGGGGGGAGAGATTGACATCCATCACACACACACAATCACACACAATGCACCCCTTACACACAAAGACAGTGCACCCCTTGCACACAGAAAAACACACAATGCATTACACACACAGACACACACACAAGCAATGCAACCCTTACACACAATGCATCCCTTACACACACAGAAACACACAATGCATTCCTTACACACACTCAATGCACCCCTTACAGACGCACACACTGCATCCCGTACATACACAGAAACACACCTTGCAGCCCTTACACATACAAACACAGATTCACACAATGCATTCCTTACACACATATCAGGACTTCCGCAACACCCCCCCCCCCCTGTGAACAAACTCATTGGTGGAACATGAAGGTGGACCCTGGGACCCAGACCTTGAGCTGTGTAAAGGGCCCCATAAAAATGGAGCTGCTTCCCGTTCTCCCAGAACATTGATTTTTGTGACCACAGTTACAAACAGCCTCCAGAGAGCCTGTTCTATACCAGACCAGTGGAGCCAGACTGCAGCTAGAGTCCATCATCATCCTCATCTGGTTGTAAGTAGGCAATCTAGTATATTATTTGTGGCACTAATCTCTAATTTACCTCACATTAAAGAAACACTATAGTCCCCAGAACCACTTTAGCCTGTCCCTGCAGGCCTTTTAATGTAAACATGTCGGCACTGCAGCACTGGCGTTAGTTAACATGGCAGAGCATATGGGTGGGGCATTGTGATGTCACATGGGGGATGGGGGGGAAGCAAACTTTACTTTTGCCTAGGGCGGCAAAAATCCTTGCACCGGCCCTGGCCGGGTGTCACGTGACTACCCATAGCTCAGTCTGACACTGCGCCCGCCGGACGTCCAGAGGTTCCCCTGCTATGTCAGGTAAAAGGGGGGACAAAGGTCGAAAAATTATTGGAAGGGTTTAGGGGGGCTACTAATATGGATGGGAGGAGAGGGGAGGTAGAAAAATAATTGGAAGGGGTTAGGGGAGTACTAATATGAATGGAAGGGGTAGGGTGAGTTCTAATATGCATGGAAGGGGTGGGGGGGGGGTTAATATGCATGGAAGGGGTAGGTGGGGTTCTTATGTGCATGGTAGGGGTGGTTCTAATATTCATGGAAGGGGTAGGGGTGGTTCCAATATAAATGGAAGGGGTAGAGACGGGTAGTAAAATGTATGGAATGCACTTCTGAAAGTGTCACTGAATGGCAGTTAGGAAATGTCACCCTAAGTCAGGAGCAGTATTACACAATCTGTATATGTATAAAAAATATAAAAAGTAATCTGCAAAGTACAAAATGTTTGTGTCATATGTCGTGCTAAAAATTAAGCTAGGAATGTGCATATTATTTTATTTTTTTAAATAATTTTTAGAATAATGATACAAACACTTTATTTCTTACATTTGTGATGATTCTTTTTCCCCGTCTATAATATGAATAGGACCCTGGGCAAAGCATTTTCTTGGGCCCCCTAGGCCCCGCCCCTCCCCCTCCAATTACGCCCAACCCCCAATCACACTGACAGACCTTCTGACACAAACACACACAGACAGATATATTAAAACATTCGCAGATACATACTGACACACATACACTGACACACAAATATATACTTATATACATTCAGACATACTGACACACACACATACATACAAACACACACAGACACATACACTGACAGATATTCTGAAACACACACAGACACATACACTGACAGATGTATTGACACACACAGACATTCTGACACACACACAGGGATACTGACACACACAGACATACTGACACACACAGGCATACTAACATACACACCGACAGGCATGCTGACACACACACACACACACACACACTGACATACACACAGACATACTGACATACACACACACAGACATACTGACACACACATACATACTGACACACACATACATACTGACACACACAGACATACTGACACACACACACACACAGACATACTGACACACACAGACACATTTAGCCACCCTCCAGGTTCTTACCTTTTCCTGGAGGGTGGTTTCCCTGGGGTCCAGTGGCAGGCTGAGGCAGATGGGAGTTCTCCTCTGGAACTCCCCTCCTCCTGCCTTTCTACTCCCGCGCGGCTATTATCTCCGGTGGGAGGAAGTGACGCGCGGCACTCACTTCCTCCCAGCCGGTACAGGAAGGGGCCCGGTCGCGCTGTTTAAGCGTCACAACGCCCGACCGGGCCCCTGCTCACACATGCTTACCGGGTGGCCCTTAGTGCTTAATGCACCGCCGGGTACATGGGGGCTGCGCAAATCGCGGGGCCCACAGGGCAGCTGCTCTGGGGCCCCCCAGGAGCAACTGGGCCCGGGGCAGCTGCCCCGTTTGCCCCGCGCTAAAGACGGCCCTGAATGCCGCCCTATGAAGTAGCTGCGCATATGCACCAGGGAGCAATGACGCTTCTGAATAGAAGCGTTTTATTGCTCCCTGCTCGCACCCTCCTATTTCGTCATTTTGATGAAATAGGGGGCGCGGCATCAGGAGGATCCCAGCGCTGTATCCGGGTAAGTAAAACCCCTTCCCTGTAGTGACCCTTTAATGCTATTATTTTATCATTTATATAGCGCCAGCAAATTCCGTAGCGCTGTACAATGGGATAAACAACTCCTAGTTTACGGAATAAGAATACACCCGGCGAGTAAAAATGCTACCCCCCCAGATTTTTGGGGATTCCTACGCCCATGTAGGGTAGGTTAATGTTTTAAGGGATGACATAGTGATAGGGTTGCCACCTTTTTTTGGAAAGAAATACCAGCCATGCTAATTTGCATAATTCATTATATATGCATTACATCACATGACACGATGTACATAAGAAAATTCGAATTTTTGGAAGGAGAAAATTACCTAAATCACCAATAGACTACTTACAGTGTGTGTACATACACATTGTGTATGTGAGGCAGTGTGTATATATACACTGCCTGAATGAGTGTATAGTAGTGAGTGTATAGCAGTGTGTTGATGTCTACACGTGTATAAGTGTGTGCATACCCCCCCTTCCTCCTCGCACTACCCTACTCATGAGTTTCCATCGGAGTTCTGTGGATTCCTAAAGAAGAGCAGTGGAAATCACGCCCCCTCCTGACATCATCAGGAAGAGGCCGGCTGACTGACTTTCCTGGCTGCTCCTGTGTGCTGGCTGGAGGCTGTTTCACCTGACCACCATGGATAAGGTTCCCTCCCAACCCGGTCCAAGATAAGACTCAGGAAGGAGGGGAATACACTTTAACAAAAAAACAAAAACATTTAAGTAGTCTCTGCCCTTTGCCTAGAAAAATGCATCTTCGCCTGTGTAGCCAAAAATTCTTGCACCGGCCCTGGGTACCCAATGTATTCTTTGGAAAATACTCAGTACCACTACACCTGGAACAAACTAGAGAAAAAATGATCCCACGCTAAGGTTCAAAATATGCCTTTTGAATTACCCCAGGGTGTATTCTTTAATAAATAGTATGTGTTTGGGGGGAAGTTTCAATAACCAACCATCTAAACTACTCCAAAATGGAACATGGACACAGTGTAAAACTTCAAAGTTAGAAAAAAACTGAATGGCTGCGTCTCAAATGTGCCCCTTCAACATTCACATATACCTGGCAAAGGTACATATGGGGGTATTGCTGTACTCAGCCAACATAGCTGAGCAACATATGAAGTATTTTACAGTTGTAGCACACATAAGGTTTGCAAAATATACTGTGCAAACTCACTTGGTGTGTCAAAAAGGCAGAAAAAACGCTTATTACCACTACACTTGGTACAAGCTAGCGGAAAAATGATCCCACGCTAAGGTTCAAAATATGCCTTTTGAAATAGCCTGGGATGTGTTCTTTAAGAAATGGTATGCCTTCATGGTGTAGTTGTAATATGTAGCCTGCTCAAGTGCTCCAAAGTGGAACACGGACACATCAAAACCCTCCATGAAAATTCACACTTAAAAACGTAAACTTTGGCCCGGAACCTCACAGTCAGCAGACACTTCCTGGGAGGGAGGGTCTGCTGCTGATTGGCTGGAATGTGTCTGCTGACTGTGAGGTTCTGGGCCAAAGTTCACTCAATGATGACGTATAGGGGGCGGACCGGAAATTGCGTATGTTCGTTTCGCCGCGAACACGCTATTGTTTGCCGGCGAAATGTTCGCGGACAGTTCGCGACATCACTATTTAGCAGAGGTTGGCGGTGAAATGACTACGTAGAAAGTATCAAAACAACCTTAGGTAAATAGCCCGTGATGTCTACTTTATATAAATATATACTTTTGTGTGGCAATTTTGTTTTCTTTTATGGCTATTAAGCTTACAAGACAAACATACCAAATTCTAAAATTGCTCCACATTAAAAGTTTATTTTACTCCTTGTGCTTTGTGACCTGTAACTACCAAGAAAAACCTTAAAATCCCACACATTATATATTCTGTAAATCAGAACAACTAAATGAATTTATTTTTAATTGCTTTCTTTAACCTGCACTAATTATGCACACATTATTATTGCAAAAACTGTAAAAAAACTATTTGTAATTTTTTTTTAATTTTTCTGTATTTTTTGATAATAAATAAGTGTATATATATATATATATATATATATATATATATATGTGTGTGTGTTACATCAAATTAAAGCCCTTTCTGTCCTTTAAAAAACAGTATATAATATGTGTCGGTGCAATAAATGAGAGAGATGCAAATTGCAGTTGAACGCAAACAGCCAGAAAATGCAAAAATTGCTTGTGTCATTAAGCGTAAGACAAGCTTCTGAAGCTGTGTCCTTAAGGGGTTAAAGACGGATGCAATTGTACAACTTCTAAACCAAACCGAAACCTGGAATTGATGCTATGTGTTTGTTCCACAAGAAATATTAAGTAGTCTTATTTTTTTTATGACAGTAATTTCTTTCCAATAATATGCTATATGTACACCTAATACAACATTAAGTATAAATAAAATGTTCAAATTTAGAAAAAAAATGGGAAAATATTTTCACAGTTTTGCATATAATAATTATTAAAGGGAAACTATAGTGCCAGGAAAACAAACGATAGCTTCCCCTTCTGTAAAGGCCCTCCTTGCACGGCACTGATGGGGTTAATAACCCCTTTGTCACTTACTCGCCGACGGGGAAGACAATGCGCATGCGTGGCAATGACCGCGCTCGCATTAGAATCTTCTCATAGGAAAGCATTAATCAGTGCTTCCTATGGGTATTCCGGCAGCAATGAAGGTCCTCATGCATAGCCCGAGGACGTCTAACGTCGTTTAGACGACCAAAAATCGTCTAAGAAGACGGAGTCCCTCTAGTGGCTGTCAGGTAGAGTTAACCCTAGTAGGTAATTATTGCAGTTTATAAAAACCGCTAAATTAGCACTCTAGGGTAAAGGGTGATGGGAGTTGGCACCCAGACCACTTCAATGAGCTGAAGTGGTCTGGGTGCCTACAGTGTCCCTTTAACCCCTTAAGGACCAAACTTCTGGAATAAAAGGGAATCATGACATGTCACACATGTCATGTGTCCTTAAGGGGTTAAGTGCAACTAAAGAAAACAAACTCAAAATAGATTCATGTATCAGTCCTGATTGATAAATGCCTCATTCTACAATTTAAACTAGTTTTCAGTAGTTTACACTACCCCTATACCACCCTAACACCTACAACAACCTAATATTAACCCTATGACTAAACTAACTCTAACCATACACCTACCCTGACCTTAACCCTCTGTGAGCACTCTGTACTGTGTGATTAGAGTATGGGGAAAAAAGAAAATATTACATAATGTTATCACAATGTTTAGTTGGCTATCAGTTTGTGCTAAATTTGAGGAAGTGACATTAGTCTTTAAATAAATCAGTTTTAAAATGGTGGTGATTGGCTGTGGGCGGAGTCTAATTAGCAGCTGAGCCCACACTGATCTCTCATTGGTTGATCTGCCCTGTGTAACTACCAATCAGGAGGATGCTTTGAAATGGGATATTAGCCACTTATGGGTTATGACATAATACTGATTGTTCACTGAGCTGTATAAGTAGTGAGTGCTGTACAAATGGTCAGTGCTGAACAAGCAGTCAGTGGAGCAGTAGCAGCGAGTACTTTATAAGCAGTCAGTGGAGTAGAAGCAGTCAGTGTAGTCCAAGTAGTCAGTTGTTTAGAATATTTAGTTAGGCAGAAGCAGTCAGTGTAGTCCAAGTAGTCAGTTGTTAATGATATTTAGTTAGGTAGAAGCAGCCAGTTGTTTAGGATATTTAGTTAGGTAGAGGCAGTCAGTTGTTTAGGATATTTAGTTAGGTAGAAGCAGTCAGTTGTTTAGGATATTTAGTTAGGTAGAAGCAGACCTTGAGCACATGTAGTCAGGCACAGGAACCAACCGTGCCACTGGCACCAGCCATGCAGAAGATGGCAGTTATGCAGAAGGTGTCAGTCATACACAAAATGTCCGCCATGCCAAAGGAGTCAATCGTGTCAAAGGCATCCATCTCGCAGAATGCAGCAGTCATGCAGAAAAGATTTGTCATGGAGATATCACCAGTCGTCCCAAGGGCTCCAGTCATGCAAAATGTGCGAGTTATGGAGAAGGCATCAGCCATACCGAAACCACCAGTCACGTGGAAGGTGCCAGTCATACGGAAAGTGTCAGGGTACTCAAAGATTCCTGTCATAAAAAAGCAAAATGTGTCTATCCTGCCAAAGGCATCAAACATGCAGAATGTGATAGTTATGCAGAAGGCTCCCGTCATACAGAAGGAGCCTGTCATGAAAGAAGCATCAAACATGGACAAATCACCAGTCATGTCAAAGGCTCCAATAATCTCAAAGATACCAGTCTTGAAAAAGGTGCCAGTTATGTTAAAGACACAAATCATGAAAAAGGTACAGGTCACATCAAAGATACCGGTCATGCAAAAAACATCAGTCATGAAGAAAACAAATATACAGACGACAGCAGTCATGTCGACAAGCCAAGTCATGTCAAAGACTCCAGACATGCAGAAGGCACATGTCAAACAGAAGGTGTCATTCATGCAGGAGGACTCATTTATACCAAAGTTGGCAGTCATGCGGAAGACCCCAGCCATGCAGAACCAGTTAGAAGAGCAAAAGTCCCCAGCTGTTCAGAAACAATTAGTTATTCAGAAATTGTCAGCCATAAAAAGAATACCAGCCACACCACTAGTCATCATGAAAACACCAGAAAATCAAAAAATGTCAGCAACGCAGAAGTCATCAATAAAATATAAACCATCAGCCATGGAGAAACAGTCAATTGGGCAGGAGCAGTTGCTCATTCAGATACCATCAGTTGTGCAGAAACCATCAGTCATGCAGAAACCACCAATCATACAGAAGCAGCTGTTCCCGGAGAAGACACCAGGAAAGCCAGAACAGTCATTCTTACCAAAGCTACAAGATCCCGAGAAAAGGGCTACTGTTAGACACCCAAAGCAATGTACAACACAATCAATGGTAACAGGTTGGTAAATTCAGTACATTTAAGAGTTTGTAGTATTTCAATACATTGAGAGATTGAAGTGAGTCATAGATTTACCAGTGTTTGTGACTAAGTGGCTACTAAAAAAGACTAAACATACCCCACTTTCAATACCTTTGGTTGTCTACTTTTTTGAATGGTATGCCATTATGGGGTAATTCTCATTGGGGTCCCTAGGCTTCCATGTAAACAGTGCCTTTTCTTTGAAAAGGGAGTGTTTACAGCAAAATGCCTGCAGGGACTGACTATAGACACCAGAACACCTACATTAAACTGTAGTTCTGGTGGCTACAGCATCCCTTTAAGCTAAAGTTACATTGGTGTCCATAGTATTACTTTAATTAGGTTAGTTATGTGAATGTAAAAACGTCTATCAGACTGGTTCCCATTCAATGATCACAATATCTTAATAAAACTTAAATTTATTAGATTAATATTAAAACATCCAGACAGCACCACTAACAGTCACAATTTCCTAGGATAAAATATATCAAAAAACAAAAAAGACTATGGCTTACATTCCTGTGCTTGTGAAGTCTTAGATTATACTTTTTATACACTTGAATGGTCTCTAAATATGTGGATATTATACATGTAGTGGTAGAGAAAGTCGCTTTCCATTTAATGAGATATAGTTTTTATTTTCTGTGCAGCACTGAATAATAGAGGTGACAGGAGTACCTTATCTGGCAACTTGGTAGATATTGCAACATCGTTAACTCCGGGAGAAATATTAAAGAGATACATGGACAGGCTAACGATTTATGAGCACCATGAGATATTTCGTTACACTGAAATCTACTTTTTTGGTCCCAGTGCAAAAAAGTGCCATGGTTTCATCGGTGACCCAAATAATTATGGCTTTGATGACACGCAGGGTTATTATATTCAAGTACCACATGATCACATTGCATACAGGTATGAAGTGCTGAGAGTTATTGGGAAAGGATCATATGGACAAGTGTTGAAGGTGTATGATCACAAACTGCAACTGCATGTGGCATTAAAAATGGTCCGTAATGAGAGAAATTGTCATCAGCAGGCCATGGATGAGATACAAATACTTAAACATCTGACGAAACAGGACAAGGATAACAACATGAATGTCATTCACATGCTGGACTACTTCACATTCCGAAATCATATCTGTATGACATTTGAGCTGCTCAGCATGGACCTGTACAAACTTATTAAGAAAACCAAATTCACAGGCTTCAATCTACCAACAGTGCGAAAATTTGCTAACTCGATTTTACAATGCTTGAATTCCCTGCAAACAAATAAAATCATCCATTGCGACCTCAAACCAGAGAACATTATGTTAAAAGAACAAGGTAAAACTGACATCAAGGTGGCAGACTTTGGATCAAGTGGCTATGATCATCAGCGCAGTGGGAGATACATTCAGACCAGGATTTATCGTGCGCCTGAAGTCATTCTTGGTGGTAACTGCGGAATGCCTATTGATATGTGGAGCCTGGGTTGCACTCTTGCCGAGCTTTTAACTGGAGATCCACTTTTACCCGGGGAAGATGAATATGATCAGCTTGCATGTATAATCGAGTTATTTGGTATGCCACCCAAAAAAGTTCTTGGATCTTCCAAAAGATACAACTGTTTTTTCACCTCCAAAGGACACCCTGATTATTGTACTGTTAAATACCTGTCAGATGGATCAGTGGTACTGAATGGCAGTTACTCTGAAACAGGAACATGGCGTGGTCCACCTGGCAGTCGAAATTTGGTCACCGCACTGAAGGGCTGTAAACATCCCCTTTTTATTAATTTTCTAATGCAGTGCTTTGAATGGGATCCTGCACAGCGTATGACACCAAGAAAGGCATTACAACATCCATGGCTACGGGGACCCCTTCCAAAGTGTCCAAAGGAGAAACATGGCTGATCGTGATGTATTTAATGCCATGCTGAACATTAATTATTCAATAAATGATAAAAAAATACTCTGCAATATTTTATATTTATTATCAATAGCATGTGGCATTGTGAACAATAGTGACAATGCTTTAAGTTTTATAATAATTGTTTGTATTTTTATTTGATTTTAGTTAATGCCATGCTGATTTTAGGTGTCATGACCACTGACTCAATCATTCTGACTGTTAAAGGTATTCTATAGTGTGTGAGGATGTCCAGTGTCCAGTGTTTAGGCGACCAGGAGTCCATTAACATCCAGGAAGTGCCTCTTGTGACTTTCTGATTGACAGGCACTAGAGGCAGTCTTAGTCTTGCAAGGTAATTATTACAGTTTCTCTAAAACTGCATTGATTTGCATTGCAGAACTAAGTGGGACAGGATCACTGCATCTAGACCACTTCAATAAGCTGAAGTGGTCTGGGTGACTATAGAGTCCCTTTAAATTGGTGACTAAGGTGTTAAAATGAAACTTTTAAAAAATCCTCTATTTTTTCAGATTTAGGTTTTGTTTATTTTGTTGTATGTGCATAAACATGGGTGATGGGGAAGGGTACAGAAGGAAGGGGGGAAGGGGGGTAGGGGGTATACATATTTTTCCACATAAACAGTCTTGAGTCGCAGCTCGCAAGTATCAATAACAGTATGCTCTTTCACATGAGGCTATCTAATACATCCGGCACTCCTGTTCTGCATGTCCCATAAATTCAATACTGGCATTGTAGAATTACATCGTGTACCTCACATCTAGTTACATTCACACTTCTATGTATCGGACTGATCAGTGTATGCTTAATGGGTGTCGGCGATATAATACTGTTGTTGTGCCTATATATGGCCGTCCAACTGTTTCTCCCAAAGGCTTGTCCATTGTGCCCATGAGGCTTGGAAGGCCATTCTTTGTGGGGCAGTGGTAATGGACATATATTCGTAAGTATAATATTGGTGTATTTTGGTTAGGAGTTGGGATTTAGACGGGCATTGGGGTTGTTTCCAATGAGTTGCGATAAGATTCCTTACTGCTAGTATGATTAAAGCCAATTTGCGTTTGACATGTTTTGGGGTCATTCTTGGGAATGAAAGGAATAATCCCGTGTGTATGTCTAAGGGAGGTGTTGTGATGTCTATGGACTCCAGTACATTTTGTGCCGCCTTCCAGAGGGGTCTAATCCGTGGACATGTCCACCATATATGCAGCATTGTACCCGTCGCCGCGCTACACCTCCAACAGTGTGGCGGGACGGTTCTGTATATCGTGTGTAGCTTTTGGGGTGTTAGATACCACCTGTAGATCAGTTTTTTGTGGGCTTCAATGTGTGAGTGACATTGTGTGAGGCCTTTCAGTGCCTGCGTGGATGCAAGTATTTCTTCATCAGTTAGCAGTGTTCCCTCGTCTGAGAGCCATTGGGTGACATACGCAGGAGTGTGTGGTGGCATCGATTTTAAGAGTGTATGATAACATAGCGCAAGGGTTTTGGGTTTAGTTGGTGTTTGCCAACATCTGTCATACAGCAGGTCTATTTCTTTGGAACCCATGCTGTTAGCCGCTGGTGTATGTGCTACATGGGATGGGATCACGCTCTGGAGTTGCATGTAGGGAAAGATTGATGAGTTGGACAACTGAAATTCCCTCTGTAAATCTGGGAATGGTTTGATAGTGCTGTTCTGTAAAATTTGGTCCATTGAGGTGATACCCAGTTTCGTCCAGGACTTCATTGAGAGCCAGGGTGATATTGCCCTCAAGGCTGTCAAAGGAGTGCGGGGGTGGAATTTGTGTGTGGCATTCTGTGTGCGCCGTAACATGTCCCACTGAGAGATGGCGAGCAATGTGGTCGGGAAAAGGTTCCCTTTTGTGGGGCGAAGCGACTTAGGAGTCCATAAGATATCTGTTAGAGGTGTTGAGCCTGCTTGGGTTGTTTCCATATCTACCCATTGGAATACACCTTTGGGTGTGTGTAATTTAACCGCGGTTTCTAAGATAGCCGCTTTGTAGTAACTGTATAAATCCGGTAGGCCTACACCTCCATCTGCAGTGCGTTGTTGTAGGAGGCGGCGGGCTAGTCTGGGTTTACGAGATTCCCAGATGTATGAGGATAGGGTCTGTTGGAGCTTTTTAAAGAATGCGAGTGGAGCCTTCAGTTGCAAGAGGCGGAATACGTAGAGCAATTTTGGGAGTAGGGTCATTTTAATGGTGTTTATTCTACCTAACCAAGACAGTTGGACTGGCTTCCATTGGAGGCATATCGACTTACAAAGAGGGAGCAGTGGTTGGTAGTTGTAGCGAAACATGTCATTCGTTGTGGGCGCTATTTTGATTCCTAAGTAGGTAATGTGATCCTTTCTCCAGTCGAAGGTATATGTTTGAGTGAGGTCTCGGATCAAAGAGTGTGGTAGACCTATAGGTAGGGCTTGTGTTTTAGATTGGTTTAGTTTGTAGTATGCGAGTGTGCCATATGTGTCTAATAGTTGTATTAGTGTTGGTAGGGATGTTGGTACATCACTTAATGTTAGGAGAATATCGTCCGCAAACATAGAGAGTTTGTATTCGGTGGAGCCTATCGACATTCCTTTAATATTCGGGTGCTGCCTGATGATGTGTGCCAGGGGTTCCAGGGAGAGGACGAACAACAGGGGAGAGAGGGGGCAGCCCTGCCTAGTTCCATTGGTGATGTTAAGAGGCGTGGATATGAACCCGGCGTTTGCCACCCGTGCTGTGGGGTTATTGTATAGAGCCATTATGCCCGATATGATTGGTAGGGTGAAACCAAACGATTGCAGGACATGCTGCATATAATCCCAGTTGAGCCTATCAAAGGCCTTCTCGGCATCTAGTGCCAGGAGAAGACCCTTGGTTTGGTGGGTGTTCGCATGGGCAAGGATATTCAAAATTTTCCTGGTGTTGTCCGAGCCCTGTCTTGTTTTAACAAAGCCAGATTGGTCGTTATGGATTAGTGTAGGGAGGATTTCGGATAGTCTGTTCGCTATTAACTTGGCATAGAGTTTGGTGTCTGTGTTGAGTAAGGAGATTGGCCGAAAATTAGGGCAGTGTGTGGGCGCTTTTCCCGGTTTTGGGAGTGTAGATATGTGAGCTGTCAACATCTCAGGTGGCAGCGATCCCTCAGAGAAGCAGTGGTTAAACAGTGTAGCTATATGTGGGGAGAGGATCGGTGCAAAAGATTGGTAATAGAGATTTGTGTATCCGTCTGGGCCCGGTGCTTTGTGTTTGGGTAGTTGTGCAATAGTTTTTTCTATTTCTTGTATGGTGAATGGTGCAGATAGGGCCTTAATGTCTGCAGGGGTGAGTTTGGGCAGGTTTGCTTTGGTTAAAAAGGCCTGAATAGCGGGGGATTGGGGTGGGGTGATCCCAGGGTCATCCTTAAGGTTATAAAGGGTACTATAGTACGAGGCGAATGCCTCTACTATATCCTGTGGGTCGGTAAGTTTTCGCTTGGAGCTCGTACATAAGTAGGCTATCTTTGAGTGTGCGACACGTGTTTTTATCTGCGCTGCTAGGAGCGCCCCTGCTTTGTTGCCTTGCACGAAAAAGTTATGTTTATAGCGTCTGAGCATAAAAGTCGTTTTTCGTAGTTCCAGGTCGCGGAGTTTGATTTGTAGTGTCAGAATTTGGCGTTGGAGGGATTGTGTTGGGTCCATTTTATTTTTGTGAGTAAGGGTTGTTAGGTCTGAGATTAGAGCGGTATATTCTCTAAGTCGTTCTTTTTTGGCGAAGCTACCTGCTCTAATGAGCAGGCCTCTAATGACCGCTTTGTGCGCTTGCCATATAGTGGAAATGTTCACTTCGGGGGTCATGTTTGTTTGGAAGTAGGAGATCAGGTCTGCTTTTATTTGATCATTAATTTTGGGGTCCGTTAGGAGGCAGTCATTTAGCCGCCATGACCCTTTCCCTGTAGAGGGGAAGTGTTCTTCTAAAGAGATCGTGATCGGTGCATGGTCCGACCAAGTGATCAGGCCTATCTGGGCTGAGAGGACTTTATGCATTGTCGATGCCGGTAGAAGAAATCTGTCAATTCTTGTATAGGTATTGTGTGCTGGGGAGTGAAAGGTGTAGTCTCGTTCTAATGGATGTAGGATTCTCCAGGGATCTAGAAAGTTGTTTTGTAGTATGTGGTTACATAGCGCTGTTGTGGCTTTATTTTGCTTGCGGGCTGACGCAGAGGTAAGTTTGTGGGTTGATGTTGTATCTAATGAGCAGTCTAAAAGGAAATTGGTGTCGCCTCCTAAAATGAGTTCCCCAAATTTATATCTGTTTGTTAAGGCAAAAATATTGTCCATAAATTCCGTTTGATTTGTGTGTGGGCCATAAAAGTTAAGGAGAGTATAAGGCTCATTATTAATGTAGCATTGTATCAAGAGGAATCTCCCTTGTTTATCTCCCACTTTTTTGACTAATGAGAATGCCACGGCTTTGCTGATGAGGATGGAAACACCTCGTTTCTTTTTCTTGTAGCAGGAGTGATAATCGTGGGGGAATGTTGCGGAGTGGAATTTGGGGCGGTTTCCCCACTGAAAGTGGGTTTCTTGGAAGAAAGCGATATGGGATTTGTGTTTTTTCGCTTCTTCTAATGCCAATCTCCTTTTGTGTGGGGAGTTAAGGCCTTTGGTGTTCAAAGATAATATCGTAAGTGTCATTTATATTGGTGGGGCCAGATAGCTATTTGTGAGGCAGGATAACCTGGTTTGAGCCTCGTACTGTGCAGACTTGTATTTGTCTTCAAATATCTCCGTGAGATATGAGGGTTTGTACTCCTAAACGACCCTGTGTGTGGATTTCCAGTTGCGACTCCACAGCCGTGCGCGCTCTTAATCTGAGCCGCATGTGGTAGTGTGTGCTTTATGCAGTTGGGTAGGTGTGTAACCAGGGGTGGGTAACAAATACAACGGGTATAGTGAGGTAACTGGGTGGGGGGAACTATGTACAGGTGTCCGTCTCGGCAAGAGCCTTGCGTCTTTAGACGGCAATAACACGGCTCTTTTGAGCCTGGGGGGGGGGTTAGCAAGTATCGAGACATTTGACCCTCTATGTCTGGGCATAATCGGATTTGCCCTGGGTTTCTCCATCTCCCTAGCTGAGGATCGCCCAAGTCCATGTTGCAGTTTCAGTAAGCTGCCTTGAAAGGCGATTCACCCATATGTACATGTAGTTCCCCCTTCTTTTATTTATGTATTTATTTATATATATATATATATATATTGGTTTTTTCATATGTTTGTTTATACATTTGTTTTTTTTTTTTTTTGTTTTTTTTTTCTTCTTTGGCAGTTTTATTTATTATTTTTCTTATTTATTTTTTTATTTTTTGTATTTTTTTATTTTTTTTATTTTATTTTTTTTATATATATATACTAGTTCATTAATGGTGCTTTGCTTGTGTTGTGGGGTAGGGTGGACGTTTGTCACGGGCCCCTTAGTGGGATTAGTGTGTAATGGTCTTAGGCCGCAGCCGATTTTCTCTGGGAGCGTGGGTGGTAGCCTCATTGGCGTCGCCTCAGTGACCGGGGCCCCGGCACTTCGGCGAGGCCTAGTAGGCGAGCGGGAGTGACTCAGAGTGGGTCATGAATATATACATGCATTAAACAAACATTTTGTTAAATATAATTAGAAAACATATAAGAGGTGGAACTAAGATCGGTTCTCGTAAAAGAGAAAGGTGGGTTATCGTGCCCGTTATCGAGTAAACAGGCGCTAGTGTGGACATTGTCACTTAGCTGTAGCGACTGCGTTCCAGTCGCTTTGGACCTTCTGCGGCGGTCTGCGTTGCTCTTTGCGCTCTCCATGTGGGTGTTCTCTCGGCAGAGCAATGTCCCATTCAGCGAGAATCTTTCTGCCGTCGTCTTCATTGGTGATGTGCCGGTCTGTGCCGTTGCGCCTGACAATCAGCCTAGCTGGGAAGCCCCATCTGTAGAGCACATTAGCTTCGCGCAGGGCTCTTGCTATCAGGGAGAGCTCTTTCCTCTTCAGGAGAGTGGATGCAGAAAGGTCAGTGTATAATTGAACCCCTTTGAATTTCTCCGGTAAGATTAGTGCTTGCCTGGATGCTCTCATGATCTTTTCTTTTGTTGTGTAATAATGCAGTTTGGCAATTGCATCTCTGGGTGTTGATGCTGGCAGGGCTTTCGGCTTTGGCAGCCTGTGGATCCGGTCAATGAGGAAATCTGACTGGGTGAGATCGGGGACCAAGTGCTGGAAAAGGTCAGTGGCATAGGCCTGGAGGTCTTGGGGGAGAACCCCCTCTGAGATGCCGCGGAGGCGGATATTGCTGCGCCGGTCCCTATCTTCGTGGTCAGCGACTTTTTCCGTCAGGCGGCTTAGCTGGGTTTGCACGTCTGCATAGGCATCCGCCAGGGTGTTGTGAGCGGAGATGATTTCCTCTGCTTTGTCCTCTAGGCGCGACGTGCGATCTCCGAGCGCCTGGATATCGGCCCTGATGTCTCTCGCCATTCTAGACAGGTCGGCTTGTAAGGAGGTCTGCATGGTTTGTAACATTTTGTGGACCGAGAGGTCCGTAGCTGGAGCCATCGATGGTTCCGAGACTGAGGTGGTGTCGCTGGCGTCAGAGTAGGCCGCTGGTGAGCGCTGCAGGTCGGCGCCATCTTGGGCCTGCGAACGTGGCGTCGTCAGCGCTTGTATTTGCAGCACGGATTGCTTCTGTTTATTTTTTTTGGCAGATTTGGATGCCATTCTTGTAGGAGACCTGATGCAGGTTTAGTTAGTAAATTTGGGCGAAATAAGCTCTATCTATTAGCTGTGGAGGGTCAGTTCATGGAGGAGCTAACAGCTCATGCGACCGTCCGGTTGAGCAGTTAGGCCACGCCCCCAAAATCCTCTATTTTAAATGCATTTTGCATACATAATGCTGAGAAGATCCACAACTGGACGTGATGCGAAAGGAGTTCAAACTAACTTTTGAGAATGCCTACTGGGTGTTGTTTAATGAACTGGAAACTGCAGGTATAACATTGTTCTGTTGGTAAGACACAGCATACACTGCATGAGACAGGATTATAGAAGAGTTTCTTCAGTACTATTTTAGATGATATTATTTAATGTGTAACTTTTATCTTTATTATTTTCAATGGGTTAAAGAGATTTTACCTTTAAACGGTTTCACAAATATGGGGCACCTGTCAGGAAACAAAGAAGCATGTGAGAGCATGAACAATGGGGTTCCCAGGGCCCCGGGCCTGGGTGAGAAAGCCTCTGGAAAAGACCAGAGCGCATGAGAAGCTTGAACTCTAGAGGCAGGGCCGAACCGGGTCAATTGGAAATTATTCAGTGGGCCAATGTAATTTGGGGCTGGTCATTTTCTCCAGAGGACTGTCAGGGATGGGAGATGCAAGAATTGGCAGCAGGGCAGTCCACTCCATGCAACACACAGCACTCTATCTTTATCCATTTTGTCTGCCGCTGGGATATGATGTATGAAGGAAAAGAATGGGGCAGACTAACCCAGGGCCGGTCCTGAAGGCACCCAAGCAACTGATTGTGGCTAACTCTGCCAAAAAGAGAAAAGGGTTAAAAGACTGTGCAGACCCAGACTTGCCATTGGGCAAACTGGGCAAATGCGCGGTGGGCTGCAATGGCCATGGAATGAACCAAACAGGGGAAATCAGAGGATCTCTCCTGCCAGCCCATGCAGGGCTGATGCTATCTAAGCACTGGCCTTGCTGTGAGTCATCCCTGTTCTGTGGGGAGATCAAATATCTCCATCACCAGTCCAAAGGCCGTTAAATCCAAGAGGATAGGGAATGAGGACCCGGGTCTCCAGCCAGCAGCTCTGCCAGGTGCTGAATGTTCCTTTTGTGAGTTTGCAGCCATGCAGAATTTACAATGTCACCCCTCTGTGTCCAAAGGTAAGAAGAAAAGGGGGATATAAAGTTTTTCTATTTAGATTTTTTTTCTTGGCAGACTGGGAAGACTCTTTTATTTGGTCCAATCCTAAGTGGAAAGTGAAATTAGTTTTATACCAAAGATATATAGACAACCCCTTTTTTATTTGGAAGTGTTCGGAATGTGATCGTAACACATTTTTATCCTTTTTAAACAACATCAACAGAAGAATCCAGTTATGCTCAATATCAGGAAAACCAGGGTCTATGTTTTAGACTTAGAAATATACATCAAAGACGGAAGGCTGAACACAAAAACTTTTTTAAAGGCAGTTCACACAAACACTTCTATAGATTCCACCAGCTGCCTTCATCCCCCATGGTTAAGCGTCATCCCAAAAAGTCAGCTTTTTCAGCTGAGACGAAAGTGCACTAACCAAGAAGTTTTTTCAGGGACCAATTCCACTCAATTAGAGATAAACAAAGAGAAGGTTATAATGCTGGCAAAATTGACAATTTGACTAAAGATATTGAACAACTTATTGGAGTTAAAATAATACTAGAATATAACTCAGAAGAGAAAAATAATATCACTATATGAACAACAAAACTTGTAAAATTAAAAAAAAAGTATCAAAAAACATTGGGGAATTTTAAAAGAGGATGATACTAAAAACATCTTACTAGACAAACTCAGTATAATTTTTAGATTCCCTAACTTTAAAAAAATGGGCAACTAAAAATTGCACACAAAGAAAATTACCAATAACAATAATTCTTTATATGACGTGATTCTTCTTTTATATTCTTTCATATTCTTCTTTTATATGACAATAAAAAAATGTTTTTTGCAAATGGTGCATATTCTGCAAAAGCTCCAACAAAGATGACATGAAGGTATCTGTTTTTTAAATCCAATAGCTCCCAAAAAAGATAACATCAATCTAATTACATGTAATTATAGAAATGTAATTTATTTATTGGAATGTCCATTTGGACTGCAGTACATGGGCATGACAATTAGAAATTTAAAAACAAGAATTGCGGAGAACTATAAAAATATCTCAAATGGCTTTTTAAACCATTCTGTATCCAAGCACTTCTTAATTCACAAACAAAGACCCCAACACCTCAAATTATGTGCTATAGACAGAATCCCTCCCCCATAGCGTGGTGGAAATTTCACTAAATTGTAATTGTTTTTTTTTTTTTTTAAATACACTTGTACTGTAAATGTGGACTTTGACCTTTTGAATTACACTCACACAATCCCACAATAAGCCTTTAAACACATGCACAATACACTTTCCAAGCCCCTTTTGTCCTCTGGAACTTAATTTATGGAGACAGCAGACATGTCACAAGCAAACAAAGTGCAAACATGTAATTAGGTACGCTTGCGCAGTGCAGAACAAATACAGGGCCTTTTGTCATGCAAGAGCTGTTCAGCAGGGCTCTGCGCATGGGATGCCCTGGAAGAGCATTGCATTGACATGTTCACTTTGAGAGGAGAGGCGTGCTTGTCATTAGTAATTATAAAACACCCCTCCCTTTGGCCACGCCCCTTCTAACTGGGCCACATAGTTTTTTGTGTGCTAGAGAATGTGTAGTTTTTCTGCAGGAGTCACTGTGAGTGTGTGTGTGTGTGAGAGTCAGTAACTGTAAAGGTTGTTGAATGTGAGTGAGTATGTTTACATGAGTCAGTGATTCAGGCCAACCCCCGGAGCGAATAGGGAGGGGGGAGCATGACTGCTGCCCTGAGGAGTTGGCATAGCAACCAAAAGGATACAGTTGGTTTTACAGTTGAAAGCATGGAATTCTGGGAAAAATTACCAGGCTACTGGTGAACAATGCTGAGGGAGCCTGGCAGTGTCTTTCCTCTGGTAGTCTCTATAAAAATGACTTTATTAAATTGTGTTTCCCTCCCTGAGGAAACCTGGCAGTGCTGTTTCTCCTTTAAAAAAAAAAAAAGAAAAGAAAAAAAGCAAGAAATTACTTTTACCTTCTACTGGGGGTACAGGATGGCCCACACCCTTGCTGGGTCTAGAGAGGCCCTGCTTACCCTATTGCAAGCCTTCCAGAGGTCCCATGGGGCTGAATCCTTCAACTCGCTGCTCCACAGTGCCCAGGGCTAGCAGGCTGCTTAGGAGGGGCCGGTGAAGGAAGTGAAGACTAGGAGTGGACATCGGGCCCACCGTTCCAGACTGCATTCCAGACTGTCACCTAGTCCAGTGCGGAGGTCCAGGGTTGGAGTACCACAAAAGGGGGGTCCGGGGCTGAGTGAGGCTGGCTCCAGGCGGCAGGATGCGGGCAGCGCGAGGCGGAGGAATGGCAGCAGGTGCTGCAGAAGTCAAGATGGCCGGTCCCACAGTCCTCACCCTTCTCTTCCGGTGGCTGTGGAAGTGACTTTGGCGTGTGCGGCCGCACGCAGGAAGCCGGAACTCGGGGGGGCGCGTACGTGACGTCTGCAAATCTCGCAACACAGACGTCACAGGCCCCTGCCGAATCCGGAATTCCCAGAGCTCCTTGGACTGGGGAATTGGAGGAGAAGCACAGCTGGCTCCCGGCAAGTGGGGCAGGCCAGTGGGTCACAGGCCCCCGCCGAATCCGGAATTCCCAGAGCTCCTTGGACTGGGGAATCGGAGGAGAAGCACAGCTGGCTCCCGGCAAGTGGGGCAGGCCAGCGGGTGGTGACGTGCTGGTGGAGGATCTCACCAGCTTCTGGACCGGAGGCCAAGGAGCACCAGGGAGGGACGCAGGATTCCCCTCCACTGTCAGGGTACCTGTGGTCTCTACCTCCAAAAGAGGTAGAGACTTAGCTGTTCCACCATTCAGACGGTCTGATGACTCCCTTCCCCGCGGTCTATCCGGTCATGCAAGGCCAGCCGCGAGGGAGTGACTGCCTTTTACACCATCTAGGCAGGAAGTCATCATCAGGACACTCCCCCGGATCGACCTGTCAGTCAATTGCTGCAGGACCAATCAGGACGTCTCGAAGGTGTGGTTACTGCTCTGAACAGGGTATTTAACAGAGCTTCCTTCATTAGCTCATTGCCCTGTCGTGGTTCTAGCTTGTTCTAGTCACCCAGTGCTTGTGTATTCTATTATCCCTTTTGGTTTTGACCCAGCTTGTTTACCTTACTCTGCTTATCTCTGTTACCCTTGATTCGGCTTGTCTCTCGCTTACCTGTCTTCTGTTACCCTCGACCTCGGCTTGTCTTTGACCATTCTATACGGTACTACTTACGTTAGTCCGGCCATTCTAAGGTCCGGTATACGTATCTGGCTACTGTTTGTACTCTGCGTGTTGGATCCCTGTCCCGATCCTGACATTACGACAGGGCCAATGGATCCTGCAAGTACAAACAGTCAGCTGGCTTCTCCTGATCCTAGGTTTGAAGCCATGGATCACAGAATGGATCAGATGGCGCTTGCGCTACAGGCTCTATTATCTCATGCCAATAACCCACCAGAGGAGATACGTAATACCCCTGTTTCTTCTGTCAGTTTAGGTCTAGAGGTAGCCACAGTGGGTGCTTCTTCTCGCATTACCCCCCCAGTACGCTATGGTGGGGCTCCTGAGAAGTGTCGTGGTTTTTTAAACCAAATTAGTATCCACTTTGAATTGCAACCCCGCTCTTATCCTACAGATAGGGCAAAGGTAGGATTTATTATCACCCTACTTATTGAGAAAGCTCTGAGATGGGCCAACCCACTATGGGAGAACGATAACCCATTAGTGTATAACTATAACGCATTTGTAGCTGCTTTTAGAAGAACATTTGATCCTCCAGGTAGAAAGGTTAATGCAGCCAGATTACTGTTGCGCCTGAGACAGGAGAACCGAACACTGGTGGATTATGCACTAGAGTTCAGGTCTCTGGCGTCAGAAGTCAAGTGGAATGAGCAGGCGTATATGGATGTATTTTTGAATGACCTATCTGAAGTAATCCTTGATGAGGTTGCTACCAGAGAACTCCCTGAGAATTTAGAAGATTTAATTTCGTTCATCTCTCGTATAGATGAACGTTTAAGAGAGAGACAGAACACTCGAGAGAGGAACCGGAGACCTTCTTTTAGGTTAGCCCCCACTTTTCCAAGTCCTGACTCCACGGTATCTTTGCTTCCTGAACCTATGCAGATAGGTTATACCCGCCTCTCTGAGGAGGAAAGACAGTACAGGAGAAGAGAGGGTTTGTGTATGTATTGTGGAGCCAAGGGTCATTTACTCTCGAACTGTTCTAACCGTCCGGGAAACGCTCGCACCTAAGTCTCTCTAGAGGACAAGCCTTGGGTGTTTCTATTTTGTCCTCTACTCCTAATTATAAAGATCACAGGCTTCTGCTACCAGTTTCCTTAACTTGGGAGAAGGAAGTAGTAAGGGCTATGGCATTGATAGATTCCGGTGCTGCTGAGAATTTTATCGACCAAGCCTTTGCTATTAAGAACAATTTCCCATCCCAGCTAAGGGAGACACCCTTGGCCGTTGAGGCCATAGATGGTAGACCACTATTAGACCCTGTTATCTTTCGTGAAACCATACCCATTAGTTTAAATGTTGGTATCCTACACGTGGAGAATTTATCTCTTTTGCTCATTTCATCCCCTTCCGTTCCCATAGTTCTGGGGTACCCATGGTTGAAGAAACATAACCCTATTATCGATTGGGAGTTAGGGGAGATACTCTCGTGGGGCCAGGGTTGCCAGGATAGGTGTTTATGCAAGGTTTCTCCATTAGCTAATGTTAACATACCTGAGACTCCTATTCAGTCCACAGAAAGACAGATACCAGACCTTTACCTAGACTTAAAGGCAGTATTTGACAAGAAGAATGCCGATTCTTTGCCGCCACACAGGCCATTTGATTGTAAAATTAAGCTCCTACCTGGGACTATGCCTCCGAGGGGCCATGTATATCCTTTGTCCGTTCAGGAAAACTTGGTTCTAGAGGAGTATATTCGGGAGAACTTAGAAAAGGGATTCATTAGGAGGTCTTCTTCCCCGGCCGGGGCTGGGTTCTTTTTCGTTAAGAAAAAGGATGACACGCTGAGACCTTGTATCGATTACCGAGGCTTGAATAAAATAACTGTCAGAAATGCCTATCCTATTCCACTTATTACCGAGTTATTTGATCGTCTTAAGGGCTCCAAAATCTTCACCAAGTTAGATCTCAGAGGGGCATATAATTTGGTGAGAGTCCAGCAGGGACACGAGTGGATGACGGCGTTCAATACTCGGTACGGTCACTATGAATACACAGTTATGCCGTTTGGACTTTGCAATGCTCCTGCAGTATTTCAGGATCTGATTAATGAGGTACTTAGGGAGTTTCAACATGATTGTGTCATTGTCTACCTAGACAACATACTGATACACTCTAGGGAGATTGAAACTCACCATAGACAGGTCAGAGCGGTATTACAGAAACTTCTGCAACATGGTCTATACTGTAAATTGGAAAAATGCAGCTTTGATCAGTCTCAGATAGATTTTCTTGGTTACGTGATTTCTGGGGAAGGTTTTAAGATGGACCCTGACAAACTCCAGTCTATTTTAGATTGGCCATTACCTAAGGGACTTAAGGCTATTCAGAGGTTTATTGGTTTCTCCACTTATTATAGGCGCTTCATTAAGGGTTACTCGTCTATTATTGCGCCCATTACCAATATGACCAAACAGGGGGCAGAAACTAAGACGTGGTCTCCTGAAGCTCTCGCTGCTTTCAAGAGGCTCAAAGAACTTTTTGCTTCTGCTCCAATATTAGTCCATCCTGATACGACTTTGCCATTTCTACTCGAGGTCGATGCCTCTGAGACAGGAGTAGGTGCGGTTCTGTCACAAAGATTAGCGGTAGATAAACCATTACACCCGTGTGGTTTTTTTTCCAGGAAACTTTCTGGGGCTGAGAGCAGATATGACATCGGAGACAGGGAACTGTTAGCAGTCATTAAAGCCTTAAAGGAGTGGAGACATTTGTTGGAGGGGACCCTACACCCTATTACGATTTTGACAGACCACAAAAACTTGTCATATATTGGGGAGGCTAAGCGCTTATCCTCTAGACAAGCTCGTTGGTCCTTATTCCTGACTCACTTCAATTATGTACTGACTTACAGACCTGGTTCTAAAAACTCTAAAGCCGATGCATTATCTCGCCAATATGAACCTTCTACTGTACCTGAACCAGTTCTTTCTTCTATAGTTCCGAAGTGCAATATCATTGCTAATACGAATCTCAGGATTCATTCTCCATTACTGGCCGAGATCATTAAGTTGCAACATCTCGCACCTAAACAGACCCCTGCGGGTCGTTATTTCGTTCCTCCTGCTTTTCAACTGGAACTTTTACAGTGTTTACATAATAGCAAGATGGCGGGACATCCTGGTATTCGCAAAACTTACGCCTTGATCTCTAAGGACTTCTGGTGGTCTACTTTACGGAGGGATGTTGAGGAGTTCATCGCTGCATGTGAAGTTTGTACTAAAACCAAACAACCCCATACGCTTCCATGTGGACTCCTGCAACCCTTGGAGGTTCCAGAGAAACCATGGTCCTGTTTGGCCATGGACTTTATTGTCGATCTACCTATCTCTAAAAGACAGACTGTTATCCTCACCGTGGTTGACAGGTTTACTAGGATGGCACACTTCATTCCCCTGCCTAAACTTCCGTCTTCTCCCGAATTGGCAGAGATATTCGCCAAGGAGATTTTTCGCCTACATGGGATACCCTCTCAAATTGTATCGGACAGAGGCTCCCAATTTGTTTCCCGCTTTTGGAGGTCCTTCTGCTCTCAACTTGGTATTAAATTAAACTTTTCTTCTGCCTATCATCCTCAGTCTAACGGAGCTGCTGAACGTACCAACCAGAAAATTGAACAATATTTACGATGCTTTGTTTCTGAACACCAGGATGATTGGGTCGGTTTGATTCCTTGGGCGGAGTTTGCACACAACAATCTCGTTTGCGATTCTACTCACTCAAGCCCCTTCTTCATGAATTATGGTTTTCATCCGTCTATTCTTCCTTCGGATTCTCCTTCCCAGGGGGTGCCGTCGGTTGATGTTCATGTTGCCAATTTGAGGAAGTTGTGGGATCAAACTCGACAAATCCTTGTGCACAACTCTATGTTGGTCAAGAAACACGCTGATAAACGTAGAAGGGCGGCTCCGGTCTTTGTTCCAGGTGATAGGGTATGGCTGAGCACGAGGAACATCCGTTTAAAAGTGCCCTCCATGAAGTTCGCTCCTCGGTATATTGGACCCTACAGGGTGCTGACCCGTATCAATCCGGTTGCGTATCGTTTAGCTCTTCCTAATACCTTACGCATTCCGAACTCGTTTCACGTTTCATTGCTGAAACCACTCATATGTAACAGATTTTCCTCCACAATAGCCCCTCCTCGCTCCGTTCAGGTGGAGGGTCAGGAGGAGTATGAGGTCAACTCTATTATTGATTCTCGAATCTCCCGGGGGAGAGTACAATATCTGATTGGAAGGGATATGGTCCTGAGGAGAGGAGTTGGGTACCTCAGGAGGATGTTCATGCTCCCCGTCTCCGCAGGGCGTATCACTCTCGCTTCCCATCTCGTCCCGGTTCATTCCGCCCGGTGGGCGTATCTGAGAGGGGGGGTACTGTCAGGGTACCTGTGGTCTCTACCTCCAAAAGAGGTAGAGACTTAGCTGTTCCACCATTCAGACGGTCTGATGACTCCCTTCCCCGCGGTCTATCCGGTCATGCAAGGCCGGCCGCGAGGGAGTGACTGCCTTTTACACCATCTAGGCAGGAAGTCATCATCAGGACACTCCCCCGGATCGACCTGTCAGTCAATTGCTGCAGGACCAATCAGGACGTCTCGGAGGTGTGGTTACTGCTCTGAACAGGGTATTTAACAGAGCTTCCTTCATTAGCTCATTGCCCTGTCGTGGTTCTAGCTTGTTCTAGTCACCCAGTGCTTGTGTATTCTATTATCCCTTTTGGTTTTGACCCGGCTTGTTTACCTTACTCTGCTTATCTCTGTTACCCTTGATTCGGCTTGTCTCTCGCTTACCTGTCTTCTGTTACCCTCGACCTCGGCTTGTCTTTGACCATTCTATACGGTACTACTTACGTTAGTCCGGCCATTCTAAGGTCCGGTATACGTATCTGGCTACTGTTTGTACTCTGCGTGTTGGATCCCTGTCCCGATCCTGACATCCACATGCCTGGCATGGACGGACTGGAACTCCCTGGGGTGTGAGCCTCCGCTCCACTGGCAGAACAGCAGGTAGGCGGACTGCAGAACCCTCACAGCAAGAAGGACCGGAATTATAGCCTGGGATAGAGAGACCCCTTCTCCTGAACCGTGAGTTGGAGCGCGCTTGCGCTTGGCAGGAGTTAGGGGGGGACTAAGGGCTAGTGGAGGGGGGGTCAAGGAGAATTGGTGTAATTGCTGCGCTTAGCGCTTGGCCGGTCGGCGCCTGCAGGGACCGTTGGGGCAGCAGACATTCGGAGGGCTCAGCGCTTCCCTCTGGGGCTCCCCCTTCGGGTACAAGTGAGGTGAGTACTTCCGGGGGAACTCTCTGTGACATTGCACCCCTGGGGTTTCATGTGTCTTTGGAGGTGAGAGAAAAGATACTTAAGGGTGTGTATGTGGACCTACTATCCTTGGTACCATTTGACAAGGAGTAGGCGGATAGACTGCGTTGGTGTGACGCAGCTGAGGGCGAAAAGGTAAGCAGATCCCCCATACCTCAGGGAATTGGTTGCATCCTATCAGCTAGGTTTCCGGAAAAGGCCCCGTCACGTTTTTGTTGCAACTGGACTTGATTTGTGGGGCTTATAAGGGGTACAGGAGGCAATGCTGGTTTAAATACGACCAGCAGTTAAAATAAATAAATAAATTAAAAAAAAAAAAAAATACAGCGGTTAGACCAAACTTGGATTTCGGTGTGAAAGATGGAAACCTATGGTTGCTTCTCATTAATCCCTTTCGTCCGTTGGGTTCTTACTTTCCATCGGCCGCCGGTACTTCCGGAGGAGCATCGGCGGGTCACAAGAAGGGCATCTGTTGGCTCTTTAACGTTTAAGCATGAGTGCTCCCACTGTGGTGGGGCTCACCCAGCCGTCCGTTGTTTTCAGAGGTGAAAACCCCACCCGTTGTCGGAGTCCAAGGATTACGTTCCTTGGGGAGAGGACGCCATTGAGGGCAGAAAGACAGGTGCCGTGGCTCTCACTCTGTCTCAGGCGTTCCCATTTACTCTATCGGGGGAGGCGTCGTTGCGCCTAGCCTGTCCTCAGTTCGGGGTAAGGGGGGGTCCTGGCAGCCGAGCTAGGGGAGGAGGTGGAGCTGTAGGAAATCTGTCTTATCCGTCGGTGTCCTCGGTTCATGATGGGATTTCAAAGGAGGACTGTCGGGTGCGATACGCTTCTTTTGATCGGGCTTTGGATTTGGTTTGTGGAGTAGTACCCGGGGGCCCTGTTGGCGACGTCTGATATCCAGTCGGCTTTTCGGGTGCTGCCAGGTCACCCAGATTGTTTTCATCTGTTGGAGTGTCAGTTCAGGGTGATTTTTCTTTGACATGTGCCTTCTCATGGGTTGTTCGATTTCTTGTTTTTATATTTTAAGTTTTTCAGTTCCTTGTTGGAATGGATCATGGCGTGGGTGTCGGGCTGTTCTTCCCTCCTTCACTATCTCAACGACTTCTTGGTTGTCGGTTTTCTAATTCATCACAGTGTAGTGGTTTGTCCATCTCTTTCTGCACTAGTCGGGTTTGCAGGTTTGTACTGACTTGTTGTTTCACTTTCAAAGGATTGTGGCGGATTTTGGGGTTCCAACTAGTGCGATTTGTCTTCCTGGGGATTTAGATACAGACTAAGCTTCAGGTTGTCATATCTCGTGTATCTAGGGGGCTACTTATTGGGCTATTTGAATTCTGCAATCCCAACAGGGCCATTTGATGTTTGGCTGTAAGTCATGCCCATGGGGCGTGCTTTCAGTCACTTACTTTTCTTAACTGTGGTTGGTATTCATCTACCTTTTAACTTTACTTGCCTTTTGGGTTTGGAGTTTGGAGTTTTGTTCCTCGTGGGTTACAATAGTCAGACATTTTGGCGCAGTAAAATAGTGTCTAACTTGGCCTCTGAGCTGTTTACGGAGGTTGCAACTCAGTTGGTTTTGGTGCTTTTTTCTGAGGGCTATGATGTTGGCGTGGTCAGATTCATTTTTGATGCTATTCCCGATTGTAGTGTCGGCCAAGCTCTGGGTCTCAGCTTTGGCAAAGAAGCAGGTTCTTTTCCATGCAAAAAACCTTAGTGTGGTTCATATCGTTAACCAGTTATCTTTGGGTTCTCTTCTGGGATGGGCTTTATTGCGACGGTTGGTTCTGCATTGCTTGGAATTTAATATTTGTTTGGGTGCAGGTGCCAGGTGTGTCTAATGTATTGCCGACTCTCTTTCTCGCTTCCAGGAGGATGAATTTCAGGAGGTGACTCCAGAGGCAGAAGCTTGTGGAGGGCCCTGAATTCTTCTGGAACCTCAGTTTTGGAACTTGACTGACTTGATTGAGAGATCCCTGTCTCCTAAGTCTTGGGCAGCATACTTGACGGTGTGGGATCAATTTGGTTGGTCTTCTTCAGAAAGTAGGTTGTTATCCACTTAGCCTTTCTTTCTGACTTGCGGCATTGAGGGACATCTGTGTCAGTGGAACAGGGTATGTCAGCTCTTTCAATCTTAATGCACTTCATGTGAGGGGAAGATGTGACTAAAGCATTTGTGGTTCAGCGGGTATTGCACTGTTGGAGACGTAAACTGGTGGCGGTCATTGTATTTCTGCACTTTCTGGTAGACATAGGTGGGATCCTGCCTGCTATTTATGTTTTCCCATTGGAGGCAATTATTTTTCGGGTAGCCTTTTCTGTGTGTTTTTATGCAACTCTATGCGTCGGCAGATTGGTGGAGTTCTAGAGCTTAGTCACCCCTTTTTAGGAAGGAGGTTCTTTAGTTTAAAAATAAGTGAAATTTCTAATTTGGCGATCTAATACTGATCAAGCGGTTAGTGGTAGAGTGATTAGGATTGGAGCGTCCATAATTGGAGATACGTTCCAGTGCATGCATATGGGTTATTATCCATTCATTAGAGTGTTTATGTTGGTGTTGCGCTCGTTAGGAGTGGATTATACTGTATTGCGCTTGTTAGGAGTGGACTCCCAAACAAAAATAAAAAATGATAGTGGTTATTCAACTCATTCATTCCGCATCGGCCTGACACTGCAGGCAAGCAGGTTAGGTCTGTCAGACTCTTCCATTTGGCTGCTGGGTCGGTGGGAATGAGCAGGTTTTCGATTGTATGTTCGGCCTTTAATAGGTGCCTGGGTATGGTTAATGTTCGGTTGATTTCTTTATTGCTAGATATTCTCTATATGTTTGGATCCTTGGGCATTCTTTTATTCATTGGGAAGCTTGTCAGGTAGACCAGAGGTCTTGGTATCTTGGGATCTTGTTTTTAGAAAAAAAAGTAAAAACACCTTAGACAAAACTGGGTAATCCTTAAATCCTGGACTGGTAGGTGTGCCTTGAGGACTGGGTTGGGAAACACTGTACTAGACAGCCACTAGAGGGCACTTCCGGGATTATAGCACACATTTCGTGTGCTATTGCATCAGCGGATGTCCTCACGCTATGTAAGGACCTCCAGCGTTGCTGAAATCCCCATAGGAAAGCATTGAAAGCATTTTTCAATGCTTTCCTATGGGGAGGTTTAATGCGCGTGCGCAATAGGTCTCCCCCGCCGGATGATGTCGGCGGGGGAGGAGCGTGGGTGGACCCTGAACCAGCGCCAAGGGACATCAGCGCTGGATACAGGTAAGTCACTGAAGGGGTTTTAACCCCTTCAGCAACTTGGGATGGGGGGTGGGAGGGAGAGGGGACCTGCAGTGCCAGGAAAATGGTTTGTTTTCCTGGCACTGGAGAGTCCCTTTAAGGCGTTAATATATGTTTATTATATTAATTTTTATATATATAACATAAACAGAAATGTGTATATATATATATATATATATATACATATATATATATATTTGTGTTAAGGGCTCATGATAGTACAGAAGAAACAAACACTGATAAGTGTAGGATGGTATTAAAAGAGCAAGTCGGTTGTGGTGTGCCGGAACCGACGATGAGGTAGGCCTGTAAATAAAGAGGGCCCACCAAGAAGAAATGTAAGAGAAAATGAGTTAATAATGAGGAGTGGGTGGGAGGGTGATGCAGCGCTGACCTCGAACGGTATGGAGCCAGGTAAGGGGTGTCCCTTAAGTAGGGAAGAGGTGTGTCATACACCCCTCCCACAATTACAGGCCAAAAGGCCTTAATACTTGTGTATTAAAGGTAGGCCTGTAAATAAAGAGGGCAAAAGTAGAAAATCACATTTATTACATACCAGCAATATACATACTTTTAACCATACATGTATTGAAAGGCATTTCTTACTTCTTGTACCGGGTTAGGTATGTATCTAGAGTAAGCAGATGATTTCCAGCGCCCTAGTGACTTGATAACATGGACTGGAATGTTTGCTGTGGATGCTGTGGAGTCTGCTCCTATGCGGAAGGAGCGGAAGGAGTGGCCCGAATAGTTCGCTGATTTGAGGCCCAGCTGTGTAAGTAAAGACCTGACGTGTGTCATAAAGGTGGTGGTAGTGAGTACCGAACCTTGTAGACTGAAAAGTGGTTGAGATGGTGGTGCGTTGTTATGCTGGGTATATGAGTCCAGTAGTTTGACGGGGCACCACCTGTTGTGAGTAGGATAGTACTTAACCTCTACTGGAGGTGCATGTTGACTGGTTTTGGAGTGAGGCAGAGTCAAGATATAATAGTCCATGTGTTTTGTTAAGTGTGAATGAAGTAGGTTGTGAGTGGACTGTGTTGTGCTGATGGCGGTAAATTCTCTTGGTCTCAAGAAACCATAAAAGGCTACGTATATAGCGGTTTTAATGACGAGGTTTGTGTTGTTGGCAAAGGGTTTTAAATCTAGTAAGTTGGATAAGTCTTTAAAAATATGGAAATCTATAGGTAGCCTCTGGGCCTTACGTGCGGGTTCGGATCTCTGAATACCCCTAAGGATGTTCTTAATTTGGTAGGAGGACATGAAACTTGAGTTGTTTGGTTGTAAAGTTAGCATGTGATGTTGGGTGCCTGTCAGATATAGTTTGATTGGGTTGTATGATAGTTTGAGTTTGAGGTGGCAAAAAGAAGCAAAGCCCAACAAGGATGTCATGATGAAAGGTTGTAAGATGTTGTGTTCAGAAAGGAATCTTTTAAATAAAATGAAAGCTCTGTCGTAAGTTTTCTGGGTATTAGTAGACAGTGCTAATTGGGACAATGTTCTGCTATGTTGCATGATAGCATCCAGTCCATTACTAGATGGTGGAATAGTGGGGTGTTCGTGGCTGTGAGTGCGGCTGACGGGAGTATTTGATGAAAAGCCTGGAAATTAAAGCGAGACAAATTGTCAGCAGCCGTGTTACATACACCTGGAACATGAACACGAAACAAGAAGAAATTATGACATGCAGCCAGCCAAGTGAGTTTCCTCAGGAATCTCATAATAGTCAGTGATTTGGATCGGCCTTTGTTTATAATGTGACAAGTTGCTTGGTTGTCTGAGTAGCAACGTACTGACGAACCTGCCCATAAATGCCCCCATGCCACGGCAGCCGCCACGCTGGGATATATCTCAAAAAGAGCTGAGGTAGTGGAAAAACCCTCTAGGTCCTGAACCTCTGAAGGTCAGCTGCCCCAAAGCCATTCGTTCCCGAAAATTGCTGCAAAAGCTGTGGTAAACGCCGCGTCTGACCAAATGGTAGGTGAGGAGTCAGACAATTTAGGGAGGAACATGCTTTTACCATTCCAGGTGGTTAAAAAGTTTCTCCACATAAGTAGGTCTGCCGTGGCTTGGGTATCCAGGGGTAACCTGTGTGCATCATGTCTAAAAAGTGGGAACATGTAAAGGAGTCGTGAGATGAAAGCCCGGCCTTGAGGTATGATGCACATGGCAAAATTCAGTGACCCAAGCAGAGACTGTAATTCTTTGCGGTTGCAAGTACCGAGTTGTATGTAGAGATTTATGTTGGTAAGAATGTTTTCTACCTTGCGTGGCAGGCTAGCTTGCATGGTGGCTGAGTCTAGTATGATACCCAGGAATGTGATGAAGGTATCTGGTCCTTCAGTCTTGGTGGGGGAGACTGGGACACCCACCTGTTCGAATAGACTGATGGTTTCTTTGAGGCTACTGGGAGGGGAAATATTCTCCTCGACCAGTAAGAAATCATCCAGATAATGTATAACTGTAGGGCATCTGGCTATATTTATTAATAACCAGCATAGGGTTTCGGCGAATACGTCGAAAATGGCCGGACTACTTTTGGAACCAAAAGTTAAACGTGAGAAAAAATAGTAGTTCCAGGCCCACTTGATACCATGCAGGTGCCACAGTGTAGGGTGGATAGGCAGTAACTTGAAAGCATTTGTGATATCAGTCTTACTGAGCCATGCTCCGCCCCTGCCTGCATGATAGCCGTAATGGCATGATCTATGGTGGAATATTGCAATGAAAATTCCTCAGAGGGTATGAGGGAGTTCTGACTAGGAGTGGCAGAGGTGTGAGGTGCTGATAGATCAATGATAAGTCTCTGTTTGTGGGAAGATTTCCCCGTGACAATAACGATGGGGTTTGTCCACCATGTGGTGAAAGGAGGGGACTGGGGGGGCCCCAATAGGAAGCCCTCTGCCACTTCCTTGGCTATGAGTGTGTCCACCGCTGTAGGGTTTTGTTGTGCGGATTGTAAATTAGGACATTCCAGGATTCCGGAAGGGATTCCGGAAGAGACATTCAACGTGGACAGTTTCTCCTTCTCTCAGGAGTGCATGTCATTTTCAATCTCATGTCGAACGAAGACGGACACTACCTCCATCTCTTATCTGTAGCGGAGCTGCAATATTAAATCCCAATATCTCCGCTGGTAAAATAAGGTAATCCAAGGAGAGCACTGAAAATGAAGTCAATATTCCAAATCCCCCTAGTAACCGGACGAAACACAGTTCTGGGAGTCAACTGACGATTTTTTTCACAAGCTCCAGTATTTATGTGGTTCCCCATGCAAGGGGTTTCCTTACTGACTTTACAGGGGTGGTATAGTAGGGGACTACATGGGGGACTTAACATACAGAACATTTCTCCCACCATGCACTGCTGTACGAGAGGGATACTCCCACTAGAATATCCTGTTAAGTAGATTATCTCTCCGTACAGCAGAACCGGCTTTTCACATAAAAATCCGTAACTTACATATTATTTGTGCCATTGTACCGAATGAACGTTCGGCAGATAGCTGGGGTCTGAGCGCATACTTCGTGAAAGTACCGCTCAGATCCCAGCAGAGTCAGCCGAACGCCGCACGAAATACACTTCAATATACCTTCCTCATGAAAGTCACGAATACACGAGTGGGGAAAAAGTACAGAAAGACCGGCGCTCCCGAACGGCCTGGAAGTCCAGCGGTGTTCGTGCTGTCGAGTAGCCGATTTTAGTTCCAGGCACTCAACGACCGTGGTCGGTAGCCGAACGACGGCCACCCTGTGAATCAATTAACAGCCGATGGATTCATTGTTGCAATCGGTTAATGGGAGCCACATGACCCCCTGTGTGAGGGCTCGCATTCGGTACTTTGTTCATTTCACGAACAGTGTTGAAAATCACTGTTCGTGAAACTACCATATGAATGGCTTTCGTGCCACTAGCATACGAATTCCCTCTTTCACATTTTAAGCAAACACATCAAATATCATATATAAACCAGTATTTCTAGGGCAACCCTCAAAGATAAACAAAATAGTCTGAAGTGGATAGGTTTGCCACATTATCTATTCTTTTGAGCAGGTCCTGACCTCTGCGTGGTTAACACATTGTTCTGTTATGTTGAGGTTACTGCACCTTTATGTGTGCCACAGTCAGATCAACTCCTCATTTACTATGCTGAGTGGTTTAAACCGGTGACGACTACTACTCTGGTGAGGTGGATTTGCTGGCTGTTGTCTTTGACAGGTGTAGATTTTTGTTTTGACACTCACTCACACAGGCGTTCTTGGCACGTGCTTCTCTTACCGACATCTTGCATTCTGCGGATTGGACCCACGAGGATAATTTCCGAGTGTTTTATTTCCACTAGACTTCTCACGTCTCTTTTGCTTTTCTTCCACAGCGTTAAAACTGCAAAATATGAAGCCTCCTGTTATGTAAAATTGTAGATTATGCTAACATAGTGTACCTATAATTTTAATTTTGGTAATGACAGGAGGCAGATATTTTCCCTCTCTTCTTCTCCCCTAGCCTGTTTTTTTTCCATGTTTTATATTTTTGCATAATGTCTACCTGTTATTTTCGTGGTTGGGTAATTATATGATTGGTTGCGTGATTGTTTTAGCTATGGTTGGTTTCTCATACAGTTCTGTAGATTTGCTAAAATTACTTAGTTCGTTTTATACTTACATGTTGAAAATATGTCGTTTCCGATGCCTTTTACGTCTCGCCTTTGTTTGCCTTTCAAGTTCGCTTGTATCATGATTTGACAGAAGTTCCCCGTTCCGGATTCGTAATTTTAGTCTCTTTTGACGATTTTGGTTATTTGTTGTATCCCTTGTACCTATGCTAAATTGTTTTGCATCAAAAAAAGAGGAGGAGCTAGAGATATGAGGCCTTTCCATACCCTCAAACAAATGGCTGAATTCTGTGCTGCTGGAGTTTAGTAAAGAGGGTTTAATGCAAAATATTCTCCTTCTGTCATTGCTAAATTAAGATTATAGGTACACTACGTTAGCATAATCTATAATTCCCCTGTATAAACAGATACAGTGTTATTCTTAAAATAAGAATTACAAGGAATTCAAAGTGATTTCAAATAAAAATAGGTCAAAACAGCTGACCTGAAAAAATTCTCCCAATCAGCTATGCTTTCCGTTCAACTCAACTCAACCGTAGTTAGTTGTCTCTAGGTGGTCATTGCAAATATTTAATGTTTCTCACAGGCATGAAATCAGCGTTAGCATGTGATTTTGTCACATTAATGTCAGGGACATGATGTACGGTAAAAGACTACTAACGTTTCATTGATTTCTACATAAAGGATTATCATAATGGCTTTCTAAATGTAATTTCAGTCACTCCTGTGCACTTGAGGTTACTTTCCCGTGTTAAACAGCAGTTTATGTTCTTCTGGCATTTTTGTAATTAATTTTACATTTTGTTCTGTTGCAAGTACTGAGATGAATAATTGGAGTTTCCTCCACAAAGAATAAGGGCAGTTGTTATATTAATTTTATAGGCTGAGGACTGTGAAGTGAAAGAGCTGTTAATAAAGAACACATGAACACCACAATGAAGTCCCAACCCTAGGACTTCATGTCTTGCGTAGGCAGTGGCGTACACACGATCCATGGGGCCCCGGTGCGAAAATTGATCCGTGGGCCCCCCCCAGCGCTTACTCTGTGCTGGCCGGAGCTGCTACACATGGCGGCGGGCTCCTGGTCGCAGGGCTGCGACCCCTGCGCCCGTGGTGTGCACGCCAGTGCATGCAGATACACATACACTTAAAGGACCACTATAGGCACTCAGATCACTTCAGCTCAATTAAGTGGTCTGGGTGCCAGGTTCCTCTAGTTTTAACCCTGCAGCTGAAAACATAGCAGTTTCAAAGAAACTGCTATGTTTCACTGAGAGTTAGTCCAGCCTCTAGTAGCTGTCTCACTGACAGCCGCTAGAGGCGCTTTTTACGATTCCGCTGGACATCCATAGGAAAGCATTGAGTAATGCTTTCCTATGGGCAGTTTGAATGCGTGCGCGGCTCTTGCCGCGCATGCGCATTCGGAGCTGAGAGGCGGATCAGGGCGGAGAGATCCCCATCGCCAAGGGAGCCCGGCGCTGAAAAAAAGGTAAGTGCTGAAGGGGTTTTAACTACACACACACACACACTCTCACTTACAGATGCATACATACTAGCTAACAGACACACACACTCAGTGACAGACACGCATACACACTCACAAAACATACACTCTCACTGACAAACACACACTCACTAACAGACACACACAAACGAACACACTCAGTAACAGACACACACAGCAACACACACATTCACTGACACACAAACTAACACACACACACTGACACTCACTAGCAGACACACACTCAATAACAGACACACAAACACACTCAGTGACACACACACACAGTAACACTAACACACTTACTGACACTCACTAGCAGACACACACACTAACAGACACACACAAACTAACACACACACACAGTAACACACTCACTGACACACACAAACTAACACACTCATTAACAGACACACACACAGTAACACACTCACTGACACACACACACACACTAACACACATATACATACACACTCACAGTTTTTTTTATTTAATCCCTCAGCCTCCCTACCTTGAGAGTGCTGAGGGGATTCCCTGGGGTCCGGTGGGGCTGCTGGGCGGTCCTGCAGGCAGCGAGGGAGCACTTGAGATCCTCCTGTTTATGACATCATATTCGGGCTCCGGCATCAGTGCGGTGCGCGCGAGGGAGCTGGGCAGAGAGCACTCAGGGGAGAATACTCCCTTGTGCGCCCGTCCGCCCTCAGAGTGATGCCACTGCCAGCCTCAGGGGGCCCTGAGGTGGCCAGCTCCTGGGCCCCCCAGGAGAAGAGGTTGGCAAAATGTGGCCACACTGGCGTGCATCCAGGTCGCAGGGCAGCCGGGCCCCCCGCGTTATGTACGCCAGTGCGCGTAGGCCTCACTGTGTGCTATGTCTAAAGCCTTAAGGGTGACTAAAGAGTTGTCTATTTGAAGTCCAGCTAGGAAAGGTATGGCTAGGCAGAGACAGCTAGGCAACTTAAACAGGGACCAACTGTGATGTGATGCCTCAGGCACTGTCAGATAATCAAGTATCGCAATAGAGAGGGCCAGGTAGACAAACTTGTCTTGGGCATTGTGTGTGATTAAAAGTAGAGAACAAAGATACACGATGAGCCAACAAAATTAAAAACACCAAATATAAAAGGGAATACGAATAATCCTTTAAGAGTATTTTAAATGCATACAATTAAAAAAGAAGACAAAGAGAATCCAAAATAAAATACCAGGTAATAAGACACATTCTCAAAATAAAAATCCTTCTTCAGATCCTCGTATAGTGCATCTTGAGAAAATGTCACTTTGTGGCAGTGTGTGGAAGAGAGCAGAAACAAAAGCAACCACTTGATAAAGTCCCAAGGGGTAAAACGCATTGTGAATTTATTGTATCTTTGACAATTTATCTCTAATAAGGGCCCCTTTAGTGTGCGGGCCATGGTGCTGCTGAACCAGCCGCACCAGCGGTAGTTCCGCCACTGAAAAGAAGAGAGAAACCGGACACCGGAGGCTACTCTGCAGATATCACACTGATCACACTCTTTCTCTTCTCCCCCATCTCAGAATGATGTGAGTTGAAGAAACTTTCCAACTGTGCAAGGGTAAATTTGTCAGGCACGCCCAATGCAATTTTACAGCATTCCTAGGGATATGACATTGATTGGTTAAAACAGTCCTCCTGGATTGGGGGAGGAAAGCAAGAAGAAAGAAAAAAGAAGCAGGTAAGAAATCATATTTAGCTGCTTTTTCAGCCTGCAAAAGCTAAAACATTTTAATGAGACAGTTGTCTGAAAGTGATGCATGTTTCTTTTAGTGAATAATCATTTTCTGGTTATTGCTTGGATTTTACCATAGTTTTATTTTGTCCCCAGTTTTATTGTGCTGACATTTTTTCTTTGCTTCTTGATTGGGAGTTGCTTTCACTTTAACTCTGACACTCTTCCATGTTTGAGGATGACCTCGCATGCATTGGCTCCCAAATACTGGTTTTGCGTTAATATCCCACCATTAGAATTAGTTAATTACATAATTACAGTAATGAGACTAGTGAAAACTTGATAAGAGACAGCTAGGGAAAGTAGAACTCATAAAAGTAATTCATTAAAAAAGCAGAAAAATACAGATGATTGCAAAGGAGAGTTTCAGAATACAAGGGTACGTGAATGCTATACCAATTCCCACCTCCCCTGACAGGTTCCTTCGCAGCTTACAGTGAAGGAGTCTGAGCTGTGTCCATGCAATTGAATCTGACAGCTCAACTCACAAAACTGTGAATGGGGCTGTCAGGAAGGCGATAACAGCCACAGTGCAGCTGTTATCAGGAAAGGTGTCCATTCTGTTCGTCCTTCGTGATGAATGCAATCGCTGCCAAGTGCTTAACTACGCATCCCATAAACTGTAGCTGGTCACTGGTATATAAGATATGTGCAGACTAAACTGAATGAAACGAGTGTCTACTGATTGGCTGAGATATTTCCTGGTCTGTACACAAGCAACCAATGCTTGAAACCCAGCTTAAATATGAGTATACTTTTTTTATTTAATTTCTTTTTCTTTTTTTTTTTATATAATTTTTTTGTTTGTTTTATCTACATAATAAATTTAAATTAGGTAACTTCCAGGCTGAAATTTGCACTTTAAGTGATTAGGGACCTTTACTAACTGCAGTATAATCTATAAATCTATTAATACAACACACATAATACAATCTATAAATATAACACACATAATACAAATAAACGATACATATCATATTGGGTATAAGGTTATATATAAGGAAAGTAATAAGCAGATATAGTTGTAATAGACAAATGTGTGCAATTTATGGTTTAAAGAATCTTTGAGGCCTGTAAGTACGACAAATAATTAACTTCACGAAATATAACAATACTACACCTAAAACCTAATTCTCTATTACCTTCTAGAATCTCGGTTTCTCTGAGTCTAAAACTAACAGATTTATTCCGTAAAGTAAGAATTGCTAATGAATTCAAAGTGAATTTCAAGTTTAAGGCCAAAATAGCGAAACTGGATACTGAATTGACTTGGAGAATTTCCTAATTTTAGCAATTTTTAAATTCACTTAGAATTCCTGGCAATCCTTACTTTAGTGAATGACCATGTTGATTCACTATGTTAAGAATCCAAGGCTGAGGGGGCGTGTCCGACTTCCGGTCTGAACGGACGCATGGAGTGAGAGCTCCTCTCCACATTGAGCCGTAAAACTGCCCTAATTGCACAAAACACGACTGGATAAGCAACTATTAGAGGAAATATAGCGGGGAGTATACTCCTTCCACGATAATGTCCCCCTCAAAGCAAACAAAACTAACTGATCCGACCAGACCGCCGAAGAAAGACAGGCACAAGCCGTCCCAAGATGGCGCAGAGACGGTTCCCGCCAACCCAGCTTCTGATCATGGGACAAGCACGGACCAGCTCTCTGACCCTGATCTGGAGGGACAGGTCACCAAACTCTACCTAAAGACAATGCTGCAGGATCTACGATCCACTATCAAGGAAGACTTCACTACCGCAGTCTCCAGCATCCATCAAGAATTAGCAGAACTAGGAGATCGGACTGACCACCTGGAGCAAAAAACCGATGAGCTCTGCTCGGCACATAACGTTGCAGCAGATAAAATTCAATCTTTAGAAGCTGACAATGCAAGATTATGGCAAAAACTGGCAGACATAGAAGATAGATCACGAAGAAACAACGTGAGATTTCGGGGGATAGCGGAATCAGTCGCCACGGATCAGCTCTACAACTATGTCACTGCCATGTGTGCAGAACTAGTGCCAACGATAACCGGCATGGCGTGGGAGCTAGACAGAATTCACCGACTACCAAGGCCCCCGCGCCTCACTCCTGATACACCACGAGATGTGATCGCAAGGTTTCACCACTACAAATCTAAAGATGCCCTTCTCCAGGCGGCGAGAGCAGCGAAAACCTTACCATCACCTTATGGCGAGATTCAACTGTATGCTGATCTCTCGGCCCTAACAATGGCACGAAGACGAGATTTCTCCACGATCACCAAGACCCTACGAAACCACAAAGTGGCGTACAAATGGGGATTCCCGACTAAACTACTGGTGTGGCGTAATGGCAAACAACACGTGCTGGCGGATCCGGACCAAGGACTGTCCGTTCTGAAAGACTGGGGCCTTTGGGATCCTCGTAATCCGGACAACCCTACAGGACTATCCCCACAACGTATCCGACCAGAATGGAAAATGGTGGGCCAGAACGAGCGTTAGCCCGACATAAGGCACCGGACTTAAAGACTGCTCAAATGACTCTTGCCGCTACCTAACGAATGGCGACCTGCTGAACTGGTATCAGTATCTGTGACGTGCTCATTGTGTTTGTCTTTTTCATTTTTTTTTTTTTGTGTTTGTGTATATAGTTCATAGAAGTAATTTCCACTATAATTCCCGCGCTCCGGTATATTCCACTGTATAGTAGCATAAAGGTGTAACTTACGAGCGGGCACACTGCCAACCCCCCCCAGCCCACCGGTATACTGGCGGTACGTGTGACACCCTATAATGTCCGCGAACACTACACCGCCGACCCCATTCAGAAACACACCCCTTAGATCCTACTGGTACACCATGATGTTAAAGGCATGCGTAATCAATGCAGTCTAAACTCCAGATCTTCATATATATGCCCAGCACAATAAGCACAGACGCACCATTTATCCGATCTTAAGGGGCCAACGCTCAAATGTGCTCAACTACTACTAGGCCTAAAACTATAACTACATGGGTCAATATACACAGCGCTACACCAAAGTATAGTTGGTAAAAGTAGAAAACACAAAAACAGAAACAAACAGAAGAAAAAAAAAAAAAAAAAAAAAAAAAAAAGAGAAAAAGGGAAAAAGAGGAAAAATATATAAATAAATAAAAAATTATTTGCAAATTTACGTACACGTCGCAGATTACCAGCTTCACGCAGAAGACAGCAGGTACGCCTACAACTCCTCCCCTTGTTATAAAGTAGAAGGCCAAAATAACACGTCTAAAAGCCTGGTGCCGTAATACAGAACTTACCCCCAGGCTACCCATACTGACGCATTGTTACCTCCTCTTAGCATTCTCATGTGCTGCAATTCTACTTACCTCAATTGCTACGGCTCTGGAGAGAGCCAGCTCCACACGTTCCCACAACAGGATGGTTACTGGAAGCGAGCATGTTCGACTTCCAGCCCACCCATGGTTAAACTCTCGCAGTAGAGAGTTTGGTTTATACTTTATTTGTAATTTTGGTTATGTTTTCCCACGTTGTTTTCCCCCCTTCACCCCCCCGAGCCTATGTTTGTTTTACCTTCAAGGTACAATAATTCTGTCTAGATCCAAGAAAAAAGATCACTTTCGGCATCACAATGCTATCACCCGACCACAGGGGCATTGCAGGTCCTACCATGCAGCATCCCATGCCTCACGGCAATACAACCAAAATATTGACCCCCCATCTCCCCCATAATGGCACACCAACTCAAATGCCTATCTATGAACGTAAATGGCTTGAACAGCCCGTTCAAGAGACATTCAGCGTTGAGAGAAATACACAACTCTAAAGCAGCTATCGTCTGCCTACAGGAAACCCACCTCTGTATAAGGAACCCTCCAACATTCAGACCCCCCTGCTACCAACAAACGTACCATGCACTCTCACCCCACAAGTCTAGGGGCGTCTCTATATTATTTCACCAAGATTGGGTCTTTCAACAGTCTGAGATATACCAAGATACACAAGGCAGATTACTAATTCTGGTGGGTACAGTAAATGGCATTATGGTAACAATAGCTTCTCTATATGCTCCTAATGAGGCCCAAACCCCCTTCCTGCACACGGCACTCAACAAAGTGGCTAGCATCAGACAAGGCCACACCATCATCTGTGGGGACTTTAATTGCACCTTAGACCCCAAACTGGACATTCAGAGGACCCAGAATAAACAGCCTTCACACCAAGCTATGCAGCTTAGTCGTAAACTGTCAGCACTTCTTCACACGCACAACCTCTATGACACTTGGCGTAACCTCTTCCCCAGCGGGAAGGACTACACATACTTCTCACACGTACATCACGCATATTCACGCATTGATATGTGCCTGGTAGACACAATAACACTACAAAACGTAACAAATGTCGAAATTGGTAACAGAACATGGTCTGACCATGCCCCCGTTATCACAACGTTCAAAACCCTATATCCAGCAAGGGGCAGAAGTACATGGAGGCTAAATGACTCCCTACTAAATGAAACGACGTTAACAAACAAACTGACTAATACTATTCAGCTATTCTATCAGGACCATACTAACGATGGGACGACCATCTCGACACAATGGCTGGCTCTTAAAGCCGTATTGAGGGGCCTTCTCATACAAGCAGGGGCAAACCGCAAAAGGAAAGGGAACCAAAAAAGGGAGCGCCTGTTAGAGGAGCTAACGCAAATTGAGACCCAAAACAAACACAATCCCTCTAAAAAATTGACCGCCTTGACAAACAAAATAAAATCAGAGTTACACACACTATCCCTACACACTATGGAACAACGCATGCGCAAACTAAACTTAACTCACTACATACAGGGCAACAGGGCCGGCAAATTACTGGCACGACGCCTGAAGGCACGTAGCCTGCAATCCAAACTCCCATACATGACATCTTCCACTCACGAAAAACTCTATAATCCACATGATATAGTGGAAGAATTGGCCTCCTACTACGATTCGCTCTACAATCTACAAAATGCGACTGACACTCACCAGCCCTCCAGTGCTGAAATCCTAGATTTCCTCAGTTCAGTAGACCTTCCCACCCTGACAGACGCACAAAAATCCTCCCTGCTAGCACCATTCACAGAGGATGAAATACTCCAAACCATCAAAACGCTCCCCAAACACAAAGCACCAGGGCCAGACGGCTTTCCTAACTCCTTCTATATTAAGCTGGCTGTGCACCTCACACCTCATCTTACCAACCTATTTAATCACATTAAAGACACAGGGACTATCCCGACCGAAATGCTCCTAGCTCATGTCATAACTTTGCCGAAACCAGGGAAACCCCCCACAGAATGCGCTAACCTGAGACCGATCTCATTATTAAATGCTGACACCAAATTATATGCAAAGCTCTTAGCATCACGCATCAAACCAATGCTACTAGATCTGGTTTCCCCGGAACAAGCAGGGTTTGTCCCTTCTCGCCAACCAGGGGATAACACACGCCACTTTCTAAACTTGATCCATTGGGCACAAACTACTCAACAAAAAGGCATACTGCTGGCACTCGACGCTGAGAAAGCGTTCGATCGCCTACATTGGGGTTACATGTCAGCAGTGATGACTAAACTGGAGATACCTACACAATTTCAACATAGCATAATGGCTCTATACTCAAATCCCTCGGCCAAAGTATACAACACAGGGTTTCTCTCCAGACCGTTTTTAATTACCAACGGCACGAGACAAGGTTGCCCTCTCTCCCCACTGATTTTCATACTCTGTCTGGAACCACTAGTCAAACACATAAAACAATTGAACGACATCAAAGGGCTCCAAACACCCTTAGGGCCGATGAAAATTGCGCTATTTGCAGACGACGTTCTGCTTTTTCTTACAGACCCATCTCACTCCCTCCCCCATCTCCTAGCGGTACTAGACAGATATGGCAGAGTATCTTACTACAAAAACAACGCGAAAAAGTCACAGGCCCTAGCGATTCGAGTGCCACACCACATGCTGCAACCCCTCCAATCCAAATATCCCTTCGATTGGCGGAAATCTTCAATCTCATACTTGGGCATCCAGTTGCCTACCTCACACACCCTAGTTACTAAAGCAAACCATTTACCCCTCTTGCAAAAATTAGACCTCCAACTCAAACAATGGGATGATAGAGGAACATCATGGCTAGGCCGTATAAACACAATTAAAATGATGACCCTCCCACACATTCTTTACCTCTTTCGCATTCTCCCCATAGCGGTCCCAAACACGATACTAAAGAAACTCCAATCTACTATAAACGCACACATTTGGAAACGGAAACCCCCCCGAGTTACACAAAAATTGACATGGAGGCCCTTCTCAGAAGGAGGCCTTGGCATACCCAATGTACAGTTATACTACAAAGCAGCAATCTTGGCACAGGGCATAACAGTTCTGGAAAGTAAAACATCCCCCATCTGGTTGGCATTGGAAAATGCCTGTATGCCGAGGGGAACAGTAGAGGATGCACTGTGGGCACGCCCAGACCAGAAACTACCAACCACCAACATGCTACCCCCGACAGCAAATCTTCTCCGTATATGGAATCAGGCGCTGATCCAATTAAACATTAGTAAAGACTTTATGCATGCTGCACCACTAAAGATACTCACACTCCACACACCAGACTTAAAACTTGACCTGTGGACAAGGCATGGTATCCACCATGTCGGTACCCTGATCAATACAGAGGGTATAATACCATACCCACAGCTACAACAGTCCTTCAATCTCCCCCCTAGGGAACTATTTACATATCTCCGCATAAAAAACATTCTACAAAACCACAAATTACACAGGGACAGAAAAGCACAAAAGCCACGGCTTGTCCTCAAATGCCAAGGTACCTTAAAAGGCGCCAAGACACTTTCCCTGTGCTATAACTCCCTCATGTCCGCAGGGGATAAAGAAACTCCCTCCTACATGAGGGCCTGGGAGAAAGACCTGAACTTACAGGTAGAACAGGATGCATGGAAAAAAACATTGAGTCAGGTTAAAAAAGCCACACGCAGCATTGCCCACATGGAAGCATACTGTAAATTACTAATGAGGTGGTATCTAGTACCATCGCGATTAGCACATATATACCCAGGAACCTCCCCCTTATGCTGGAGATGCCACAGTGCCACAGGCACGCTTGTACATGTGTTTTGGTCATGTCCGAATATAGTGAAGTTTTGGGGAGAGTTGGAAACATTTTTAGCAAAGAAGCTAAACATCAAAGTACCCAAGACCCCAGAAAGCTATCTCCTACACCTTCTCCCTCACTCCCTAGAGAAGGAGGAACTGCACATACTTACCCATTGCCTCCTAGCGGCAAAGTTAGCGATAGCACACAGGTGGAAATCACCACAAAGCCCCAGCTTAACCGAAGTCATTACTCGCATTGACACGACAAGTAGATATGAACAAATGGCTAGTCGTCTTGAAAATAGAGAACACACATACACCGCTCGCTGGCACAGATGGGCCCAGTTCAGAGCCCAAAAGGAACCATCCGAAAACCCGTTACTACACGCTAGCCACTAAGCTCCCCTAACCTCCCCAGAATAAGCAAATATCTATCCCAGATGTGCTAATGTCTATCTCACCATTGGATATGTTTTAATGTATGGAATGATGTATTGGTATGTCTGTAAGATCTCTTGTAAATGTCTATTATAAGATGAGCACGGTACCTACATATCATGTTGTCGCCCATCATTAATTGTGACTGTGCACGAGTACCCCTGTACACTTGATCTGCGTATCAAGCACCTTGACTGGATCTACAAAAAGGCTGTTCCCCCTCCCCCCCTTTTCCTTCTGTATCCATGTTTACTTTACCCTCATATGTATACAATATTGAAAAATGTCAATAAAAATTAAGACATTGAAAAAAAAAGAATCCAAGGCTGAATCTATAACACTTGGTAAATTTAAATCAATTTCCGTAATTTTACAGATAGGGCCCATTGCACATTATATTACAGTATTTAATCATCATGAATATATTTGCTTATAACTATTACACCCGTGACTACACCTGACATCACTGGAGAGTGTGACTTACCTCGCTATGCAAATAAATGTGTATTTTAAAGGGATACTCCAGTGCCATGAAAACAAATTGTTTTCCTGGCACTGCAGGTCCCCTCTCCCTCCCAACCCCCATCCCATGTTGCTGAAGGGGTGAAAACCCCTTCAGTGACTTACCTGAGACTACCGCCAATGTCCCTCGGCGGTGGTTTAGGGTTCGCACACGCATGTGGTGTAGCTGATTAGACCTGACAATCATGCACGGCCGCCGGCGGGATGAGACCTAATGCGCATGTGCGGCAATGCCGCGCACGCGCATTAGACCTCCCCATAATGCTTTCCTATGGGGATTTTAGCGATGCTGGAGGTCCTCACATAGCGTGAGGACGTCCAGCAACGCTGTAGCACAGAAAACCTGTGCTATAGACCAGGAAGTGCCCTCTAGTGGATTTCTAGTAGACAGCCACTAGAGGAGGAGTTAACCCTGCAAGGTAATTATTGCAGTTTATGAAAACTGCAATATGTACAGTTCCAGGGTTAAGGGTAGTGGGAGTTGGCACCCAGACCACTCCAATGGGCAGAAGTGGTCTGGGTGCCTGGAGTGTCCCTTTAAGCCTGTATGTGTTGCGCATGATTGTGTTAAGCTGACTGCAAAGGACACTCATAGCATTCATTTTATTTGTTCTATTACATTTTATTTATTCTCAACTTCTGCAGTTTTATACAGTGGAATCCTAAGCTTCTCCCACAGGGAACACTTAGGTCTCCTCATTGGACTTGTTCCTGGAACCAATGATAAAGACCTTGATCCAAATCACACATCACATCTTGGCATGGTCAATATCCTAGATGTGTGAATTGCCAAGAAAAGAACAGACAGCGTTCCCAACATCTGAGCAGATGATTTAATAAATATGTATCAGCCATATATTAAAATTACCTGCTGATCTTCAGAATAGGAACAAGGATTACGTAATACTGTCACATCTAATTAGCACAATTTGCTTTTGTGACTTTATATTTAGAGATACTTGACTTTCCCTAGCATGAATTGTTTTTGGCTCCCTATTTTCTCTCTTTTTTTTTTTTCCCACTTGTACATGTTTACTAGCTTGGGAACAACACAAAATTAATCTGAATTCCAAGTGTGGTGTAGCTGATTAGACCTGACAATCAATACACACAAATATTGTGATTCTATGCTTCAGGTATAAAAAGTCTTGTATTATTGCAGATTCCATCTTTATGGGTAAGGGATTGTATGTAATGATATTTTAGCACACATTACCCTATGATACGTTGAAAAATATTGAGGCACTGGAGAAGTAACTCATTTGTTAAATCTAATTAAATATTCAACATCTGTTTCTCTGTTTACACAATCCCAATAAGCCCACGATGGGTAAAATCAAAATACTTTATGAGTTTATGAATCATTCCTATAATTCATAACTCACTAAAGGCCATTCAGCAAAGATCTCTCTAGAATGCGAAGACTGGGCTAAAATAAAACCTTTAAACTCTATGCCTACACACAAACTCTTAACACTTTGAACTAGGTAGAGTAATACCAGATGATAGATGGGAAGCAGCATATTCATCTCACAAGGGGATGACCTCGTGCTCTACAAACTTAGAGCCACACAACGCAAACTGTTACACTGATTGTATCATGTACCAGCCAAAATTCACTGTATTTCGACACATTCCACAGACCAATGTTGGAGATGTGGAAGGCAAGTAGGCACCATGTCGCACATATGGTGGCATGTGAGACCCTCAAACCATTTTGGCAAGAAGTGGGGACCATCCTGAATAACGTAACGTGCACACAGGTCTCATTTACTAGAACTGTGCACATTGTTCATACCACCAGAGAAACTACACAAAGTACTAATTTCTGCAGCATTAGTAATTTCCAGGTTATGGAAATCACAAGTATCACCCTCCCGAGCAGCGCTCATAAAACAAATGACACTAAACTGCTCCTACGAAACCATGTTCGCTTCCCAATTTGGAAAGAGTAAACATATGGGTCTTGCCCACACTATGTGGAATATTTACCAAAAGTTGCTGCCCAACCTGAATCCTCCTGCACCTTAAACGGGGGTAAGACAAAACCAAAGCAAACATCTTCATCTCACAGCTGGGATTCAGCGGCCTCGGCCCACCACACTAACAAACACCACATGCACGAACCACTTCGAGCCGACTTCGTTACAAGATATGAAGAGGGATCCTAGGGTATGAGCAGATGTACACACATCTCCCCCCCCTCCCCTTTTATCCGCCCCTCCCTGTTTTTTCTTTACAAAACTAAATCTATGTTATTGTATGTTATGTTCTGTGATATTTACCAGGTGCAGTTGTTAGTTCAGCACCGCTTGAATGTTAATATAGTCAACGGCGACAATCTGTACTCTCATCCTTACCATATTACTGTGCAAGCTGTTGGAACAAACCTTACTTCATTGTAATACGATATATAATACAATGTTATGTTTACATTGATGAACCAATAAAAATTGTCAAAAACAAAAAAAAGGGGCACTCTATGCAATATGACCATTAATCAGCTGCTAAATCATAGCCATTGAAGGATATTAGGGCACTAGAAAAAGTGCAGAGGTAGGCTACAAAATTGATAAAAGGAATGGAGCATTTTAGTTATGAAGAAAGGTTAACAAGTTTAAATCTCTTTAGTTTGGAAAAATTGAACCTCAAAGGGGAAATGATAGCATTATACAAATATATTCGGGGAAAATGCAAACCATTGTCTGGAAATCTATTCATAAACAGGACTATACATAGGACACGAGGTCATGCGTTTAGACTGGAAGAAAAAAGATTTTGTCTAAGGAAAGGAAAGTTTTTTTTTTTCTAATTTATTTTTACAGTAGGAACAATAAGGATATGGAATTGTCTGCCTGAAGAGGTGGTTTTATCAAAGTCTACACTGATGTTTAAACAGCAATTGCATAAATATGTTTTTAATTAGTGGGGTAATAACTTCTTGATCCAAGGAGATATCTAACTGCCATTCTGAGGTCAAGAAGGTTTTTGCCTTAGTTTGAATCAACAGCAAAAACAAATGTGAGAAAGGCTGAACTTGATGAATGCATGTCTCTTTTCAGCCTATGCAACTGTGTAACTATGTAATGAATAATACCTAAACTTGTACAAATTTGATATTGCTTAAAGGGACACTATAATCCCCAGAACAACTACAGCATAAAGTAATTGGGGTAACAATGAGCTGATAGTATAATAATGTAGGATAGCCCTAAATTGAGAAAAAAAAATACACACACATTTGTGATCTGCTAATGTTTTTTTCTATTAAAAAAAGTCTCATATTGAGGCTGCCACCCATCTATCTCTCCTTCTTGCTTAATTCGTTCTTAGCTGAGTTACGTGATGGCCATTTATACCTGATACAGATTTAACATACGTGGACATTTATCATGGTGAAACAGAAGCTATTTTGAGTGCAATGTGCTACATGTGGATGGACATTATATTGATTCCCATGGTGATTGTGCCATTTAGCTCTTTGTCCCAGAATAGAGCTGTTTTCCCTTGATAAATCTCCTCTTGATGTCACTGTATGTTAACCATAGCTATAAAACCCCTGGTGTTAATCTAAGTCACTTAAATCTCTTTCACCTGCACCATCAATTTCTTTATGATTTTTGTATTTACCCTCCTATTGAATATTTATTTTATACGTTACATTGCGTAATTACGTTTGCTATTTTTTTTGTTACTGTATATGACGAATACAGTATTTTGTGTCAACTACAATAAAAAAGGCTTAAAGCAAGCAAAATGTGTATTCAGCAGACTTTTAAATATAAATGATATACAAAATATTTCTGATTTCCTTTATAATTTATACAAAACTATCTTAGTTTCTATTTTGGTTATATAATAAATGAAAAAAGAAGAAAAAAAGGAATAACTGCATTGCTGTCAGATAGTATTTTTGTTACATTAATAAACATATTGAATGAAATAAATTGGATCATATTAGGATATTGTTTTACTTTAAAATCAATTAAAGTGACACCTGTTTGCTGAATGATAATTACTTTGAATTTAATTAATTCTACTGGGGATTGCATCACATTAATGGTATGCTTATTAAATAACAATACATTTATGCTATTTAAAAATATAAACCAGTAAAAATATACTATTTATCCAACATGGATATATGAAGTATTAAATATCTCGTTAGAACAATCAGCTTGATTTGTTTGAACTTGCCATACAATATAGTTCTTGTATATAATATAGGTTGAACAGAAAGATTAGGAAAAGGGAACCTAGAAGAAAAGTGCATTCAAAAATGTATGACTATCGAGAAGATTGAAGATGCGATGGTAAATCACCAGTCGTTTGCCCAAACAGGTCTTATTCATCCTGAGCCAACACTAAAGGAGTTGTGGTAGGTCCATTGGACACAGGCAGCACCTGGGGGACATCATTTTGTCACCCTACCTGTGAAAGTTTGCCAAACTGTTGCCTAAACAGATTTGTCACACCCAGAGCAAACCCTTAAAGGCTTATGGTAGGTCAACCTGTTCTAGGCAACATCTGGCAGGCAATATTATGCCACTAGCTGTTGTATTTTTCCCCACCACTGGGAACCGGAGTAGATAAAAATGAGGTCACCTAGTGGTCCACAAAGAAGAGTTACCTAGACTCGGGCATAAACTGTGCTGCTAAGCATGAGAGGCACAAATGGCTGTTATCTGCACTAATGAGGAAAACTATTACAAAAACAGTTTTTAACAATTTAGATATTGAGCAGCCAATTACAAAGTGTCATATACACTTAGAAGTAAGTGATGAATCAACATTAATTGCGTACGTACAAGGTAGCACCTTGTGATTTGCTTACTGGCAAATACAACCTTGTTCAATGATTATATTTTATTGATGAATGTAAAAAATGTTTTTTCATAGTTACAAGTCATATTTTACTCCATTCAGGTAACAGTATATATTCTTAGCAAAGGAAATACAAAAACATTTAAGGCTAGAAAAATGGTAGATTAGCTGTAAAAACAAAAGTTGTCAGGGAGAGGGGGCTCAACTGCCATGCTGAGTGGATGTGGCGGACTTGAACTCCTGCCATATCGGGCTATGTTAATGCTATTTTAGTGTGTGTCGGAGGAGACGAAGGCGCACAAAACCATTGCGGAGTAAGAAGACTTCACACCACTCGGATCTCCCTGCAGGTTACAACTTGCATACCGAGAAGCAAACCCCCCAAGCTCCAACACTGCCTGCCTCGGTGGCATGCAGACCACGCAACCAGGTATACACAATCAAGAGGCTGCAGCGACAAGGTCTGATCATAACCCTGTGGGAAGTGTTACTGAACTGCTCTGAGGGGGTGAAAGCATGACTGGCACCGAGATGGACTCTCTGGTGTGGCCTTCTTGTTGGTGTGGCATAGGCTGATTAATAGCTGGCAACATCATTGCACATTCTTAGAAATACTCCTATTAGCATTGCAGGGATCTCTCCATATCTCAATTCATTGTCACCAGTGGCACTATAGTTTATATTGGTAGAACTGTTTTGACACAACTTGTTTCCCATAACATAAAAAGTGCAGATGTATATTGCCTCACACATGTATACCCACCACTAGACTCGCTTATACTACTTTAGAATGATTTGAATAGCAGCCACTATGTATTTTTTACTCAATGCTCAGCATGATATGTGTATATGGATCATATGTTTTCTTTTGCTGTTAACATCTGCATGACAAAATAAAGAATAAAAAAAAAGGTAAAAAAAAAACAAAAAAAAACTTTTCTTGGGTTTTCTGATAGATAATTTTTTTATATATATTTCCACTTATAGTACTTATTTCAGTAATGGAAGACATTTATAGATTTCGTTAGTAAGATTTACAAATGGGATTTGAGGCCTAATTAATCACACCTCTACTTGCTGACATATTTAGAATTTCCCAGGCATTCCGTGGATAGATAGCGCCCAGTTGGGTGTCTCTGGTACTATACAGCATGAAATCAAAAGGCAAACTTGCAAATCAGGCCTTCAGCTGAGTTTCTGGAGGGAAACAGTCATTACCACACCAAAATACTACTTAAAATCATGGATGAACATGAAAAAGAAGCAGTAGACATGCTGGGAGGAACTTCATCTATTGAACTTTAATGACAAGTCCATCGTCTGCTGTGTTTGAGCACAGTCTATATATAGCAACGTGTTAAAAAACTGGACAAATGCTGAGCATCAGAATAAAAAGCAGACACCTTCAGAGATCTAAAATATCCCCCCCTTTTTTCTTTTTTTACCTGAAGCAAATTTGATTGCTTGCACAGATGTTCCCATAGAAACAAGTTAAGGAAAATCAGTTCACTCCACAAACTAGTGGCAGATGTCTGCTAATATTATGTAGTCAGTGCAGAAAGGCCATGCTTTTTAATATGGATGAGGTTGGACACACATTATTATGTTTCAAAAGTATACAGAGATATCTACACTATTAAAAGCTGGCATTTCTACAGGTTTTGAATTTCTTTTTTAGTTTTGGGATACTTCAAAATGGCTGCTTCATGTGAGTACATAATCACACTATTTACTAACAACCAAGTAAGGGTAATCTTGGCATGACAAAACTGGTCCTGAAAGATGCCTTCATGCTGAGTAGTGCATAATGGGTTACTCCAAACACCATGATCACATACTTAGTTTAAAGGAACACTATAGGGTCAGGAACACAACCATGAATTCCAGACCCTATAGTGTTAAAACCACCAGTTATGTGGCTTGCCTCCCCTTATCCACTTAACCCCTTAAGGACACATGACATGTGTAACATGTCATGATTCCGTTTTATTCCAGAAGTTTGGTCCTTAAAGGGTTAAAAGGTTTGAAAACTTACCTTTTTTTCCAGAGCCACGTGGGTCCACCGGTGCTGGCCCCGCCCCAAGCCACCTCCTTACTGGCATGAATGGAATGATTTCGGCCAATCCTTAGGGTAGGGCTTCCCAAACTTTTATGGGCCAAGACCCACTTTTAAAAACTGTAATTTTTCAAGACCAATTTGCTTTTAATGCATATTTTTTAAAATGAACACTATGGCAATCAGCTTTAGATGCATAAACTTGGCACATCATGGCAACTTTAGGTGCACAAAATTGGCACACCATGGCAACCAGCTTTAGATGCATACAATTGGCACACCAGGGCGATCAACTTTAAAAGCATAAACTTGGCACATCATGGCAATCAGCTTTAGATGCATAAATTTGGCACATCATGGCAATCACGTTTAGATGCATAAAGTCGGCACATCATGGCAATCAGCTTTAGAGGCATATAATTGGCACACCATGGCAAACAGTTTTAGCTGCATAAAATTGGCACACCATGGAAAACAGTCTTAGATGCATAAAATGTGCACACCATGGCAATCCGTTTTAAAAGCATCCAATTGGCACACCATGGCAAACAGTCTTAGATGCATACAATTGGTACATGGTGGCAATCAGCTTTAGATGCATACAATTGGTACATTATGGCAATCAGCTGTAGATGCATACAATTGGCACACCATGGCAATCAGTTTTAGATGCATACCATTGGCATATCATGGCAGTTTTACAGGTATAATTTGCCATTTCATAGCAGTTTTAGAGGCATACGTCAGGGAAAGCATGGCAGTTTTAGAGCAATAATTTTGGTATATTATGGCAGTTTTAGAGACAGAAACTTGGCTCATCATGGCAACCTGTTTTAGAGACATACAACTTATATATGTGTGTTTGAATGTAAGCATGTTTTTGTATGGAGTATGTGTGTGACTGTTGGTGTTTGAATGCAGGTGTGCATTCTTGTGCAGTGTATACACTTCCACACACATACATAGTCACACACTGACACACATACAAATACAAATACACAGGCAAACAAATACAGTGTGGGGGGCATGGGGAGACAGGGCTACAGTGGGTAGGCAGGGTGAGAAAGAGTTACAATAGGAGGGCCAAGTGGGGAAGGGTTACAGACAGTGGGGGGGGGGATCAGGGTGAGAAATGGATACAGTGGGGGGCAGGGTGAGAAGGGGTTACAGTGTGGGGAAGTGGCAGGGAGAGAATGGGTTAGTGTGGGGGGGGGGGGCAGGGAGAGAAGGGGTTACAGTGTGCGGAGGGGGGCAGGGAGAAAAGGGGTTACAGTATAGGGAGGGGGCAGGGAGAGAAGGGGTTATAGTGTAGGGAGGGTGGCTGGGAGAGAAATGATAACAGTGTGGGGAGGGGGCAGGAAGAGAAGGGGTTACAGAGTGGGGAAGGGAAAGAAGAGGTTACATTGTGGGGAGGGGGCAGGGAGAGAAGGGGTTACAGTGTGGGGAGGGAGGCAGGGAGAGAAGGGATTACAGTGTGGAGAGGGGGTAAGGAGAGAAAGAGTTACAGGGTGGGGGCAGGGAGACAAGGGGGTTACATTGTGGGGTGGGGGCATGGAGAGAAGGGGTTACAGTGTGGGGAGGGGGGCAGGGAGAGAAGGGGTTACAGAGTGGCGAGGGGGCAGGGAGAGAAGGGGTTATAGTGTGGGAAGGGAGGCAGGGAGAGAAGGGGTTATAGTGTGGGGAGGGGGTCAGGGAGAGAAGAGGTTATAATGTGTGGTAGCAGGGAGAGAAGGGGTTGCAGTGTGGAGAGAAGGGCATATTGAGAAGGGGTTTACAATGTGGGGAATGGGGCAGAGTGAGAAGGGGTTACAGTATGGGGAGGAGGGCAGGGTGAGAAGGGGTTACAGTGTGGGGAGGGGGACAGGGAGAGAAGGGGTTACCATGTGAGGAGGGGGGCTGGGAGAGAAAGGGTTACAGTGTGGGGAAGGGGCAAGGAGAGAAGGGGTTGCAGTGTGGGGAGAAGGGCATATTGAGAAGGGGTTTACAATGTGGGGAATGGGGCAGAGTGAGAAGGGGTTACAGTATGGGGAGGAGGGCAGGGTGAGAAGGGGTTACATTGTGGGGAGCGGGGCAGGGAGAGTAGAGGTTACAGTGTGGCGATGCTGGAGGTGAAGATGCTGGATGTGGAGGTCCTGGGCTGGTGGTCATCTTACACGTGGTCTGCGGTTGTGAGGCTGTCTGGATGTTCTTGCAAATTCTCTGAAACGCCTTTGGAGATGACTTATGGTAGAGAAATGAAAATTCAATTTACGGGCAACAGCTCTGGTGGACATTCCTGCAGTCAGCATGCCAATTGCACGCTCCCTCAAAACTTGCGACATCTGTGGCATTGTGCTGTGTGATAAAACTGCACATTTTAGAGTGGCCTTTTATTGTGGCCAGCCTAAGGCACACCTTTGCAATAATCATGCTGTCTAATCAGCATCTTGATATGCCACACCTGTGAGGTGAATTGATTATCTCGGCAAAGGAGAAGTGCTCACTAACACAGATTTAGACAGATTTGTGAACAATATTTGAGAGAAATAGGCCTTTTGTGTACATAGAAAAAAGGCTTAGATCTTTGAGTTCAGCTCATCAAAAATGGGGGCAAAAACAAAAGTTTTGCATTTATAATTTTGCCCAGTGTAGGTAACACGAAGTGTTTGATACACAAACCATGTTTTTTCCCCCTCAAGTTTCATATTCTTGTTAGTATTAACTACTTGCTCGACTCCTAAATAAAGAATTTAAAAACCAAAACAAACCAGAGCTGAATTATGTTTTTTTTGTCAAGAAGTAATATAGTTTAATTGTCTGACATCCAAACAGCAGGAGATATGAAACCCAGCTAGTGATAGGCAGCATGGAATTATAGCCTGTGTTCGGAGAGGACAAACACCTCTCCGGGATGTCTGGCCGCAAGAATGCTCCACGACAACTTTCTATTATTATTATTATTGCCATTTATAGAGCGCCAAAAGATTCGGTAGCACTTTACAATATTATGAAAGGGGGCATTTTACTATAAATAGGACAATTACAAAAAACTTACAGGAACGATAGGTTGAAGAGTACCCTGCTCAAACGAGCTTACGTTTTGTAGGAGGTGGGGTGTAAAACAATAGGACAGGAAATAGCAATCAAATAAGGTGAGAGTGAGGCAGAGCTGGAGGAGAGAGTAGAGTGCTGCCCTTTAGGAGAGAGCAAGAGACAGGTATGTGAGGTAGAGGTTACTCTGTAAGGCCATACACTTTCCTAAAGAGACTTAGAAACTTAGAAGTGACTTCACTTTTCTCTAATCTGTAGTTTATCCTGGGAGATAAATTAAATAACTAGATACATTGGAAAATCCTTTCACTCTGCCAAGGCTGCATAAATCTATCTATGTTGTCTTTATTAGCACTAACATATGGCTGACTATGTGACAACTACAGGGAGAAACCACATGGCTTGTCCATTGTGTCTACGATTTACATTCTGTGAGTGTTAATGTCTGACACAAAAGTTGCACAAAACTGATATTGCCAGGCAGGGAGTATTTCCACTGATTGCCAGCCTAGGGGGTGGTCCTACACACAGAAATTTTTATCTTCAGAATTAAACATTTTTAACAAGAAAGATTGCAGGGCAGGGTCTTTCAACCATAACCACCTCAATAAGACGAATTAGTTATTTTGCTTAGAGTGGCCCAAAAATATCATGTAATTTACCAGCAAAAAACTGAAAATCAAATAATGCGAACGAACCAATGTCCTATTCTGTGTACTATAAAATGTAGAGAAAAAAAAAGAAACAAGCCATTTTCTATAACTTAAATGTATATAGTTGGACTTCTGTAAATGTGCTCTTTAGTGGAAGCATCGCTGTCTCTTTAACAGGGGGGTTATTTTATTAGCCCTTTCACAGCAGAAATGTGACCTCATACGATTGTCTCGCACCACACACTTTATATGTTAATGAAATGTATTGATTTCTGGAGTTGTGAGAATGTCTGCTGTTAGTTGTGTCAGGCCTTGTTAGTTTGCAAGTTTTCTTTTCTTTTTCTGCGAGTAAGGAACCTGCGGTTTGCTGAAATCTGTCGCATATTGGGTTCGAGCCAGCTATCTTTTTTTTTTTTTTTTTTTTTACTGCTGATAAAAGTATCATTATGTATGAGTCAGAATATATTAGTACAGTATTTGCATTGTAAAACAAAACTTTTTGCATAAATGAAACAAAATGTTTACTGCAAAACACAAATAACAAAAAAAACTAAACAAACAAAAGCCCCAAACCTAGGGGAGAACCTAAAAATCTGTAATCGCTTTGACATATTGCATTGTATTTGTCAGGCAATCCGAAACATAATTGTCGGATGGATAGAAAACCTAGGCTAAATAATGCATACTTCATTTTACTGTAATATTCTGTAAACCAAAACTTTGTCAGTATGCGTTATCTGCATTACCTTACAAACAAATCAACAAAACATGACAGATTGAATAACAGAGAGAGAAAAAACAAAATTTAAAGGAAATTATGTTGCTTGGTACAATAGAAATGCATCCCGTAGTACATTCTATTAAACTACACTGACTGCTTCTGTATTTTGAAGACACTCACATAAATTGTACTGTCTACTTTTAGGTGGGTGTCATTTTGATCTGACATTTGACCTGTGTCCTTCTAGAATGTTAACTTCCTTAAATGGGTATTCTTAGCACCAAACCAACTCTAGCTTAATAAAGCAGTCTTGGTTTTTTGATCATGCCCCTGCAGCCTCACTGCTTAATTCCTTGCCATTTAGGAATTTAGTCACTTTTGTTTCTGATTATGCTGCCTTTGCCACACCTATCCTGGCTGTGTCTCAAAGAGCCTCCATGGCTTAATTTTCAATCAGATCACACAGCGCAGTGTGTTTACTTTAGAATGTTTTTATCTTTTTATTGATCTTTAATCACACACAGGAGGCTGTTGCGGACTCTAGCAGGCAATTAACAGAGCGTGAGCTAAACAATTCTTAATTAAACACTAGGGATGAAACGAAATTCCGGGTGCTTAAATTTTCGGCCAAAAATGGGCCAATCCTATGTGAGTATGCTTGTACTGTATATTTTAATTACCCTGAAGGGACTAATATTTTGAATTGGAAAAAAACCAAACCAATAATATATATTCTTTTTCCTATATTTTTCCAATATTTTGAATTAGAAAAATAAATATACCAATTATATATATAATACCAAATATATATATCCCTACATATATATTTGGTACATTTATTTTTCTAATTCAAAATATTAGTCCTTTCAGGGTAATTAAATTCTACAGTAAAGCATACTCACATGCAGACACAGACAATCTTACTGACACAAGCTCACTGATACACAGGCTCACAGACAATCTCACTGATATACATAAGCTCATTGACATAAAAACACCAGCTCTCTGATGTACACAAATAGGCTCACTGACAGACAATCTCAATGACACATGCAGACACGCTTACTGGCACACACATACAAATTTAGTAAAGACAAACTCTGATACTCACACAAGCTTTCTACAGACAAGCTCATGGTCACACACATACTTACTACAGACAAGCTCACTGCACACACATGCTCACCACAGACAATCTTACTGACACACACATGCTCCCTACAGACAAGTTCAGACACACTCATGCTCCTAACAGACAAGCTCACTAAAACACACATGATCCCTACAGACAAGCTCACTGACACACATACAAGTTCACTCACTAGCACACACACAAGCTCACTTACTAGCAGACACACACACACACACACACACACACACACACACTCATTAACTAGCAGGCACACACACACACAAACTCACACACAAACTCATTCACTAGCAGGCACACACGCTCACTCAATAGCAGGCACACAAGCTCACTCACTAGCAGGCACACACACACACACACACAAGCTCATTAACTAGCAGGCACACACTTACACACACACAAGCTCACTCACTAGCAGGCACATACACACAAGCTCACTCACCTGCAGGCACACACACTAGCTCACTCACTAGCAGATACACACACACAAACCCCCTCACTAGCAGCCGCACACACACAAACTCCCTCACTAGCAGATGCACACACACACACACAGAAGCCAGAAGCTCATTCACTAGCAGATGCACACACACACACACACACACACAAACACACACAAGGGTTTCTACAGACAAGCTCACTGTCACATACACGCTCACTACAGGCAAGCTCACTGCCGTGCACAGACTCTCCCTTCAGATCAGCCTATTGACACACACATGCTCCCTACAGAAGAGCTTACTAACACACAGATTCACTACAGACAAGTTCACTGACACACAAATGCTAACTAGAGACAAGCTCACTGACACACACATGCTCACTACAGACAAGCTCACTGACACACACATGGTCACTACAGACAAGCTCACGGTCACACACATGCTTACTACAGACAAGCTCACTGCACACGCATGGTCACCACGGACAAGCTTACTGACAAACACATGCTCCCTACAGACAAGCTCAGACACACTCATGCTCCCTACAGATAAGCTCACTAACACACATGATCCCTACAGACAAGCTAAATGACACACATACAAGCTCACTCACTAGCAGACACACACGCTCACTCACTAGCAGGCACACACATGCTCATTAACTAGCAGGCACACACAAAACTCACTCACTAGCAGGCACATACACAAGCTCACTCACTGGCAGGTACACACACACAAACATCCGTGACATCCAAATGCTATCTAGAGACAAGCTCACTGACACACACATGCTCACTACAGACGAGCTCACTGACGTGGTCGCCCCAGAAGTGCCCCACAGAGGATTTGAACTATGTTTTTTCTGTGCCATTGTCCAGCACTGGGGGCTGGACATTACCTGTGGCTGCTCCTATCATTTCAGCTCACCTTAAGCAAATGCGTAATAAGACAGGTATAAGACACGACCTCTCCCTGAGGGCAGTGTCAGTTCATTGAGGTTCTGCTGTCTGGTTCCTGTTCTTGTGTATCCCGATCGTTGTGCTGCTGGCTCTTGACCTTGGCTTTTCACATAGTGTATCTTGACTTCTTGCATCCTCTGACCTTGGCTTTCTTACCATGTATCCTGACTTCTGGCATCCTCTGACTTTGGCTTACCCTTGACAATTCTCCTGCTTTTGTCCTTACCTGTACTGCTACTTGGAGCAATATCCTGCACAGCCCCCGTGCACAGACTCACAGGCCAGGTGAATTCTTACCTGACCACCTTGGCCTGTGTTTAATTGCAAGGGTGAGCATAAATCTCTGCCTAACGGACTCCCAACTAAGGTAAGCCGTGACACCACCTCACTAGCAGACACACACACAAACTCCCTTACTAGCAGATGCACACACACACAGAAGCTCACTCACTAGCAGATGCACACACACACAGAAGGTCACTCACTAGCAGTGGCACACACACACACACACACACACACACAGAAGCTCACTCACTCACTAGCAGATGATAAGACGAAGAAGGGTATTTATCTAAACTGCTACATACTTAGGGAACACATGGGATGGGCAGCATTGTAGCATGGCTGTGTGATACAAAAGTGATACAAAAGTGAATACAAATACACAAAAATAAGTCCTGCGCTAAAGCTCCCACTACTCCTGGAAGGCAGCAACGACCATAGTACACACCAGCCAAATACATACAATAAAACCCAAAGAAAAAAAGAGCTGAAACAAGCCAGGTGAATTGTTAGTGTAGGACCCACCTAAGAGGTTTGCATTGACATGGCAGGTGGGCTAACATCTAATGGCCATTAGAGTTACTAAATGTCCTCCATTTATTTTAATATGCATAGGGATTTGCGAAGAGCACAGGTAACTCTTTTCTTTGATGTTTATTGCATGTATTGGGGCTGATGTGTACTATGGTAGTTTCTGCCACCCAGGAGTAGAGGGAGTTTGAGTGCAGGATTTTTGTGTATTTACATACACATCCCATTAATACCTACTGGTGGTGGATTTATTGAATAATATGCCAGTGGTTGTGTCAAATAGCTCCAATGATTTCCTATTCTGCGTAGAGCGTGATGAGGACATACTGCAAACCGGCACTTCAAAAATATATATATATATTTTTTTTACTGCATTATCTACATAATGCAATATATTGTGGTCAATAGCAGCTCGTGTTGCCACTCCAAGGTGAAATCGACTGTGTAATATTAAAATCTAGATTCTAGATCTTCCTAAATTCAGAGTAAAGCTACATTTACCCTACCAAATGTTATTTTTCTGTTATTAATATTATTATTACCAGACTGGGTAAACCATTGGAGTTGTACGTTTTAGAAATATTTAAATCAATCCCCAAAATTTGTTTTTTCCTGACACCCTGGAGTCGAGTGAGCATCACTCTCTTTTAGAATTTAACAGCAAATTATGTAAATTTGAAATATCTCTTTTGCATTCTGAATTCACCACGGAAACATCTGAGTCTGTTTATTGATGAATAAATGAATACAAACATTAATAACACAACAGATGAACTACGTCTGCGAGGCAGCAATTGTAATTTTACCTGTTGACATTCTTTGTTCTGTGTTAAATCCTCACACGTTTTTACAACAGACATTTGTTTTTTTAAATGCATTGAGAATATCACTGTTTTTTTTACTTGCAAAATAGTATCCGTATTTTAAGGAAATTGTTGTTACTCTGCGTTCTTTGATAAATTTTAAAGAAGACCTGTTAACCCAGTGTAAAATAGGTATTTAAATTTAGTTCATAAAATATGCAGTGCCTATTAAAATAATCTAATAATAGGGTTTTGCTTCTCATCAGGGAAAAAGTGTCTCATAAAGAAACGCCCTAGGAGATAAGTTAATCAGGCTCATAATTGGGACAAAATACAAATTTCATGTACATTGTGCCGCTGGGCAGTAGCGTAGCTGTATCGCTCTGTCCGTGCTAGCACTGTGTTCCAATAGTTACAACACAAATCCTTTGCAGTATGCATTGAGAAATGTGTTTATTCGGCAGAACAGACAATGTCACATTATTGATCTCTCAGAGAATAATTGAAAACATGATAAGTAAGCAGTAAACATTTTTGGAAGATCATATTCACTTACTTTTAATTGGCAAGACCATTGAGCGCCATCATTAAATTATGACAAATTGAGGAATTGAAAACCTCACAGTAACTATCTGCTCTAAATTTTATTGTCTGGAAATAAGGTACAACTGGAAGAGCTGCAACCTTCTAGATTTCATGTCTAAAATTGCTCCATTATTAGGGCTGTGCACAACCTGGCTGCAATAAATGTATTTAAGTCTGACTGTCCTTGGAGTGACAACTTATTGCTCAGGATCACTGACCTAGAAGGGATTGTTAAAGATGTTCTGTCACTTTTTGTTCCCCATTGGTAAGTAGGCTATGACATGCACATCTGGCCCTATAAATGTTAAGTGGAAAGAAAGTAGGAGCACAGCACATCTTAACTTAACCCGATCTTCTGATTTGACCACAAGGAATTTGATATAAATGCAACTTTGATACTTTGAGGCAACAAAAACAAATAAAATGCAACATTTTCGAAAGAGCAACATACATTTTGCATGACAAAAAAATCTGGATAGACACATGTAGAATAGCTCCAACGATGACTCCAGCCAAGAGGTGACTAAACTCCACAGGTAGTATAAACAAGGAAGAGGACTGGACACAGAGGGCAGGTTTATTGGATGTGGTACAACAATGTTTCAGCTTAAAAAAGTGCGGTTATCAAGCTTGATAGAGGTTCTTTTTTAGTCAAAATTTTTTATTTTTTTTTAATTCTTTATTTTTGTTGTGCACAAAATTAACAAGTAGCCTTGGTGCGCCACAACAGCGACATCAGGGTAAGTTAGCAGTCATTTGTATTACATGTTGTGGCATTCGTTGAACAGGCACATTTTTAAGGATACGTTTTAACAAAGATTAACATTTTAGTTTTCAATGAAGGAAAATTATACAGATAGGCTAACCATATGTCGCCTCAGCATGAGCACGGATCACTAAACATGTTTAAAGCAGTAAATGACACATGAGGAACATGCACTTTTTCGTAAGATATGTTTAAACAGGCTTCAACCCTCTAGGTATATCCGAGAGGGGTTGCAAGATAGGGAAGAGGGGGCAGGGGGCTGTTAGGGTAGGGAAAGCTACCATGTATTGTTTTTTTTAGATTTTAGTTATATAGATAGCATGCTTTACTTTGCAGTATAGCCCCTTTAAAATAGGCTTGTAGATGGGCTTAATGAGTTATCCTGGGAGTGAGACAGGGTTTAAAGTCCCAGTGGGGTTTGTGGGTACAGGCTGTGGATTAACATTTAAAAGGTACTGGGACACAAATAAGAGTGGCTAGCTTTAATTAACTCAATGGGGGTTAACTTTGGGCGTTGTGGACTGAACCTGCTTCTGTGTACCGCGGAGCGTGATTAGTCCTTATGGCATTCCATAGTGATCATCCCACTTCGATTCTGGAGGCTTGGTACATGGGCCCAGTGTGAGGGTCGTGGTAGCCATAGCTGGTCACCTTGTTGGTGTGAGGCTGCCATTGCCCCTATGTTGTCTTCTCTCTGAACGATCACGAGGGGGATCTGGAACAGAGGGGAATGTTGTAGGCTTCTGGTCTCGAGTATTGCCAGGTGGGGCGGGTGAGCAGGTCGGGTCCTGCTTCTCCTCTGTGCAGTGTGTCCCTGGTGGTGTTTCCTGCAGCGTTTCTGCCTCTTATGCAGCATGGTCTGCCACCATTATGTGGCCAGTCCTGCAGGTGAGGCTTTCGGACCGATTTTCCGAGGTGGAGGCAGCCTCTTTATCGGGTGGCTGTGTGGCTGGTGGGAGGTAGATGGTTGCGTTCTGCCCTCTATCTTGCGCCAGAAGTTGGTGAGTAGTGCATCCAACTTTTGTGATAGTCCCTGGTCTGGGTCCGTGGGGCCGGGGAGGCACGTGGCAGTCGCCATGATGGGTGTCTCGCTGTATAATCTGTATGTTAAGGTGGCTTCATCATGTGCTCTCCCCGTTCCAGGATTGCCTCTCTGTTATGGACCGCGATCACCCCCGACGGTCCAGGGGGGGGAGTAACAGGGCTCCTGCTCATTGGGCATAGTCACCATGCGGCCCCGGACCGGGAGATCTGCCGCTTCCCCCGGCCAGCGCGCGCCAGGCACCATGCTGTGATGAGTGCTTTTAACAGGCTTCATGTGGGGCGCAGACCGCCACATTGGTTCCCAGCCCCATCGTGGGTCAGGTAAGTCGAGTTTGGGCTTCATTTGTAGGCTTTGCGTGGCTGGATGTGCCATTAATCTCCCTGTTTGTGAGTTCTGCTGTGGCACGTCTGTCCTCCATGCTGCTCAGGCCCCGCCCCCCAAAAAATGTTGTTTTTGTACCCCATCCAACAAACCTACCCTGGATCTCATACCTGTGCCTTTACCTCTTCCTTGTTTATCATATGTTTTGCAGTTATATTGAGAAATACATGGTATTATCACCATATAGACAATGCAACATGAAACATACTAGACAATTCTGTCTAAAGTATGTGTCTGTGTTGTGATACGTTTAGCACAGAATATATCATAATAAAACGGAAGGTGGTAACGGCCAAATAAATTACTATAATTATTATTTGTATACATGTAACACCAACAAATGTTAATAGGAAACAAGAAATTACTGAGGTCCGTGCTTTAATAAGGTTATAATCTAGAAGAGATAAAGTAAAAAACAAAAAACACAAGAGGGAGAGTAATGTGGGGGAAGAATATTACGTTAACTTGCATGAAAATAGTAGAATTTGAGGTTGAGAGAATGAGTGCGGACCAACTGATTGTGTTATAGGGAGCAACAATTTTATGGAATGAGAATTGTCCAGGGTGGCTATAGTCTTGCCTGAATACATGTATATTAAAGGACATCTTAAATGATTGAAGACTATGGAGAAGTCAGATGTGGAAGCAAGCTATGCCATAAGAATGGAGTTGCCTTTGAGAAATCCAATAGGCGAGAAGTAGAACTGTGGCTGGAAGCACAGTGCAAGAGAAGGTCACTGGTAGAGCAGAGTGCCTGAGTAAGTGTTATGACTATTATGGGGTAGTGTTTGTAAGAGATTTGAATGTAAATGCTAATTTTCTGAATTGAATCCTACAGTTTACAGGAAGCCAATGTAATGATTTAAATACGTGAGAGGAGAGATGAGAAAACAACCAGGGTGGATGCTGCCAAAAGGCGGCACAGGTGTCCCCTTAGTCTGCACCAAGCCGGGAGAGCATAATTTCAAGGTGACAGGCAAGATGGGGCTACCCAGAGCTCGGAGTCTCTGTAGTGTGGCCTTGTTTATCTTCTACCCAGTTTAACAGTAAACAAATATGTTTGTCACAAGTGTCAGTGTAGATAAAGCAGAAGTGGGTCAAGGACCAAGTCTTTAAGTATTCCAACAGAGACAAGTCGGGGGAGGAGGTTTTATCCAAAAAGAATATGCTGAAGTAGCACTGGCAAAGATATAAGGACAGAGTCACGAAGGCCAAGGGTGTGAAGGGGTTGGAGCAGAACAGTGTGATCATCAATGTCAAAAGCAGCAAAGAACTGGCATGAAGTAGTGGGCTTTGGATTTATCTGTGATTAAATTATTAGTTATGTGGTGGAATCTCGGTAAAAATAAATTTAGTAGGCCGAGATTAGTACGTGGTATGTGTACGTGCATATACTGGTGTATCGGTCGGTTGGTTGCACGTGGCAAAGATACAATCAGTAGTGTACGGAGCATGTGCGAGAATACAGGATGTAGTATTCCCCTCCTCCATTGTGCTGGGCAAGCCATGTGGTCAAACAGGAAGTTAGTTCTTGTTTGATTGATTGGGTAAGAGTATGTGTGGGTGGAGCTTATTATGGGAGGAGTTACATGCCTATATAAGGAGCCTACACTATTGTTCGGGGCTCAGATCTTGTTGTATTTTGGTGACATTAGTCCCTCTGAGTCCCGGTCGGTGAATCGAATAAAGAATCTCTTCCTTCCTGAAGAAACCTGTGTCCATCTCTCTGTGCTTGGCTTCCGTCAGTTTCTCCGGTATCAGTTACTTTATTTAAAGCAGTTTTGGGAGAATGCAGGGAAGGAAGCTAGATTAAATAGTATCAGTGAGAAAGTCACATTAGAGAAAATAGGTCACATTTGTACTGACAAACCATTCTAAAAGTTTTAAAAAGAGATATCTTCTAAAAGAGATATGGTATTTAGATGGAGCTGCTTGGTCAGTGGCTTTTTAAGGACAGTAGCATGTTTAAGGGAAGTGGGAATGACACCATAAGTAAGTGAGCACCTGAAAAGTGTACAAAGGATGGGATAAAGCAAGGGGAAGAGATCTGCTGTGGTACAAGAAAATTGGAATAAGGGGACAGGTGGAGACCTAGAGGAAAGGGGAAGTTCAAACACTTGGATTCCAATGAATGGGCTGAAAGCATGAAGAGAAAGAAGCAGTTGAAGGTATGAAAAAAATGTCTGGGATTTTGTGTGTAGTTACTAATCTGAATGAAAAATGACAATTGTTTAGCTAGGAAGAGGGCTGTGCTGTAACTGTCACTTGAGTTTGCAGTATTGGGCGTCTTACATGGTGTGAGACATTCTAGAACCACATACATATGTTTGTAGGTAGCAGGTTAGTTTAGTGTGTGAGTGCTCTAAATATGATCACCTTGAGTTCAAAGTTTTGAGATTAGCGACTTTGCCCATGGCAGAGGTAAGGCAGGGCTCGAGTCCTGCAGGAACGTGTGGGAACGGCGTTCCTGCACTTTTTTTAGTGCAGGAACGCCGTTCCCGTTTATGGTCCTGCAGGCACTCAGGGGGCGGCAAAAAATGCCGCCCACAAATGTCCCCGTGTTCCCCCTGTCATGGGGGGCCCAAGAGGTGGCCTAATGGCCACCTGAAGGATGCCCCCCGGCCGGCTCTTGTCTCGCTGTCAGACGCGGCGAGAAAGCTGTGTCCTCTCTGCTCCCTCTCGCCGCGCCGTTTGCTGATGCTGGGAGCCGGAATATGACGTCATTTCCGGCTCCCGGCATCAGCAGACAGCCCGCGCGGCGAGAGGGAGCAGAGAGGACACAGCTCCCTCGCCACGTCTGACAGCGGGACAAGAGCCAGTCGCACTGAAGCCCCACTGGACCCCAGGGACAGGTCCACGCCAGCTCTCCAGGTAGGGAGGCTAGGTGGACATTTTTAATAAAAAAAAAAATACAAATAATTTTTGTGTATGTGAGTGTGTGTCTGTGAGTGTATGTATGTGTCTGAGTGTATGTGTGTCTGTGTATGTGTCTGGGAGTGTGTATGTGTGTGTATGTCTGTGAGTGTGTGTGTATGTGTGTGTGTCTGATAGTGTGTGTGTGTGTCTGTGAGTGTATGTGTGTGTGTGTGTGTCTGTGAGTGTATGTGTGTGTGTCTGTGTATGTGTCTGGGAGTGTGTCTGTGTGTATGTGTGTTGTGTCTGTGAGTGTATGTGTGTGTCTGGGAGTGTGTGTGTGTCTGTGAGTGTATGTGTGTGTGTGTCTGGGAGTGTGTGTGTCTGTGAGTGTATGTGTGTGTGTCTGTGTATGTGCCTGGGAGTGTGTCTGTGTGTGTGTGTATGTGTCTGTGAGAGTATGTGTGTATGTGTGTGTGTCTGTGAGTGTGTGTGTGTGTGTGTGTGTCTGTGAGTGGATGTGTGTGTGTGTGTGTATGTATGTGTGTGTGTCTGTGGGTGTGTTTATGTGTCTGGGAGTGTATGTGTGTGTGTCTGGGAGTGTATGTGTCTGGGAGTGTGTGTGTGTGTGTCTGGGAGTGTGTGTGTGTGTCTGTGAGTGCATGTGTATGTGTCTGGGAGTGTGTGTCTGTGAGTGTATGTGTCTGGGAGTGTGTGTGTGTGTGTGTGTATGTATGTATGTGTGTGTGTGTGTACCTGTGTGTCTGTGAGTCTGTGTGTGTGTGTCTGTGAGTCTGTGTGTCTGTGAGTCTGTGTGTGTGTCTGTGAGTGTGTGTGTGCACCTGAGTGTGTGTGTACGTGTTTATATATGCATGCAAGTTTTGTTTTTTTCTGGTGGTGGGGTGAGGGTGGAAGTCGAGTGAGTTCCCACACTTTATTCCCCAGGACTTGACCCCTGAGGTAAGGGTAGAGTTTTATTGTGAGTTAGCCAGTGAAGATGTGAGAGAGAGGATTGAAGAACAGCAGAGAGTTGCTGGTTGAGAAAATTAAGATTTCTGCTTAGTTGGAGTGAGCTGGGATGAGTATGTTGGGTGTTTGGACTACTGAGAACAAAGAGGTGGTGATCTGCAAGAGGAATTAAGATGGTGGAGAAATTAGAGATGGAACATTAGTTTGAAAAGACTTAGAGGAAAACATAATCAATGTATCTAGGAAGGTTTTTAGCTTTAGTATAGTTTCCAAGTACTTTCTGGGTTTTATCTGTTATTATTGTCCAAGTTAATAAAACTCATATTAGCAAGTTCTTAAGGATAAAAGACTGGGTTTGCTGGGAATTAAACCTTTGGGATACTGTAGCTGAAGTATCTCGCCACTATGGAAAAAAAAAAAAAAATCTGAATTGGAAAGAAATTGGCATATATTTTTTCTACTGACCCTCTGAAAGAATAGCATTAAAGATGTTACTTTAATGTGTGTTGGTGTGTCATAAGGAGGATAATGACGTTTTTTTTTTTTTTTTTTTTTTTACAAAAGATAATTTGAAACACGCTTCATCATTATGAGAGAAGGAAACTAACCTGGAACATCCTAATTTTCTCATATAATTCTCAGGAACTTTACTAACTGAAGGATTGTGGCACACATCCTCACCAAGACATATGCGCAATTAAAATATGTCTTCTTTTTAATAGATAACTGCCACTTTCTGGATTTTTTAATATTATGTGTACCTATCTCTACATTTAACAATCGTGCATTTGTGTGGTATAAGAAATATTACATGTAGAAATGCGCACCTCTTGATCCCACAACAGGACAGCATACTGAAGTGATTATGGTGATTGGAGTGTTTCTTTAAAAGAAAATTAAGTATCTTATGCAAAAAAAGATTAATACAAATTATGGGTGATTTTTGGCATAAATTCCCGAAAAGTGAAAGTTACTTTTAAAAACATCATTACAAATTGAACAACCCAAACAATTTAAAACATTACAATGTTTTGGCCTATCTGAAATCTAATTATTTGAGTCAGTATATTATCTTAAGCAGCTTTTATCCTGCCTATCGTAGCACGAACGGCTTTCCTCTGTAATTGCAGAGAGGTCTTATGCAATGATCCATTGTATATTATGGAGAAGAATTAGCAAACCACCATTTGTGCTAGACATCATAGCCTCATCTCCTGCGGTAGGAAGAGCAGGTATGTCATGAGGCATGCCCCTGAAAATTGATCTCCAGCGGAAGCTAAATTATCCTCGACAAGAGCTGCTCTTTTGGGTTTATTTTCAACAAATGACTTGATAAATAGGATGCTGATAACCGGCATATCAGTGGGACATTCTGTGGCAAATTGCTTTGGTTTGTTTTTCACGTGATACATGCTTTCTCGTTATATATCTTTTTATATTACACTATATTTTTTTGGTTGGTGATATAGAACTGTAAAGGTAATGTTTATTGTTAGTGTTTTGTTATGGGTGATATCACCATCCGTGCGCATGAACTCTAAGTAATTTCATAAATCAGGTATTGATTACATTTTCAGTTATAATGTATGTTTTCATTTTAAAATTGAACCCTGACTTCTTAAAAAAAATCTGCTAATGCTGTCATCTCATTTATCTAAATTAGACACGTGGAAGGTCACAAATATATCAATTAGGATTACATTTCTTTCTTCCTTTAAGATAATATTAGCATTGCTTTTCGATAACTATTGTCAGAAGGAGATTAGCACTAAGAACAGAATTAATTGCGCTTATCCCATACGTGCAGCTAAATTATTTCCTGAATAATGTGTACTTTGCTGCTAAGTTTGATTTATTCCAAGAATCTAGTCTATAGGACTGGTACACAATTCCACTAATCATCCTGTTTAATAATAATAAAAAAATAAGTATTATGCTGGTAGACAGGTGCTCTCCCCAGATATTACATTTTTAATTATTTTTCAATAAGCAAAAGCATATTAACCAGACTCTAATAGACACACAACATTCTGACTGGTGATAAATAGAATAACTTTACTGAGATCTTAAACCCAGGTAACAGGTAGAGGTATACAAACAGCCTGACATGTTTTGGGCATCACCTAGTCCTTAGTCAAATTTTCTGGGTTCCTCTTTTTTTTAATTTTTTATTCTTTCTTTTTGTATTGACATGAAAATACCGACATTTTCCAGGAACAAGAATCATCATGCAACTTGAACATTTGCAAACATAGTCCATGTATACCCAAGAGGTGAACTTATCGTTATCCTAATGTACGTAAGTGCATAGTGATTAGCCCAATTTTCCTAGTATGGCTAATGTATATTTGCCTGGATTCTTTGGCTCAATATAGTCCTACTGTTTGTTTTCCTTGGTGTGCACTTTGGGGTCTTTTTTCATACTTCGATTTTAATTTTACTTTACTTTTGTATTCAAAATCTTCAATGATCCCTATCTAGTTATGCCCACTATATCTTCTTCGAGTGAATGGTATGCCCCCTTACCTAACGCCACCACAGGCGGGTAGCACATAAACCTTTTACGCAGCTCTACTCACGGCCTAGCGCTTACCAGCCACCTCTCGTCGATACCTCAATATGAATGATGCATCTTATTTGTTCTTTACTATCTATAAATGTAAATTCATGTGTTACACTACTCTCTCTGACTACTGCCTGTTTATACTACTGCATATGTAATCTACTCTCATGGCGCTGTTGCCACAGTAACACATAACTATGAGTTGATACAAAAATAAAGAATAAAAAAAAAAAAATTGTGAAGGAATGTTCAACAGGTGAAAATGAAGGCCTATGATCAATCTGTAGATGACATATTTTGAGTCCGTGTTGCAGAGCTTGTTCCATTCCATGATGCCTTGGGTGTGCCCTGTCATTTAATAGATTAATACATTTAAATAGCACAACCAATAGATACATTTTAGTTAGCTATTAGGTTGTGCTGAAATCATCTTAGTGACCAGTCCTGTTTAATGAACAAAATAGAGAAGTGAATATGTTGAAAATTAAAGTATATTGGTAAATCCTCCTTTTCCTATAGAGCACCGCAATTATGGAACGACCTCCCGCACACTAGCCTAAAGTCCTTTAAGAGATCCCTCTCTACATACCTCAAAACCGAATGCACTTGTTATGGTTGATTATATATTTCCTACCTGTTCTATGTTAAATTTTGTACATATTGTGTATTAATATTGTTTTTGAATTTTATTGTAGTTTATTGAGTTTTGTCATGCCTTGGGCAAAACCAGGATACACCACTGGTATCAATGAAATGTTTTGTGGACCCAGGACATACTTGAAAACGAGAGAAATCTCAATGTATCTTTCCTGGTAAAATATTTTATAAATAAATAGATCTAGCTCAGACTGCAATTCTCCAAAATGACTTTTATGTGTTCATTAGGAGAAATTTGTCTTCCTAAGTGAATAAAAGACACTGGTGTTATCACATTATTGTCCACAAACATTGACAGTTGTTTTGTTTGTTTAAGGAAAGACTGCGTCTATTTCACTTGTCAATGTCTGAGAAAATCGCATATTTTTGCCTGGTAAGTAATGATTTCAAAATGATTTATAAGCTATTTAAAACAGATTAATTCTTAGGAGCTCTTCTGTCCTGACCTGAATACTTTTAATGTGATTAATATTTAAATGAACGCTAAAAGTTATATAAAATAACTGGAAAAGGATTTCCTTAATTAAATAGCCAAAGCATTGTTTAAAAATGCATTTTTTTTTATTTGATATATTATTTTGGGGGGAGGACATCTGTTCTACTTTCTATTCTGATACACCACGTAGGTTTAGGATTTTTAGTCAATACAATGCTTTTATATAATGCACCTGCTCATAGAGATGCATTAAATCACTGAATCTCTATGAGGAAAATTCAGCGTCTCCATGCTGAGTTTGGAGACGCTGAATGGCAGTGCTTCACACTGTGCAGCACTGCCCCAGGAAGCACCTCCAGTGGCCATCTGAGGAGTGCCCACTGGAGGTGTCCCTAGGATGAAATGTAAACCCTGCATTTTCTCTGAAAAGACAGGGTTTACTTCAAAAAGCAGATGTTTAATCCCTACTTACACCAGGGAGACCCAGGTATCAAGTGGGGTTCTCTCTGTTAGCAGGGGCCCCAGACTGACAAATGAGCTGCATGCAGTGCTGAAAGTGAGCACGGGATACACCTCTTTAAATGGGATTTAAATACCCAATTATTACAGCATGGTGTGGACAGGGGTAAATCCCTGGTACTGATTCCTGGGACGCCCGCCCTGTCATCTGGGGACAGAATTAGTGGCCCTAAACTCATGAATGAGCTATATGCACTGCTCAAAGGCAGCCCTGTATACAGCCCTGTAAAAATATTGAGTAAACCGCGGCTGAGCGATCTTGTTCAGCTAACGTTATTCTCGGTCTGCAGCTAATTTTTGAGAGACCCTCAGGGCCTGAACAGACCCTGACAGAGTCTCCCGGTTTGCCCCCATGCCTCTGTGTTTGGTCCTGGGCTTTGCCAAATACCCAGCACTGATCTCAATTTATTGGTCATGCTAATTTTTCAGTATGGATCTCCCTGCAATGCTTAAAACAGCCAAAAGATGACAGCAACATACCACTCCCTATTGTTTAATCTATCATATATTAGCAGATGAAACCCTTGGGATTAGGATTAGATTAAGGATTATGATTAAGGTTAGAATTTGTATGAGACATACAAAGTTAAAGCAAATACACATTCACCTTATGCCTACTGTTATAACACCACTCAGTGGCTCAACAGGCACATTTGCAGATGGTATCCATTTGTAGAGCAATTTAAATATGTGAACTACTAAAATGCTCTAAAATGCACCGTAGATCCATCTTCTATTTACCTTTAAAAAAAAAAAAAAAACACTGCACTGGGCTGGTTATAACTTCAGCCCTTTATTTTCACAAAAAGGTATGTGAAGGGGGTCATTCTGCACTCAGGAGATAAAGCTGAGCACCATTTAGTGATCACGTTTACAAATAAAATGCTAATTTGCAATTTTGCCCATCAAATCCATCAACATCCAGACTGTAAAGTAATAGTAAGGTCTCTTCCATGGCACTGTAACTTCACTTGATAATCACAAAAGAATACATAGAGCTATTTTTTTTTTATTCAGATGAGTTTCTGAACATAATGCGGGGGGCTTGATTATAGTAGCACATATCAGATCTGCACAGTTTCAAGTATATATGTAATGTGTATGTAAAAAATGCAAAAACAAAACAAATATTTTTTTACCAAAATGGCCGCATGTTGAGGCACACGATACACCATATGAGATGCCCTAGAGCAGGGGTTCCCAATCTAATCATCGAGTACCCACTACCAGTCCAGGATTTAGGGATTACCCTGTTGTGTCTAAAGTGTTTTGTTTTTTTTTTCTTCTAAAAACACCTTGGACACGACTGGGTAATTCCTAAATCCTGAACTGTTAGGGGGCACTTGAGGACTTGGTTGGGAATCACTGCCCTATAGTGTCAACTTTCACAAATGGTAGGCCCTTAGGGGGTAATTTGAACAGTCGGACACTTGCAATGCCCTAACTTGAGTAACAGGCCTATCAAATCCATCTATCCAAATTCTATCAGTAAAAGTCTGAAATAGTCAGGTTTCTTATATGGTACTGTAGGTTTACAGAATAGTGGCAAAGATATACATTGGTTGAATATTTTTACTCAGAAAATGTAGCTGAAAACAATTTATCATTTTGTACAGGAGTAGCACATATCAGATTTACAAAATATGCATTAACAACCTTATAAGAAAGTGTTGAATTTTTTTTTTACTACAATATTTAATAGAGATTATCAGTTAAATATCGATCTAAAAAGTGGCAAAATACCTTTGGGTAAATAGCGTGTCATATACTTGTGTATGACAGTTTTGTTTTCTGTGATTTCTGTGATAAAAGACACATAAATCACATTCTAAAATCATTCCACATCGAACTTGTAGTTTATTCCTTCTATTTTGTGACCTGTAACTTCCAAAAACACTAAAATGTATGCATTGTATTAAATGTATTTTGAATTACTTTTCTTAGCTGCACTATAATTAATTATTATTATTAATTCCAAAACAGTAAAAAAAATTGTTTAAAACAGTTTTTTGCATTTTTTTTTTGATAATCAATAAGAATTTCTATGTCACATCCATTTAAAGTCCATTTTGTCCTTTAAAACATGGTATATAATATGTGTAGGTACAATAATGGAAAAAAATGGAAATTGCTGTTGAACACACACAAAAATGCCAAAATTGCTTGTGTCCTTAAAATCACACTTATAGCAATAAAAAAGCTGTATTGCAAATGGCTACAGTGACCCTCTCCTAACTTATTATTACTCTTATTATTCCTCATCCCCCATCCCCGTGGCAAAGCATCCTCTGTGCTGGATAAGTCTCCTACTCCGACTACAACACGGCACTGGTCTGGTTGAATGCACATGTACTGTGTTTGCTGCATTCACATTAAAGCTTCCCAAAGTTCCTATGGGGAACTTGAAGACGTTAGACGCCATGCAAAGTGTGAGGACGTCTAACGTCGTTTCATGGAGTAAAACTAAGTTAGGGACCAGGAAGTACTTCTAGTGACTCTCTGGAAGACTACCCCTAGAGTTAGATGTAACTTTGCAATGTAAACATTGCAGTTTTTCAGAAACTGCAATATTTTACATTGCAGGGTTAAATAGACAGGGCAAACTAAAGCTGTGTCCTTAAAGAGTTAAAGGGGTAGATGTTGTAAAAAAGTAGTGCTTCTAGTGGTGTGCCACCTTTGCTTGGCGAAGGTGTTATTTTATTATATTATTACCAGATGTATATAATATATCTAGCCTTCAGTTTTTTTATGTTATTTGTAATATATTATACAAAGAGAAATATAATGTGTGATACACTCAGATTCTATAATGCTAACGGCTTGTGAACAATGAAAAAATGTATTTCGGCCAACCACTTAGTCCAAAAATAGAAATTTTTTCATAATGGCCAAATTTTGGCCATCATATGAAAATATCCAAGTATGTGTACTGCTAAATATATGCATCATTTAAATATCATGTATATATTTAGGAGTACACCGATAGGTGCATTTTCCGGTTATTTGGTTCACTGATCAGGTGAGAAAAGTAACCAATATTTATATATTAATATGTTAATTTAATTATATATAAATCAAGTTTTTACTCTCATTTGGTCACTTTTCATGTGATCTGTAAATAAAATCAACATTTAGTGGTTTGTCCCTGAACCATCAATAATATTTGTCACTAGAGATGTGCATCGGCAAAAACTTTGGTTAGGTTCTGAAATTTGGGTAAGTAAAAAATATTGTCTGCTTCGTCAATTCGGACCAATGGCATTCGGTTCGTCACTTCGGAACTGCCGAACGTTGTCACTTCGGAACTGCCGAACGTTGTCACTTCAGTGCTTCAAGACTTCGGCACTTCAGACATTCGTAAGCATCCGAATGTCCGAATGGCATGAAATTCGTACAAATGTACATTCGGAACTAAACGAATTGCAAATGCCTATTGCTCATTTCATTGGACAAGGAATAGCAAAACTGGATTGGGCAAGCATTACATTTCAGAAAAGGAATTAGCTTATTGTTCAAGATTATTGTCATCATTCACGTAATTTTCCCTCCCTCTTTCTTGTTTTGCCACTTTTCAGAGATCCGAATCACTTCGGCACGTCAGAGCTTTGGCACTTCCGAACTATCAAACTTTGTAGCTTCGGGACTTCGGCACTTCGGACATTTGTAAGCATCCGAATGGCATGAAATTCATATGAATGTACATTTGGAACGAAACAAATTTCACATGTCTATTTTTCACATCGATTATCAGTTTTGGTGGTGCCAAGGTCATAATTCCGAATTTCGAATCAAAACATGCTCATCTATTGCACACTTAGTTTGATTTGTGATTCAGTTACATTTTGTTGAGTTCAGGAATTTAGATGATCACTTGACCTGCCCAAATTCGGACAAACTGCAGTTGCGAATGAACCAAATCTCCTATAGTAATGTTAGCTATATATTAAATGAAGATTCAGTTTGGTCCAAAATATGTTTCATAAAGCTCTAGTACAGGGGTCAGCAACTATGGCATGTGTGCCATGCATGGCACTCGAGGTGCCTTTCCACAGCACTCAAGGCTGCTGGAGACAAAGAGGCTCTGGTTTATCAGGAGTCCTAGTGGAACATCGGAGATCTGCTAGTGCAAACAGAGTGGTGATTACAGGTGATGAGAGACAATCCTGAATTTACACCTTGCAGAATAAGCTTCCCCCTCTCCTCTCATAAGAATAATGCAAACAGTTCATCCACAATTACACACACAGTCCCCACAAATGCAACACCACAGACAATCCACATATATGCACACAACCCCAAAAGCAGCCTCTCACATGAAATATTACAAGCAGCCTCACACATATACACACACCACTAAACACACAATGTGACATATCATCCACACACACAATTACCCAAGCAGTCCACATACACAGCTCACATTCATAGGTATCATACACAATAGCACAAACTACTCATGGACATATACAATATAACAATATAACAGCCCACATGTGCACAAATACAACATACACACCACAATATAAAAAAATAGAATCGGCATGTCAAGGGACTTCAAGATCTTGTTTTGGTACAGTACTACTAAAAGGTTGCCTACCTCTGCTCTAGTAGGTTGAGAAGCACTTGGAAATAGAGAACTAGGGCACATCTACCTTGCTGGTTGATAACCCCACTAGTGAAAAAAACAGTTGTTATGGGCCATGTCCTAACGTGGTGGTCCAAATCTGTATCTGTAACTAATCAATGAAGGTAATCATTGCCTGAAGTCAATACTATAGACACTGACATTTGCCTCATCGATTCTTTATAATTCAAATGCTGGCCTCAAATTCAGTCATTTAATTGAAAAATTATAAATTGTTATGTTATGATGCAAATATTTCTGTTTTGCAAATTAGTGTAAAAATACCCTCCATGCATTAACATATAATTGACCAGCTAATTTCTCACGTGCCTTATTAAATGAAAAACGCAAATGATTTAGATCTGTCATTCACGACGATTCAAATAAACGAGAATGCACAGAATGTAGCACACAGAGTTCCCTTGTGGTTATGAAATTCAATCATTGTTGTACCTAGTATAGTAAATGCCACAATTTGAATTGTAAATATTAAGAAAGATGAGCCTAATCGTGATTTGATTTAGTAGCTGTGCAGAAGGCATGGTATTTCTGTGTGATGATACATTTAAAACACTCTCTTTTAGAAATGAATTGTTTCTACAAAAATAACTTATATACTAGAGTCTAGCACATTAAATATTGTAAATAAAATTAATATAAACTAATCTCATAGAATGTCACATGCAATAGCTCTTCAGCTTTCAGTGTTATGCTAAATGTATATTTGTAAGGTGAAAATAATGTTATGATGGACACCTAAAAATAATATATTTGAATGCCATAACAATTTTGGTTCTCCCTTCAATGTATTTTGACAACTCCCTTTTACACAGATACATGCTATCATGCATACATAGACAATCACCAGCATAGAAATATAGGCACTCACATCATGCACACACAAACAAGAAGAAGTACATAGACATACGTAACACACGTAGTAGTCCCCCTAACAAACATATTTAGACTCATACTAGCAAGTATATAGCAAGACACATTAAATGGAAATACAAACGTGTATTTTTAAGTGTCAAACGTGTATTTTAAGTGTCTAGACCTTAAAGACTCATATCTGTCGGGTCCCGTGGCACTGGAGAGTCGTTGCTTCCTTTGGTATATTTGGAGAGATTGGGCGTGCCAATTCATATGTCCAAAGGCATCCGGTGCCTTATCCACCTGGACGATTTACTGATTTTCTGTTACACCATATTCAGGCTTTGCTCTCAGACGAGATTTGTAGTTCACTTTCTGGAATATTTGGGCTTCTTGGTGAGCAGACAGGAATTGACACTGTAACCTTTCCAGGTCATCAAGTTCCTAGACTTTGAGATAGACTCAGTGCACTGCACCCTTCGACTGCCTCCTTTGACGTTGACCAGATCCTGCGCATGGATTCTGTTCCCAACTGACTCCTTGCTCGCATCGTAAATCTTCTATCCTCCTCCATCAGGGGGATTTTTCCTAGCCCGCTTCACTACTATGCTATGCAATGTTTGGTGGCACGGTGTCTACTCTCTGGTTGGTCCTATTACCACTGGGTTCCTCTCGGCAGAAGTATTGGTGGCTGCTTTATATGCAAGCCTGAAATGGCAAGGTGATATTCAGTTCTTCACCAGACTTTATTGTGGAAACAGATACCAGCTTTTGGGGAACTCAATGCATGGATTCCTCCACGGGAGTCCCCTGGCTGGACGAGGAGTCTGTTTTGCACATTTTACATTTTCTGGGAATGATTTCCAGATCCTTTGCCATCTGCAACCTAGACAATGGTCTCTCCAATTGCTGCATTCTACTCCGCATGGACAATATTTCTGCAATTAAATACATCAACCACCTAATTGGAGCCTTGACAGAAGCAACAGAAGACATATACCGATTCTGCCTCTCGCACATCATCACTCTTTAGGCAAAATATCTTCTGAGGATCACTAACCTCGTGGCAGTCTGGTTCTCTCACCACTGGCAGGACAGCAGTGACTGTTGACTAAACAACTCGATTTCCCAAGCATTGCTGTCCCTCAGAGGCCCACTGCATGTGGATCCACTTGCCTCGAGGATTGATGGACAACTAGGTACTTTAGCTGGCTCCCAGATCCAGGCTGCGAGGCAGTTGATGCGTTCCTCCAACTTTGGCCAAGCAAAGAGGACTACGCCTTCCCACCATTCTCCATGTTGACGAGAGTACTCCACTACACACACCTTCACTGAGTGTCTTTCCTTCTCATTGCTCCTCTCTGACAGAACCAAGAGTGACAGCACTGTCAGTCACTTATATTGTACATCTGGACAGGAGAAGCACTGGGTTCCTCGTGTGACTTGTAGTTATGCCACTCATTTCCTCTCCTAACTGCTCCCAATCCTGTTTATTGAATTATGGTGCATATTAATGACTAACTAAAATCTATATTAGCTCAACTTCCATGATGCTTTCCAAGCTTTAACTTCAAAACATACGGTAGTTTATCCAGCTGTGGTGTACCTGCAACTCCCATGATGATAGAAAATTAAATGGTTTATTCTTTTTTTCAGAAAGTAAAAATATTGAAAAATGAATACTGTTTTTTTAATATATAATTTAATCAAATGATAATGCTCTCATGATGAACATAAACAGGGGAAATATTCATTAACATTTCACAGTGTCTACAGAAATTAATTTTGAATAGTTTTATTTATTTTTTTATTCAAAACCATAAGATTGCCCTGCAGGGTCATGATCTACCTTCTTTCTTCTATGGATAATTAAACAATTTATAATTATTTAAGATAAAGAATTGTTCGATAAGAAAAAGTAAAGAGGGCATGTTAATTCATGGGCTTCCCTTGAACTGCAACCTAGTTATATTTATATTGATGCCCTGAAGATTTTAATTCTAAATTGCCTTACTGCATCTCACATTGTAATTTGGCTTCACAAATATTAGCTGTGAGATAATATGGGTCAGATCTGTCTGTATTCCCTGACTTTCTATAATTGTGATGTATATGGTGCATTGACCTGGTATAACCTGATACAGTGATTGTATGCTCAAGGCTTGATCTACAGCTTTCAAAACAGTAATACATCATATGATTAGAACTGTTATATGGTACAAATGGACTGAGGAGCAATCTTGTTTGTTCTACTTTAGAAAAAATAAACAAAAAATAAAAAAGCCTGCCACAAGAAATAAATACCTAAATGCAAAAGATTAACATGATATGTATGTCTAATTGTCAGCAGTGTTGTAGATTGTTCTTTCAGAATGATGTTTTCTTTAATGCTTTGAAATATTCCTCTGGATTTTGTCTGTACAGGTCATGATGAGAGTCTTATCTTGAGGTTATTAAATTCCAAAGTTCTAACTGCTAGAGGCACAACAGTCACTAGTTTAGAATGCTACAGTTCATGGATTTCTGTAACACACAACACATTATCAAGAAGACAATAGAAATGGCACAAAGCCTTTCTTGTTTCAATTCATAAATTAAAGTAGTGGATTACATAGCCTGTCTATGAACGTCTATAAAACACAATACATTTCTTTTTATTGTGAACCCTCGTGCAGAGTATCTAATTGTCTCCTTTTTTCAGTTTCTATATCATAAGTTAATTTTCCTTTTTCTCTGTCTGTCCGTCCATTTGTCTGTTTACCTACATGTCTCTCTATCTCTCTATCAATTATCTGATGAGCAACTATCCAGCTTGCCTCGTAAGTCATCTATTGGTGATCTGACATGCAGTTTCTGATGAAAGTTCATTGATAACAGCAGATTGTCCATTTTTTAAGATTGATTAACCTTTGAATAGCTTGTTTATCATTCTATAATGGTTGACATTCTTCCTTTAGAGACAGATCTTGTGGAATTTAATCAGTTAACACTTGTAGAACCAAGGTTAGACAAAAAGCTTTTTATCACAACACACTTGACATGTTATGGATCGTGAAAAGGCTTACTCAATCCAAAATAATTTTATCTAGAAGAATACATGAAGATGTCTCTCGGTTTCTTTGCATGTCTTGGGAAGAAATAATCGATGATGTTGAAGAATCTGTATTTTTGTCTTTCAACTCACTGCAGCTATGTACCAAAAATAATATAAAAAAAAAATCAAGGGGGGCGGGCCCTGACAGCCAAGATGGCCGGTAGCACAATCTAAGGGCTCCTGTAATAATGAGCAAAAACGGGCTCCTACCGAGTGACCTATCACCCATGACACCATGACCCATGACACCATGAGACACAGAACGTTACCGGTCTGATCCTGAAGTGACACAGAAAAACCCGCGCCGACCATGTGGCCTATATCAGAGCAAAGCCTGAGGTCCGGAGGAGGCGGCCGATCACCCGGCGCAGGACATGCTCACAAGTGAGACCTCCATACAGACCTGCAGCCACACCCCCCCTCTGGACCGGCGGGGGATATCCCGGTCCTCGCCATAGGCGACTACCCCCACAATATTGCCTGAACAAGCGAAGATGTCTAAAGTAAAATGGGGAGGGCAAGGACCAATCAAGATGGCGGCACGGAAGCAGCCTACAATAAAGCACCCAAGCACTCCCAAGCATGCACAGGAGTTCTATGACTGGCTCCGTACCTGCCTATGGACATGGCTAAATGCCTGGAGACTGCTTTTCAAGCAGGTGATGCGAGCAATAGCGGAATGGATCCGCCCGGCAACCCAACGCCACCTGGGAGTAAATCCCCCTTGAGCCTCCAGAATGGCCCCCCGACGGGACCAGAGCCGAAGATCAGCAGAAGGGGGAACCTTGCACCTCACCATGCTGCCCAACCTAGGGATAACTGTGACGGGAGTCGGCTGAAACACACCTAGGACTCAGACAGACCAGGGCTCCCCCTCAACAGCAACACTCAGCGCAAGAGGAAGACCTGACCCGTTTTTCTGACTCACAACACTGGCAGTATCACCCCCCTGCCTTATGGACTTGACCCAAGAAAGATGCTCCCGGGACATGGCTGGTGGCTGGTCGGAGCTCCGAGAGCTACCCAGATTTTATGCAAGAGACTGCAACACCTATGCATATCGGCAAACACACCTGAAATAGCTTGCTAGAGCTCTTACCACAAGCTGTTCACCCTCAGATTTAATTTAGAAAGCCTGACTAGACTGCCTAAACTATAATATTAATAACGTTTGAACCACTGCATGTTTATATTTTATTACACAAATGTTTGACCAGATCTGGCAATGAGTATTTTCAGCGCGAATAACCAAACAATGAACCTACCATGCCTCATGCTGCTAGCTTCTTTAAAAATATAATGTTAGCTACTCAATCTTTCCTTAAAATTAAAAATGTGTGCTAGAATCTGCAAGTACCTCTATAATTAACTGTCTATTATGTGTTGGAGGAATGCCTTTGGGGTACCTCACAACCATCTGTTGTAAACTTAAGCACTGCAAAAAAAAAAAAAAAATCAATTGACAAATGGGATCTAGATTGAGATTACCTGGTGGGTGGAACAGTGTGGAGAATTTAATAGTAACGATGAAATAGTTCTCCTGGGACAGTCCATGCTGCAATATTGGTAAATATGAAGCAACATAATAAGAAAAAAAGATAAACATTTTAGGAAATATTTACATAATGCATAAATGAGCAATGCAATAATATTGAAACATGATGATTATGAAGTTAAGCGAGGTATAATCTATGGACTGATAGCTTAAATGATTTGTTGATGCTCCCAAATCTGTTAGTGCAACATTAATAAATAGGATACAGATGGTATATCATACTTCTGATACAGCTCTCCAAGTAAGTCTGCTAGAGATTGGCCAACTGCCTAGAGGTTTCTCTTTCTGCAATATGGTGACTCCAGTAAAAACAAAGTTTGAATTCATAGTGTGTTGCTTTTTGGACTATGTCAGAATCACTATCACAGGACCACCAGACTACCGAGAGAGACAAAGTGCAAGACAATCAAACCAATGGTATGCAGACCCTAGATTACCCATTCCTTGTATGGCCTTCTATAAAAGACACAACCTGAAAAAATAATGACAAATTATCCAACACAATCCACACAATAGCTAGAACAATGAGAAGACCGTGAGTGTACCACTTTTCTTTTGTCAATTTGCTTTGCTTTCCTTGGCAGGGCTTCAATGATTAGTTTTGAAAGTCTCTCCAGCATTCCATCTGGAGATAAAATATCTAAGTCTATTCAAGAGACTCTACAAATTAAGAGGAATTCTTCAACTTCAGCGCTAGTATAACCTTGCATCCATCTACGACCATAAAATGGGAGACATTGTATATATACAATCTGCCAAATGAAGCCAGCACTCAAGGACTTGTAAAAAATTAAAAGGATTTTAATCCATAGAACTTGTCAACGTTTCAGCTTACATCAGCAAACTTTCATCAGGACATCAAATATTTGATTTGATGTCCTGATGAAAGTTTGCTGATGTAAACTGAAACATTGACAAGTTCTATGGATTAAAACCCTTTTCGTTTTTTTTTTTTACAAGTCCTTGAGTGCTGGCTTCATTTGGCAGATTGTATTTTTGTGCAGCTGAGCACCGGGCATTTAACCAAGAGGAAAGCAGGAGTGCAAAACACCAACAAATTGTATATATATATATATATATATATATACATATACAATGTAAAAATACAATATATATATACATATAATATTATATACATATAATTTTAAATAATTCTCCCAATTTTTATAGATATTAGAATCCTGTGTTGTGATATTTAATAAAAAAATAAAATTCATACATGATTTATGTGAGTGAAATATTTTGCCACTAATGCCAAAGGATTTTATCTCCAACTAGTTATTTTTTTTATTGATGATTATGGCTTAAAAGTACCATTTGACAACAAAAATGTATTAGTTTAAGCACCGGGAGGAGGCAACCTTTGGGACTTCTGCATCATGGCTATAAGAGCATTATGGGAGATGTAGTCCATAACATCTGGAGTGCAGATGGTTGTCTAGTCCTGGTTTAAGGACTAGTTTAAGTGGTTTAAGTGGCATATGGCAACACCAGGTAAAAGAGAATGTTGAAATACAAAGTACCGGTTTGGATTGTGGTTGGTATATAGAGGTGAAGGATCTGCTTCCTATGTCAAAATTAATTCCCCAAACCTCGACAAACAATTATAGACACATAGCAGACAAGTAGAGAAGTCTCCAGTGGGACTTAATTAATTCTTAACTAAAATGGTATATGGACTAATTTTCTTTTTCTTACCATTAGCAAGAAGCCAAGTGGACTTTTGTATCACTATTAGTCTTTTAATGTGATCTATGAATCATATTCTTGTCCAATAGTTCAAACTCTAAATTAAAAGAAAGCCTTTATAATTGCAATTTTCATGAAGGTCAGATTTCATGAAAACCATATAAGCTATGCTGTTCTAATGATTTCTTTAAAATTGATTCTAAGGTTGTAAAAGTGGTTTCTACGTCTCTCCTGTTGATTAATGGAATACTTGCGTCCTTTCTGGAAACCCACGTAATTTAAAATAATGATCACTTCATAGCTGATTTAGGGAATTTAGAAGAAAATAAGTTTTTAAACTTTCAAACATGAATAGGAGCAGACAATGTAGTGTAGATTACCACCAGCAAAGCCATGATAATAACAGCAGCAGCATGTAAACGTGGCTCCAAAACGTTATTTTTTTTTAAATAGCTGTAAGCCAAAGCTATATTAAAGGGACACTATAGTCACCAGAACAACTACAGCTTATTGAATTTGTTCTGGTGAGTAGAATCATTCCCTTCAGGCTTTTTGCTGTAAACACTGTATTTTTAGAGAAAATACAGTGTTTACATTACAGCCTAGTGATAACTTCACTGGCCACTCCTTAGATGGCTGCTAGAGCTGTAGTTTGAATCACAGCATTCAGTATCTCCTCCCTCTGCATGCAGACACTGAACTCTCCTCATAGAGATCCATTAATTCAATTAATCTCTATCAGAAGATGCTGATTGGCCAGGGCTGTGTTTGACTTGTGCTTTCTCTGCCCCTGTTTTCCCTCCTTCACAGTCTCAGCCAATCCTATGGGTAAGCATTGTTATTGGCTCAGAACAACACTTCTGATGATGTCAGCAGGCAGCTTGCTGTTCTGAGGCAAACAAGGACAAAACCAGAAGCTTCAGGCTTGAATACAAGTAATATTTTACTATATTTAGGGTGGCAAGAGGGGCCATGACGACTATATGGTGGATTTAACACTATAAGATCAGAAATATATGTTTGTCTTCCTGACCCTATAGTGCTCCTTTAAATGTCCCGAATCACCCTCAAAATACTAATTTCTTTTTTTTGTAAATATTGTTTTTTATTGGTTTATAGTTCCAGAAAATCATATGACATTGCAAGAAATTGTAGATTATGCTAGCTTTAGTGTACCTATAATCTTAATTTTATTAATGACAGGAGGCGAGTATTTGCTTAAGTCTCTCTTTACTAGAACTCCACAGCAGCACAGAAAAAACAACCAATCAGAAAAAAGTTAGGTACTATAAAACTCCCCTCCCCATGCTTCATTTCCTCTTTCAAGCTGCGACAAAACAGAATAAAAGGCAGAGAACATCATGGGGAAGAAACGAAGTCCTAGATACGATGAAATAACGACGTCCACCATCCGAGAGTAACCGTCAAACTAGATAGTGTTGATGGACTGTAAACTGAAACGAGAGAAAAACAGAATCGAACAGGTTGATTATCCAATGAAATGTACTCTAAATAAACATGCAGGTACCCAATGTAGCAACCAAATTAACCTTAATATGTAGATTTCCCAACCTACTTATGAAAAAAAACAGACATAAGAAACAAGCGAGAGGTAGCAGAGACAACAAACAGAGTTGCATACGTACCTGATAATCCAAACTATAACATAAAACAAGGGAGGGACAAGAATGGGTGGGAAATACTCGCCTCCTGTCATTAATAAAATTAAGATTATAGGTACACTAAAGCTAGCATAATCTACAATTTTATAACATGACAGGAGGCTTCGTATTTGCTGTTTCAAAGCTCAGTTCACCAATCCAACGCTGTTTGTGTCGCTGGTATCAATTCCAGGAAATATCAGAGTAATCCTAATTGGATATTCCAAGTACGATAAACGACAGCAGACGGATCAAAGAAGATGCCAGCCGACGAAGCATCTCAAATACGGAAAAAAAGTACCATCCGCTGGTAAATCCATTGTACGTGGTGTTGCGACCCGTTTCCTAGCAGTCGGTTGATGAGCTGGCCAGCTGACCTATTAGCCATATTCCCGTAGAGATGTCATATTGAAGGTCAATCTCGGACTTAGGGTCGCGAGAAGAAACAGCCACCATGTCTTAACTCATGATCCGTAAGGCGGCTTCTCCGATCGTGCCAGGGTCATTCGGTGATGCGGCCTTGCAGGTAGATCTCCAATCTCAAGGAATGCGCCTAAGTCCACCACCAAAATCGCAACAGAAAACTGAGGAGGATCTTCCATTCCTTCCTGTCTTACCCGGTGAGATGTCTCATCCGAGAATAAATTCATAATGCAGGCAAGAGTGTGGCCAAACCAGCCGTATTCTAAGTGATCCCAATATTCCAAATGGACTGTGTAATCCTCGGACACAGCAGAGAAAAGACTCCAAAGAACGTCCATTCAAGGTTCCGAACTGAACTTGTGTGGAGGAAACGGTGGTCGACTACTCTTGGAATAGTGAATCCCAGAAATCTTCAAAGGGATGGGAAAAGCAAACAGGAACGCAGATTTCCATCCAGAAAATGTCCAAGTCCAAGAGTGAAAGATGTCTGTGTAGGAGTCGGGGCACATCAGGCACCTCCCTAAAGTCTCGTATGTCTCCACGACAGTAGGTGAAAAGTAGGTTAGCGCAAATCCAACCAAACGGCTCCCGTTAGGGATAAATAGAGCAGAGACGGAGGGTCCACCATCTCCGAACCATGTCCACCAGGTACGCGCTCCGAGGAGACAGGGCAGTCCTGCCATCTTATCCCAAGGTCTCACCATGTTGTCAATATGTACAGTTTTACCTTCAGACCAGGTAACAGTCCTCCTTAATCTTGTCACCCGAGCAAGGCAGTGCCCGTTTGCTCCATGAAGGCCTCCGTATCTCCTGACATGCGAGAAACTGTCTTTGCAGTTTGTTCGTAATGGACTGGATATCCAAAACAGAAAGTAATTCTCTGTATTATATTGTGCAGAATATACCAAAAAAACTGCACACTCGTAATACCGGAGGACCATCCTTTAGCCGCGCCATCTCCAGGAGTGTGCGTAAATAAGTGGGAGTCTCCCCCGTTATACCTCTGTGAGTATTTCTCGCGTGTTACAGTGGTCAGGATCCAATAGGTCCATTATCGGAGATAGAATAGAGGGATCCCGTCTAACAATGTATATATTGCATTACCAGGCAGTCCTGTAGAACGAAGTCAGTAGCATGGATGTAAGCTCTAATTGAATGCAGGAGGGACGCCCGTCTATACAGTCCTCAAAGACTTGCACAGGTACAAGCCTGTGTGATGAACAAATGGGGCGTCGAGTGTATGAGAGAGCCGCGCTCTCTACTAATGAGATCGCATACCGCAATACGACCGGGTGCTAGCCCGAGTGGGCCGCACCCTAATAACCAACAGCAGAGTCTACCTCTGTGACCGGTTCTCTCTATGAGAATGTGTCCTCCCACCTGTCCTCTGTATCCAGTCCAGTATCTGGTTGAGGTCGAGGGAGGGGTTGCGCCCCTAAAAACAAATCAGTATCTGGTTCTGTATATGAGAGGGATTCGTCCTCTGTTCCTGAAAATAAATATACTCGGATCGAGGTGATGGAGGGCCGCACCCTCCTGTGATGTAAACTAGAGTCCCTAGAGACTCAAGGTGACTAAACTGCAGGGCACACCTCTTATAAATGTCAGCATAAGGCTGAGGGCAATCTTCGGAAACAACGATGGAAAAACTATCAACCGACTATCCGGATCCCGTGCGCGCGCGCGGGGTCCAGGTAGACCGTTGGTAGTCTGAGGAAAGCTGGAGACGTTCTCCGCAATCCACGAGTGCCCGGGAGGTCGGAGGAGGTCAAATCAGGCCTCGCGACAACCCGAGCAAAAAGGAAAAGGAAGTCATGAAAAAACAAAAGGCAACAATTAACGAAGATAAGAGAAAGAAACACCAATTCTATCTCAGATAGAAGGCAAATAGCAGGCCGGAAGGTGACAAAAGTAAATCCCACTGGACAGGGCCAGGAGCGAACCCAACGTGGGAAAAAACTACCGACACCTATAAGGATTCCGGGAGGCAGATACGGAGTAGCTGGCAAAGACAAGGAAAAACACGCTATCTCCTGAAGGGTCTGGGTATCGGTCCTTGGAGACGTGCCGTCGCCGGTTTGGAGTAAACCGTGGGTGTGTCCGGGGTCTTTATAAGAAACTTGCCCTACAGGTATGAGGTTTAGGGCCTTCACCCTTCCCACCATATTCAGATGGCGGTAAACTGGTGTCCACTTGAACATTATGGCAATGGTGTTGGTCTGGACACCTGCCTATCTCCATGTCACTGGCGGCCACTGGGTTTTCCTCAGTGATATTCCCCCAGGCCTGCGGCCAAAAAGGGGTTCGGTACCAATAGTGCAGGCCCGTGGGTAGGCCAAAGGAACGGACACAGAATGGCTAGCCAAACAAATAGGCACAGACATAGCAGGCCATTCAAGTAGGTACCGACCTAGCAGGCCGTTTAAATGGGCACGGACCGAGCAGGCCGTTTAAATGGGCACAGACATAGCAGGCCGTTTTAATGGGCACAGACATAGCAGGCCGTTTTAATGGGCACAGACATGGCAGGCCGTTTTAATGGACACAGACATAGCAGGCCGTTTTAATGGGCGCAGACATGGTAGGCCGTTTTAATGGGCGCAGACATAGCAGGCCGTTCCTATGGGCACAGACATAGCAGGCCGTTCTTATGGGCACAGACATAGCAGGCCGTTCTTATGGGCACAGACATAGCAGGCCGATCTTATGGGCACAGACATAGCAGGCCAATCTTATGGGCACAGACATAGCAGGCCAATCTTATGGGCACAGGCATAGCAGGCCAATCTTATGGGCACAGACATAGCAGGCCAATCAATGGGTGGTGTATTACCAGTATATTATTATTATCATGTATTTATATAGCGCCTTCCAATTCCGTAGCGCTTTACAAAGGGTATTGAACGAGTAACGGGGGCCTCTGAGTTCGGGTAGAGGTCCCTAAAAATAGTACATCCTCATGGCATCCTGTGACATAGGACCCTTATACACCAACCCTTAGACATCGTGGTGCCGTGTGAGTAACCCGAACTGGGACTGGCAGCCCCTAAATGCCCAGCAGGCAAACAGTGGAATGCCAGCTGTAGTGGTTATAAGCGGAAGTTGTCCCAGTGACCCTCATGTCGATGAATGTAAGATACGCTGAGCGATACCCTCCTTAAACTGGGAATCGGTATGCACATGCCCACACAGGTCCGTTTGACATTTCTTAGCATCATCATAGGTTACCATCATATCACCTTTGTAACCATGGACACCTCCAGGAGTAGGGTTAAATAGCGAACTCAGTGGCTCTCCCCACGACCTGACTAAATGTATAGTAACAGCGTAGACCGGTCTCCCATACCAGGTAGTCAGAGCCCGGTCCAGGCATGTTTATATGTGTCGTGGACAGGGAATCCATACCAGAGTAGACTCATCTGATTCCTCATAACTGGGCCAGAAAAGTATATACTGAGAAGCACACGAATCCTAGAATAGCTGGCGCCGTGTACGCCATGTACAGAGACCTGAACTGAGTTTCCAATAAACCTGTAAGTCGCAGTAATCTTATATATCCTGATAGCAGAACTCACAGTAATCTGTGATATACCCTGTCAGCCAAACACACAGCAAACTGAGCGACATAATAGGTCCTGGTCCACCATGCGATAATGGGCCAGGCGTCGGCCTTGACACAGTAGCTATGGTGCATGTAGGGTACAGGCTCCCATAGGAAGTAAGCGTATGGAGTACGCCTACAGCGACAAAAAACAAAAAAGGCCTGTGCCATAGACAGAGCAGTACATGGATACTGCCTATAGGCATGTACTCCAGCCCAGTAAAATAAATCTAAATCTATACATCCCAACATCTATACACACATGCACACACACAAATCTACATATATACAAATACATACACCCACATATACATACATCAACCTGGATAAAAATCTCATGGGAAAACTGTCACTACATTGTCCCCTAAACAGAAGGTGCAAACACAAGCTGTATGCAGTCACCTAATGAAAAAAACAAACTGACATGCAGCATGGCAACTGAAACGGGTGGAGGCAGACCTCCAACGTGCCAAGTAATGAAGTGTACCGACGGGGGAGGGGCCGCGAGCAGTTGCACTCTCTCCCGGTCGGACTCTCCCCCGCCCGGTCGGACACACGAGGTCCGCGGGCGGAGGCGGCCGCGGTGAGCGGCCACGAGGGAAAGAAGATCCGGCCGCTGGGTACTTGGGGAAGCGCACACGAGTACCCCCGCGGCCGGCAAAGTACATGGGACCGCCGGAGATGAAATCCGCGGTCCCGGAGCTCGGGGGTCGAAGGAGGCAGATGAAGTAAGCCTCCTGAAGCCCCCGAGCGGCACACACACCGCCAGGAAAAGGCGGAAGCACATAGCATTAAAAATGGGGATACATAATCCAAGGGAAACGGACGGGGAGGGGGGGGGGGGGGGGGCACAAGTCCAAGAAAAGAACAGTAAGGACCCCAAAGACCCCCCACAAATATATAGGAAACTACAGCGAAGTTGCAGGGACAAAGAAATCACATAAGATATAAAACAGCATGATTGGAACAAATCCAGCAAGGGCAGAAAATGTAAATACCTAAGAATAAAATCTCACATGAAAATAAATAAATAAACGGATTACTGAAGATAAATATATCTATGACAAAATACCACAAGTGCAACCTACAAAATAGAATCTAAAATACTGAATATAAGCAATAAAATCCCAAAGCCACCCACTATAAGCAGGAGGCAGTGGTACTCTGACCTGTACTGATGCGGAGCAGCAAAGAAAGAGGAAATGAAGCATGGGGAGGGGAGTTTTATAGTACCTAACTTTTTTCTGATTGGTTGTTTTTTCTGTGCTGCTGTGGAGTTCTAGTAAAGAGAGACTTAAGCAAATACGAAGCCTCCTGTCATGTTATAAAATTGAGATGTGCAGGTCTAGCATATAACCCAAGCGATAAGATACTATTGTTAAATGCAAGAGGTTTAGTCATGCAGGTCTAGTCACGTAGTAGAAAAGAAGAGACTCACAGGTCCCGCAATGTACATTAAATAACCAGATTAACAGGGATTATCAAGCGGCGCTATGAGCTGCTTATTGTCTGTACAAGTGTACATTTATGAATTCATTTTCTTGTTTGTTGTTGTTATGGTGTATCAATCAATTTGCGTATGTTATTATTGTGTTTTTATTTTTTTTTATAAAGTACAAATGCTTTTTGTTATTATTTTCTCAGACCAAAGTGTTGTTTATTCAGTAACAAACTAAAATAACACTAAGACATCGGTGAGTGATTGGTCTGAGGACTTAACATTCCTGGGGAGTGTATAAGTGGTAGTTTCTAGGAGAGGGATTCAGATAACCTTTTACAAGGTTGTGGGAGTGTTTGTCTCCCCTCTGCCTCACTCATCTTCAAATAGAAACATAGAAACATAGAATGTGACGACAGATAAGAACCATTTGGCCCATCTAGTCTGCCCAATTTTCTAAATGCTTTTATTAGTCCCTGGCCTTATCTAATAGTTAGGATAGCCTTATGCCTATCTCACACATGCTTAAACTCCTTTACTGTGTTAACCTCTACCACTTCAGCTGGAAGGCTATTCCATGCATTCACTACCCTCTCAGTAAAGTAATACTTCCGGATATTATTTTTAAACCTTTGTCCCTCTAATTTAAGACTATGTCCTCTTGTTGTGGTAGTTTTTCTTCTTTTAAATATAGTCTCCTCCTTTACTGTGTTGATTCCTTTTATGTATTTAAATGTTTCTATCATATGCCCCCTGTCTCGTCTTTCCTCCAAGCTATACATGTTAAGATCCTTTAACCTTTCCTGGTAAGTTTTATCCTGCAATCCATGAACCAGTTTAGTAGCCCTTCTCTGAACCCTCTCTAAGGTATCAACATCCTTCTGAAGATACGGTCTCCAGTACTGCGTACAATACTCCAAGTGAGGTCTCACCAGTGTTCTGTACAATGGCATGAGCACTTCCCTCTTTCTACTGCTAATGCCTCTCCCTATACAACCAAGCATTCTGCTAGCATTTCCTGCTGCTCTATTACATTGTCTGCCTACCTTTAAGTCCTCAGAAATAATCACCCCTAAATCCCTTTCCTCAGATGTTGAGTTTAGGACTCTATCAAATATTCTGTGCTCTGCCCTTGCGTTTTTACGTCCAAGATGCATTATCTTGCACTTATCCACATTAAATGTCAGTTGCCACAACTCTGACGATTTTTCTAGTTTACCTAAATCATTAGCCATTTGGCTTATCCCTCCTGCATTAGTTCCAAAAGGTTGTGTTGTGTGGTTTGAGGATGTGATATGCTCCCTTTAATGTATGTTAACACCTAGGAAATAAAGCATTTTCCTAAAACTTTCTATATTGTCTATTAATACTAAAACACAGACCAATCTACTGTGTGAGCCCAATTGTAACCCATATGTCTATTTTGTTTAAATCCACAACTAGATGTCAGGGGGCAGAACTAGGGTAGGTCGAGTTTCGCGTGTAGACCCACCACGCCTCAGTTCTTATCTGCAAAGGATTGTCACCCTAACTGCTTTTCCCTTGAGTTGGGCATGTTTTGCGGTGGCCATGTGAATTATGGTATTGAAAAAGATCGAGGATGCTTTAACACCATCATTTAAGCCTTATTATATATATGCATACTGATTATTACATATAGTATAGACAGTCAATGAAGCAGATACAATTACCCATTTTAATACTGTATCCCTAATTCTAACCATAATTTTAGAGTTAATGGTAGTGCAGCTATCATACTAATTATAATATCGTAGGGTAAAAGTTGGCTACTTAGTCTAAAATCTTGCCTTGTCTATAACTATCTGAATCTGATGGTTTCCGTAAATGCCATCCTGACATTAGAATAGAAGAGTGTCTGTAAAATAGAAAAATGGTTGATCAGTCTACTCTTCTTGATGATATTTGGGAGACCGAGTTATGGTAATTGTGAAACATACTGACTGTAAGTCTGTGAATGTGAAGGCGTTTTCAACATCAGACAAAGTTTTCTCTTGTAATGTTTGTTTTTCTTATTGACTTCACATGTTCAAATCAGTTATAGTTGAAGATGAGCTGGTATTTCTCAGTTTAACCCTTACAACTTAAAGGGAAACTCCAGTGCCAGGAAAACGATCCGTTTTCCTGGCACTGGAGGGTCCCTCTCCCTCCCACCCACCAATCCCCAGTTACTGAAGGGGTGAAAACCCCTTCAGTCACTTACCTGAGGCAGCGGCGATGTCCCTTGCCGCTGTCTCCTCCTCCGCGCAGCTCCTCCTACTGGCTCCGTCGGCCGGCGGGCGAGACTGATCCCGCCCACCGGTCGAGGAGACCTAATGCGCATGCGCGGCAATTCCGCGCATGCGCATTAGGTCTCCCCATAGGAAAGCATTGAAAATTAATTTCAATGCTTTCCTATGGGGATTTGAGCGACGCTGGAGGTCCTCACACAGCGTGAGGACGTCCAGCGACGCTCTAGCACAGGTTTCCTGTGCTATGGACCAGGAAGAGACCTCTAGTGGCTGTCTAGTAGACAGCCACTAGAGGTGGAGTTAACCCTGCAAGGTAATTATTGCAGTTTATAAAAAACTGCAATAATTACACTTACAGGGTTAGAAGTAGTCCAATGAGCAGAAGTGGTCTGGGTGCCTACAGTGTCCCTTATATATATATATATCTTTCTGTCCGTCCGTCCGTCTACCTGTATATCTATTATCTGCAGAATGCAAGCACAAGTTATAAAGGTATGTGGAGGGGCTTGGGAGATAGCCTCTTGTCCATTTTTGAAGCCCTGTATGAACAATCAATCATATCTTTCTCCCCATATGTCTGTCTGTCCTTGTGTCTTTCTGTCTGCCTATCTGTTTTATTTCAACTAATGCATTTGCTGCTAAAAACCTGCTATATCCACTTTTTTTACTACATTTTTAAAATATCACATCAACAATGACATTTTTTTGAAGCAGCATTGCCATAAGGTGTTTAATGGACATGCACACATTAGTAGATATGACTTGAGCTGAAGATCTATCTCTGAAGGTTAAGAGACATTGAAAATTCAAAGATGTCACCCAGTCAAGTGCTCAAGGGATTTGAACACTGACAGGACTCCGGGAACCAAAGGAAAGGTTTGATGAGAGACATGCTTGAGTCGCTGTTTGGAGATGGATGGCATATTTATTCTAATATTGTAACGTAACATTTTAGGGGAAAATGACAAGGACAGACAAAAGGGAAAATTGAAAGCCACAGTGCATACCATTAAATATTGTATTCTTTGCAGACTTTGAAAAAACGAAACTGGAAATAGAAAGAGAAAATACTTTTGAATGGTTATTCATGTACAAGTGATTAACTGAGATGAACGTGTAAATCAATCATACATAAGCATTGACAAATCTACTTGGATTTTAATTGTTATTAAATTGTTAATTCTCATCGTATTTTTAACTTCTGCATTGATTAAACCTGCAACACATTTATATATTTATAACATTTTACCAGAAATCCATACTTTGGTTTTACTGAAAACCTTCTGTTCCTAGGTTTTTAGTAATAAAATATCAAAAGAACATAACATGGTTCTCAACTCCAGAATATTTTTTCTTTATGGGTTTCCACCTCAATATTTCTTTTCGAACCTGTCACAAAAAAAAAATCCCCATCACTTCCAGATGATCTTGGTAAACAAAACATAAATGTGAAGTGTGACCATTGAGTAAAACATCAAAGAAAAAAAATCACCTTTAATTAACCTTTTTTCTTGTTATGTTCCATGGTCTTTTAAACATATATAAAATGGTTAATAAATTGCACCAAATCCAACTGAAACATGCGAGATGGATAAGAGATATTGGTGATACTTTACTTGATATCTCCAGCTAGGAGATGACCCATCCAGTTTTTCTAATTTATTATATAGGTAATAAATATTTTTTACAAAATCATTAAAAAAGAAGAACAGCATTACTATTTTTTTATTAAACAGAAAATTATGCTATATTACACTGTTTCCACACTGTAGGGTGTTTTCTTTGTTGCTTCAAACTCAGCAGCTTCAAGTAAGTACCTGAACTATTCATTGTCAATATGTACCATTCCATGAAAACATTAATTTGTAATGTCTTCTGCAGCCCTTCTCCACTTTTTATTCCCCCCCGCCAAAATTGGTAAAATAAGAACAAATACATAAATGATTTAGTAGTACATATTTTTTTTTTTTATATCAGTGGACAGCGATCTATACATATTATAGTTTTAGCCTATGTTTGTGTGCTAATTACCCACATTTCTGAAATAAATGTTGCGCTAATATTTTTTTAAGCACAACGTACTTGTTAGAGCAGTGGTAAAATGAAGATATTACCAACCAAAACTAAGAAGTTAAGTAAGTTTGTTACATTGAAGCAAGATTAAAGAACCTCAAAAAGTATGTTTAACTTATGCTGAAAATAGTGAATATTTCCAACCTGTTCTTGCTAAATAAAACTACAATAAAATATATTAAAGTAATCAAATTATTTGTAGGTGTTCAGCATCGTCAAACAGATCACCCGTTGTCAGGATTAATCACGAAAGTGTTTATAATGAGAAATTTAAAGTTGAACTGCATCAAAAAACATATCTCAATTGGAAAGTTTTTCCGATTTGGACTACATATTTATTTGACACTCCTGCTTACCACTTTGGATTGAATGAGACCACAATCTTGACTTAAAATTCCGCAGGTAATGACTTTATAAATAATGTCTTCAACTGGCTCGGTTCTCCTAAAGTAAGTTTTGCTGCCAATATTCATCTTCAAGAGACTTTTGTGCCAGAAGGATGGAAAGCCAGAGATCAGTGTGTATTTCACTGCTTTGCTTTTTTTTTTTCCCCATAAATTGTTTAATGAATAATCATACCATCTGTTCCCATTGTCTTGAAGACCTGATTATAAAGATGCACTCAACATGAACAATCACCTAGACCGTAACACAGAATGAATGCAGCACTAATGCATGAATTCATTCACCAATGTTAAACCTTTACAAAAACACTCAGTTCAGTCATTGAGCATGTTTTTTTTTCATGTTAATCAAAATTACAATAAAGAAAACACACATACACATTTCTGAGGGCACGGTGCCCCGTACTTTGACTGTGTAAGTCGAATCAACATGCTGTTAAAGAGGTATCAAGCACTTACTTGTTTTATTAAAGCTGAAATTTAGAGCTTTATTTGGGAGATACAGCTTTTAGAAAACCCATATATTTATACATGGGAGCTTGTTGGGTATTTCCTAGGCCCTCTTTATTTTTCAACTGTATTTTGGGTGAAACTATTATACTTTAGGTGTGGCCATACTGAAGGTATTTGGCACCCAATGTTGATTTGTCCATTGGCACCATCCTACAACATTTTAAAATGTCAATGTGCCTTTCCTAGCAATGTAGCTGCTATGCTTTTTTTTGTAGTGGTTAGGGTACAAAAAGAATAAGGGTGAAGTTTCACCAGCTTTTTCAAACTGTTTTAATGTTGTTTGAGAAAAAACTATGTTTACATGGCACCCAAAGCCCAGCCTTCATCTTGAAAAGACATAACAATGAACTTTACCTTGTTACCTTTCCAAAATATTTATATGTCGTATAGCAGGATTTTGAGTAGCCATATCACAGTTAATAATTTTCTGCAGTGTTGAGTTAACACAAGCTCTCTATGTCTCTCCTTTGCCCTGTATCAATTTTCCCATCTCCCCATCATGTACACTACCTACTTGCGTTTGTCTCATGCACCTCCAACCTACTTGTGTCACCCTCCTTCATCTCCATCATTCGTCCACACTTATCTAGTCCAAATGACATTCCAATGTCGTTGCTGTAGGTTAGGTGGATATATTGCTGTATAGTTAGGTGGATCAGTGAGTCAGTATCCCACTCCCCCTTGGCATACAGCTTGATGAGTAGAATAGGTGGTTAATGTTAGCTCCACTCTTGAACCTGTATCAGTATCCATTCTTTTCCCTCCAGATTAGAGGCAGTGCAAAGCAACTGGGATTTCCTCTTATCTAGATTGGAAATGCAGACAGGCAACCTAAAAAGAACGTAAACACCCCGTGACTCCTCCCTGATTCCTCCTCCCATAGGTATAAGAACAGTTCTCTGCTTGCCTTCGACAGGGTTGGTTGGAGACTTACATCGGGACAAGGTTGCGTTGCGTTCCATTGGGAAATCGTGGAGCACTCTGCACATGTGTGAAACGGTCTCCCAAAATCAGGTGCGAAATTTGACAAAAATGTTTTCTCTATTTGCGAACTAGGACCTAGAAACACTATAAAACCCAGCAGCAACATCCTGTTTGCAGGGTGCTTGCACTTTTTGTTGCGGTGTGATCTTACCTGCCCTCCAGCACACTCAGAGGCCATTAAGGTAAGGCTTTTTAGTTTATTCCTTAGTATATATATATATATATATATATATATATATATATATATATATATATATATATATATATATATATATATATATATATATATATATATATATTTGTGTAAGGGGCAAATAGCCGTATATGGAGTAAGGATCCAGCATAAGCGTAGGATAATATAAAGGGAGCAAGTCGGTTGTGGTGTGCCGAGACCGACGATACGGTAGGCCTGTAAATAAAGAGGGCCCACCAAGGAGTAAGAAAGTAAAAGTAAATGGAAAGAAATGAGAAAGTGTTGAAATGAGGAGTGGGTGGGAGGGTCATTCTGATGCTGACCTCAAGTGATATGAGTCAGGTAAGGGGTGTCCCTTATATAGGGGAGTGAATTAATTTAAGCCCCTCCCACAAATACAGGCCAAACGGCCTTAAAACTTGTGTAAGGGGCAAATAGCCGTATATGGAGTAAGGATCCAGCATAAGCGTAGGATAATATAAAGGGAGCAAGTCGGTTGTGGTGTGCCGAGACCGACGATACGGTAGGCCTGTAAATAAAGAGGGCAAAATGAATAATCAAAGATTTAATACAGTCAACAAATATATACAAATTAACCAGACATTTCCTTAAATGCATTACAGTATTTAATTCCTGGAAGAATTTTGAAGGTAGGAATCTAGGACCGAAAGTGGACACTATTTGTTGTCGGTAGGATAGTATGTTATCTCTACTGTTGGTCCATGTTGACTCGTTTCGGAATGTGGTAGAACCAATAGGTAATGATATATGTGTTTACGTACGTGAGATTGTTGAAGACAATGATCTGTCTGAGTGGTGGTGATGGTAGTGGATTCTCTGGCCCAAGAAAGGCATAAAAGGCAATGTGCATGGCTGGTAATGCCCAACTTGGTAGTATAATTGAATGGTTGTAGATCTAATAGGTCCGATAAGGATGAAAAGTTGAATGGCTATTGGTAATCTCTGAGAGTATCGTGGGGGAATGGATTCCTGAAAACCTCTGAGTATATTCTTGTCTGGTATGATAGCATGAAGTTATGGTAGTTTTGTCCATAGGTTATCCTGTGTTGTTGAATGCCTGTAAAATATATAATTAATGGTGTGTGAGATAGTTTAAGGTGGCAAAAAGAAGCAAAACCTAGGAGAAATGTTATGACACAGGTTGAGCTATGTTGTGTTCCAATTAGATTCTTTAAGCCAGGTAAAACGTTGTGTTATGTGTTCTACAAGTATGGGATGAAAGTGCTAGATGGGATAGTGCATGCTATGCTGCATGAGTATGTCTAATCCATGATTTTGTCTCTGGAACAAAAGAGTGGCCGTGACTGTATGGGCGGCTGTAGGAAGCGTATGATGAACTTGCCTGGAATATAAATGAGACAATTGTCGGCAGGGATGTATACCCCCGTCTGGTACATGAAAGTGAAATGTGATAAGTGGCCAACCAAGTGAGTTCCCCAGAAATATCATGACTTTATGGATGAGTAGTGGTGTTTGTTGATGATATGACATGTGCCTAGTTGTCTGAGTAACAACGGATTGATGACCCTGACCATGATTTACCCCATGCCACAGCAGCTGCTACAATGGGGTAGATCTCCCAAAGGGGCTGAGGTGGTGGAAAAAATTCCAAACCTGGATGCCATGGCCAACAGCTCCAAAGCAATTGTTCCCGGTAGATCGCTGCCAAACCCGTGGTAGATGCCGCATCTGACCATCTGGTTGGAGAAGTGTCAGACAATCCTGGAAGGAACATGCTTTTACCATGCCAAGTGGTTAAGAAATTCCCCCCATGTGCAGGTCTGCTGTTGCTGAGGTGTCTAGGGACATCCTCTGATCGTCATATTGGAAGTGTGGAAAAAAGGGGAAAGTACTCTGGATGTGAAAGCGTGGTCTTGTGGTATGATTGGCATGGCAAAATTAAGGAACCGGGTAGGGATTGTAGTTCCTTGCATTTGTAAGTACTAAGCAGGAGGTAGTGAATGATGTAGTTGAGAATGTTCCCTATTTGTCTTGTGGTAACTTGCGTGTATGGATGCCGACTCAAGTCATATGCCCAGTAATGTGATGATAGTGTCTGAGCCTTCTGTTTCTTATGGGGTACTGGGACGCCCAAGTGGTCAACCAGACTAAGCTGCCGTGAGGCTTCTAGTGAAAAATATCTTCTGATAGTGTATGACTAAGGCATCTGGATATGTTATCATAACCAGCACAGAGTATCTGCGAATATCGATAGTAGGCTAATCTACTAGCTCGAAAGATGAGCAGGGAAAGGATTGCCCAATTTATGCCATGTAAGTGCCAGTGTGTAGGGTAGATGGTAGCCGTTTACTGCGTTGATGATATTGGTCTTACTTAACCAAGCTTCAACCCATGCTTGAGTGATAGCTGTAAAGGTAGATCAATGGTGTTGTATAGTAAGAAAACTCCTCGGAGGGTATGAGCGAGTTGAGACTTGGGGTAGCGGAGGTGTGTAGTGCCAATAAGTCTATGGTTAGTCTTTGTTTAAGGGAAGATTCCTTGTGACAATACCAATGTGTTTGTGTTTGGTGCCATGCTGTAAATGGTGGAGATTGGAAGACCCCTCTGCAAATCTTGGCTATGAGTGTGTTTACAGCCAATGGTTTTGTTGTGCTGACTGTAAGTGAGGGCATGCTATATTCCTTGAAGGTGTGTTTATGATACCTGTATGGGAGCCCTTTGAAGCTCCAGAGCTTTAGTAAATCTACTACAAGTCTGGAAGGGTGATGAGTCAGTAGTGTTGAAAATGCATTAGTGTGTACAGATGGTGAGTACGTTATTTGTAAGTTGTATTGGGACACATGGTTTGTCATGTGCCCTGAACCATTTGAACATATATGCAACAGTCTATATGCAATGCAACTACTCATATCAATGGTCTCTGGTAGTTCAGAGGTGCTGGTACCTGGAGCCTGAGAGTGCTTGTCCATTTGTTTGGGACAAACTCCCTTCTGTATGGGTACCTGCACAAATAAACATCTCTACATATTCCAAATGCCAACCCAACCAAGGGATGGTCAGTTCCCGATTTACCTGGAATCCCTGGATCTGACCATCACCGATACATATATATGCCTTGCTTCCCCAATGTGCTGGGATCATACGTGCAGGGTTAACGACTTGTGTGTCATAAGAATCTATTGTACCAGGTAACCGAGTTTCGGTTGGTGCTGGTTGTAGAGTAGCGTGAGGCCCAGCCTTGTGAGGGCTGTGGTGACCAACTCGAGATTGCCAGTCTATCATAAATTTTTTTATTTTTTTGGCTCATGAGTTTATGAGTGAGGCTAGCATAGCCTGGATGTCACCTGAGTTGATGTAGCTGGGCCTTCCCCTGCCTCCGTGTTGTCCGTTGATGTATGGAGGAGTTTGAATAACTCTGCTTTCCTTGCTGTAGCAGGGTAGGGGATTTGTCACCTCCTTAGGTCGGTGGTAATGTGTGGGATCGTCCAGGATCTGATTGCTGCTGGACTAGCAACATCTCCTCTGCTTGAAGGTGTATCAATTCTAGCCGGGGTGCTAGGAAGAGGTGATTCTTCACCATCTTTTGGAGAAATACTTAAATAACAATAAAGATTGCAATTATTATTTGTACCCAGGGTTCTTGTACTGGCTTTCTAGCTAAGCCGTAAGGCGAAATGATTAGGCTTGGTGTTTTTTGGTGACTGGTGAGGCCCTGCTAGTTGCCAAGTGGCTTGAGAGGCTCTATCTATGCTTGGCGCGAGGGGATTTTTTGTGGCCACTGAATGTTGTGGCAGGATGTTGGCCTCTCGGTGACAGTAACCAGAAAATAGGAAGGGGAGTGACAGGTGAGGCCCTCTCTATGATACAATGCGAGGCGGCTAGCTCATGAGTGGCCCGAGGGGTGTATGCCTCCGAGTGTGAGGCGGGATGTTGGCCTCGCGGGACCACTAACCGAAGCATAATGCAGAAAAAAAAGGGGGTAATACCTATTGGGCCCTAGAACCCTAATTGCCAGTACACTATTACTATTCCAGGGAAGGTAAGAGACGAATAACTACGTGAGCAGGTGTATGCACCCTGTAGTATGGTATTGAACCTGACAATCCATATAAGTTTTTAGTAGTAACTGTAACCTGAATGGATAAAACCGTATGGCATAAGGAAATGTGGCATAGACCAAGCTTATCTTAATACGTACAGTATATGTGAAAAGTAAAGTGCCGTGATGTGTACATATTAAACATCGTAGCCATACTGGTTAAATCTTAACCCATTAAGTGCCGTATGTACAAGTGAAAATGTGGTCTGTCCCTACCTTGTAAGTTGTATGTCCCCTTGCTAGGGGAAAGTCTGTTGTGTGAGCAGCGTGCTGTGAAAAATGTATGTGAACTATATTACCAGTGACGTATATACAGATGCGTGTGCTACTGTGTACTAATATATGTATTTATACCAGATGTTGATATAGTGCTTGCTATGTGAATTGTTGTATGTCTTATTGAATGGTAGGGGTCAGTGAACATGGTGTTGCAAAATGCAAGTGCACTGGAGATCTGCCGAGTGCCCTATAGGTGCAGTGTAGTTGGATACTGATTGGTATGTGAAATGTTGTTTGTCTGTTGACCTATAGGTGTCAGTGTTTTGGTGTTTGTAAAACCCCATGAAAATTGTCAACGTACTTGACAGACCTGTAGGTGGCAGTGTTGATAGAACCACTGTTGGTCTTTATGTGAAATGTAAATTATTGTGAATTAAACCTGAAGTTGAGCCCGTGCTGGAGTTTAATTTATGGTTATGTTTAAAACAATCTTATGTGTAATTTATATTGGCTGGTAAATTGTATATGACGTGTGAAGACAGTTTTGCTGTTGACCAGTAGGGGTCAGAAATGCTGATTGTATGTTAAAATACCCTTTAACCCCTTAAGGACCAAACTTCTGGAATAAAAGGGGATCATTACATGTCACACATGTCATATGTCCTTAAGGGGTTAATCCTACCGTTTGACAGATAGGAATCAGTATAAAGTTGAAAATGCTGTAGTTTGTTTGTTTGCTTTTGAAGTGAAATAAAGTCTGAGAAGCCTGTAGTATACCGATTGACCGGTAGGGGTCAGCATGTAGGCGAAAATGCCGTGTTTAGTTGGTTTGTACATGAAATGCAATAATGTCTGAGAAGCCTGTAGTACACTGAATGACTGGTAGGGGTCAGTGTGTAGGTGAAAATGCAGTGGTTTATTGTTTTGTACATGAAAAGCAAAACCGTCCTAGAAGCCTGTAGTACACCGAATGACTGATAGGGGTCAGTGTGTAGGTGAAAAATGCAGTGGTTTGTTAGTTTGTACATGAAATGCAATAATGTCTGAGAAGCCTGTAGTACACTGAATGACTGGTAGGGGTCAGTGTGTAGGTGAAAATGCAGTGGTTTATTGTTTTGTACATGAAAAGCAAAAACGTCCTAGAAGCCTGTAGTACACCGAATGACTGATAGGGGTCAGTGTGTAGGTGAAAAATGCAGTGGTTTGTTAGTTTGTACATGAAATGCAATAATGTCTGAGAAGCCTGTAGTACACCGAATAACCGGTAGGGGTCAGTGTGTAGGCGCAAATGCAGTGATTAGTTGATTTGTACATGAAATGCGATAATATCTAAGAAGCCTGTAGTACACCAAAAGACCAGTAGGGGTCAGTGTGTAGGCGAAAATGCAGTTGTTTGTTGATTTGTACATGAAATGCAATAATGTCTGAGAAGCATGTAGTACACCAAATGATCAGTAGGGGTCAGTATGCAGGCGCAAATGCAGTGGTTCGTTGATTTGTACATGAAATGCGATAATGTCTAAGAAGCCTGTAGTATACCAAAAAACGGTAGGGGTCAGTGTGTAGGTGAAAATGCAGTGGTTTATTGGTTTGTACATGAAAATGCAAAAAACATCTAAGATGCCTGTAGTACACCAAATGACCGATAGGGGTCAGTGTGTAGGTGAAAAATGCGGTGGTTGGTTGGTTTTTACATGAAATGCAATAATGTCTGAGAAGCCTGTAGTACACTGAATGACCGGTAGGGGTCAGTGTGTAGGCGAAAATGCAGTGGTTCGATGGTTTGTACATGAAATGCAATAATGTCTGAAAAGCCTGTAGTACACTGAATGGCCGGTAGGGGGTTTAAACAAATGATATGCATGAACTTGCAATGGTTTTAGAACAGACTTAGACAAAATGCAGCTGTAAAGTGAGGACCTGACCCGTGCATGGTGCCGTGGGACTGATGCCTGGCGTAACGGGTAGGTCGACTTACGGTTTGTGAGTCACTTGGACACCATCCACGGTGATGGATTGAAGAAAGAAGGTGGTAGGCCGGAAAAGCCTGTGGCTGGATTCCTGACACAGCTCTGCTTAGAAAACCTCATGGAGTAATCAGGTAAAATGGCGTCTGGATGACCCGGAAGTGGAAATCATTCTGATGCTGACCTCAAGTGATATGAGTCAGGTAAGGGGTGTCCCTTATATAGGGGAGTGAATTAATTTAAGCCCCTCCCACAAATACAGGCCAAACGGCCTTAAAACATATGTATATACATATATAAATATATTTTTCTCTCTTCTCTTTTTTCCCCAGTATGTTTAACCTTGAGCAAACAGATAAGCCTGAAGAAAAAGGGAAATGCATGGCTAAAACAAGGCATTTAATGTGTGCCTCCTGTCAGGGCCCCCCCCCCGTGACATCACAATGCCCCACCCATATGATCTGCCATGTTAACTAACGCCAGTGCTGCAGTGCCGCCGTGTTTACATTAAAAGGCCTGCAGCGACAGGCTATAGACACCAGAACCACTACATAAAGCTGCAGTGGTTCTGGGGACTATAGTGTCCCTTTAATGTGAGGTAAATTAGAGATTAGTGTCACTAATAATATGCTAGATTGCCTACTTACAACCAGATGAGGATGATGATGGGCTCTAGCTGCAGTTTGGCTCCACTGGTCTGGTGTAGAACAGGCTCTCTGGAGGCTGTTTGTAACTGTGGTCACAAAAATTAATGTTCTGGGAGAACGGGAAGCAGCTCCATTTTTTGGGGGCCCTTTACACAGCTATAAAGTCTGGGTCCCAGGGTCCACCTTCATGTTCCACCAATGAGTTTGTTCACAGGGGGTGGAATGTGTAGGGGATGTCCTGATATGTGTAAATCTGTGTTTGTATGTGTAAGGGCTGCAAGGTGTGTTTCTGTGTATGTACGGGATGCAGTGTGTGCGTCTGTAAGGGGTGCATTGAGTGTGTGTAAGGAGTGCATTGAGTGTATGTAAGGGGTGCATTGAGTGTGTGTAAGGAATGCATTGCGTGTTTCTGTGTGTGTAAGGGATGCATTGTGTGTAATGGTTGCATTGCTTGTGTGTGTGTGTGTCTTTTCTGTAATGCATTGTGTGTTTTTCTGTGTGCAAGGGGTGCATTGTCTTTGTGTGTAAGGAGCGCATTGTGTGTGATTGTGTGTGTGTGTCAATCTCTCCCCCCTCCCTTGTCACTCTCTTCTCCCCCCTCTCCCTCCCTTGTCACTCTCTTCTCCCCCCTCTCTTGTCACTCTCTTCCCCCCACTTGTCCCTCTCTTCTCCCCCCTCCCATGTCACTCTCTTCTCCCCCCTCCCATGTCACTCTCTTCTCCCCCGTTGTCACTCTCTTCTCCCCCGTTGTCACTCTCTTTTCCCCTCCCCCTCCCCACTCTCATTCCCCTCTCTCCCCTGTCAATTTCTTTTTCTCCCTGTCAATTCCCCTCCCTGTCAATTTCTTTCTCCCCCCTCCCTGTCAATTTTTTTCTCCCCCTCAATGTCAATTTCTTTTGCTCCCTCCCTGTCAATGTCTTTCTCCTCTCCCTCCCTGTCAATGTCTTTCTCCCCCCCTGTCAATTTATTTCTCCCCCCCGTCAATTTATTTCTCTCCCCCTCCCTGTCAATTTCTTTCTCCCCCATCAATTTCTTTCTCCCCCTCCCTGTCAATTTCTTTCTCTCCCTCCCTGTCAATTTCTTTCTCTCCCTCCCTGTTAATTTCTTTCTCTCCCTCCCTGTCAATGTCTTTCTCCCCCCCCCGTCAATGTCTTTCTCTCCCTCCCTGTCAATGTCTTTCTCCCCCCCAGTCAATTTCTTTCTCCCCCCCCAGTCAATTTCTTTCTCTCCCCCTCCCTGTCAATTTCTTTCTTCCCCCGTCAATTTATTTCTCCCCCACTCCCTGTCAATTTCTTTCTCCCCCCTCCCCTAACTCTGTTGTAGCATGGCCGAGCTCTGTATGGGCCGCGGGTACAGGGAGCTTTTGTTGACAAAGTCAAAAAGCGGAAGTCTCATCTTTCATGACTTGGTTCCAAAACAGCTTACAGCAAATATTTGTTGACTTAAAGGAGGCCACTCTGCTGTCAGTTCAGTCTTCTGTTCAACTAAGTTCTCCTCCCTCTAAAAAGAAGAGGACAGGGTTTGAGGTTCCAGATATGAAATCTGAATCCTCTTCTAATGCCTATTCTTCCAAAGAATCTAGTGATTCCTCTGAAGAGGAAAAATGCTTTCAGGAGCAGTATCTGACTAAACTCATTAAAGAAGTTTACAACCTCATGGATTTGGAAGAATCATCTTCAGGAGAACAGAAAAAAGAGAAAACTTAAATCCATTCCCATTCATCCATCTATTCAGCAGCTTATGCTAAGGGAATGGAAATTTCCTGCAAGAAAAGCGTTCATTTCTAAGCATTTCAAGACCATTTTTTCAGTTAAAGAAGAACCAAAGACACAGCTAGAGATTTTACAGAAGGTGGATGTTCATATTGCCCAGCTAGGGAAAAAACAAACACTCTTCCTATGGGAGATTTAAGTGGTCTCTAGGATGCAATGGATAAGAGGGCAGAGTCTTCTTTAAAAAAGCTTTTTTCACTGCAGCGGCCCAGAATAAGGCGCTCATTTCAGGTATGTCGATGGCTAAAGCCCAAAGACGCTGGCTAGACACCTTAGAGAAAGTTTATCTAGGTGATTCTAAGGAGAATCCGATTAAACTTTTGAGGAATATCAGGATGGCTGTGAATTTTTTGTCCGACTCTACATCAGAAACACTGAAGCTTTCAGCTAAAACGATAAGAGCTTGCTAATGTTACCAAACATTCATTATGGTTAAGAAGATGGTCCGCTGACTCTGCTTCAAACAATTCCTTGTGTGATCTCCCCTTTGAGCAGGGTAGACTGTTTGGGTCACAACTAGATGAGCTACTAAAGAGTATGGTTAAAGGTAAAAACCTTTTTACTACAGAAACAAGCAGTCTTAAAGAGATTCCTTTCGTAGGTTCTCATAGAAGAAAAATCAAAGAAGACAATTTTCCGGTCAAGAAAATTGGGTTAAGGAATTTTCCGGAGAAAAAAGAACCTACAGACAACTGGGTCCTGTCAGTAATCCAAAACGGTTACATGATAAAATTTCTCGACATTCCTCCAAGCAAGTTCCTTTGTTCTGCAGTTCAGTCCAAAGAACTTGCTGCAGTGCTTCTCCAAGAAGTTCAGGCCCTGTGGCAGAAAAATGTGGTAGAATTTCTTCCAAAATACGAGGAATTCAGGGGGTCTTACTCAATGATCTTTTTGGTCAAAACACCAGGAGGTTCTTTCCGTCCGATTCTGGATTTAAAAATAGTACAGGTTCGTGGTTCGCTTCCCACATAATTTAACCATGCTCATGGCTATGTTCCATCATTAGCAAGATGCTTATCTACACATGCCTATAACAGAAGAAAGCAAAAAGGTTTTTAAGATTTGCCATAAAAGATCAGGGACATTTATGGCATTTCCAATTCAAGGCTCTGCCCTTTGGCCTTTCTTCAGCACCATGGGTCTTTACCATGATGTTAGTGGTCATCACGGCAGAATTGATGAAAAGGGGTCTCAACATAGTTCCATATCTTGACGACTGACTCCTTATAGCCTCTTCAAAAATACAACTGCTAAAGGATGTCAAAAGTGCTTCTACCACTCTATGGGATCGTGGTAAGATGACAAACAAAGAAAAATCAGAACTAACTCCATCATGTTTCATCCAGTTTTTGGGACTCATTCTAGACTCTGTTCAAATGAAGATCTTCCTACCAGGAGACAAAATAAACAAACTCAGGGTAACTATAATTACCTTACAAAAGAAGAAGTGTTGCACTGTAAGAAAAGCAATGAGACTTCTGGGTCTCTTCACTGCCTCAATCCTAGCCGTAAACAAGGCCAAAGCACATATGAGGTCATTACAGAGGAACATCCTCTCTTCCTGGAAACAAAAGACTGCCTGCTTAGACCAATCAATGCACCTAAGCCTCTCGGCTCTCCAAAGCTTCCATTGGTGGATGACATCTCATTTTATTTCGGAGGGTCTATCTTTCCAATTAAATTTTTTGTGTTCGTAACCACAGATGCTTCAAGTATGGGATGGGGCGCACATATGGGTCTAAAGATTGCAAAAGGCGTTTGGAATCTTCAAGGTTCAAGAAAGTCCTTGAATTTCAGAGAGCTAAAAGCCATTTGGATGGCACTTCTCTCTTTTACAGGACATTTGGAAGGTCATCACACACAAATAAGATCAGACAACTCAACATCAGTACCATATGTGAACAGACAAGGAGGGACACGTTCAGTTCCTCTGGAACAACTATGCACCAACATTATGCATTGGTCAGAACTACACCTGTTGTCAATATCTGCAGTCCACATAAAGGGAGAAAAGAATGTTCTGGCGGACGCACTCAGCAGGAACCATCTGAAACAAGAAGATTGGTCTCTCTCGCCTCTGATTTTTCAGGAAGTTGTGGTAAAATTTGGAAATCCAGTAATAGGTCTCATGGCCTCAAGGTTAAACAAGAAGATGGAAAGATTTGCATCCATCAGTTCAACAGACACTACCGACTTCCTGAATGCTATGTCAATTCAGAGGAATTTTCCACTGGCATACATATTCCCTATGGTTATCCTCATCCCTCGTTTTCTAAAAAAATATCATCAGGGACAGATTGTCAGGATCGGGACAGGGATCCAACACGCAGAGTACAAAGAGTGGAAAGGTACGTATACCGGGCCTTAGAATGGCCGGACTAACGTACCGAGAGTAAATAGAGAATAGTCAGAGACAAGCCGAGGTCGAGGGAACGGGAAGACAGATAAGCGAGAGACAAGCCGGGTCAAGGGAGAACAGAGAAGCAGGGAAGTACAACAAGCCGAGTCAAAACCAAATAGAGCAAACTAGAATACCAGAGCACTGAGTGACTAGACAAGCTAGAACCACGACAGGGCAATGAGCTGAAGAGAGAAGTAAGCTTAAATACCCTGGCTCCGGATGGTAAGCACGCCTCTGACAAGTGCCGATTGGATATCGGACACTTGAGTGACAGGTCGCTCGTGATAGCGTCATGACGTCACGTATTGAGCGTCCTGCTAGAAAAGGACGTGGATTCCTCGCGGCCGGTGTTTAAGTGGCTGGATGAACCGCGAGGAACGGAGGAAACAGCTCGCCTGGACGGATAAACCATCAAGTCTCTACCTCCCTTAGAGGTAGAGGCCTCAGGTACCCTGACAGTACCCCCCCTCTCAGATACGCCCACCGGGCGGAAGGAACCGGGGCGAGATGGGAAGCGGAGGTGAAATGCTCTGCGAAGGCGAGAAGCATGAACGTCCTCCTGAGGTACCCAACTCCTCTCCTCAGGACCATATCCCCTCCAGTTGACCAGATATTGCAATTTTCCCCTTGAAATTCTGGAATCAACGATGGAGCTGACCTCGTACTCCTCCCGACCCTCCACCTGAACAGGACGAGGCGAGGAGACCTTAGAGGAGAATTTGTTGCAAATAAGGGGTTTCAACAAGGAAACATGAAAAGAGTTAGGAATGCGTAAGGCAGGTGGCAGAGCAAGGCGATACGCAACCGGATTGATACGAGTGAGAACCCTGTAAGGGCCTATGTAGCGAGGAGCAAATTTCATAGATGGAACTTTTAGTCGAATATTCTTAGTACTTAACCATACCCTATCCCCAGGAACAAAAACAGGAGCCGCTCTTCTATGCTTGTCAGCGTGTTTCTTGAACAACGAGGAACTATGTAACAGAATTTGCCGAGTCTGATCCCATAATTTCTTCAGGTTGGCGACATGATCATCAACCGACGGTATCCCCTGAGAAGAGGAAACCGAAGGAAAAATCGAAGGATGAAAGCCATAGTTCATGAAGAAAGGGCTAGAGCGAGTTGAATCGCAAACAAGGTTATTGTGTGCGAACTCCGCCCAAGGAATCAGACCGACCCAATCGTCCTGGTGTTCGGAAACAAAGCAACGCAGATACTGTTCGATCTTTTGATTGGTACGTTCAGCAGCTCCGTTAGACTGAGGGTGATAGGCCGAGGAGAAGTTCAATTTGATGCCCATTTGAGAACAAAAGGATCTCCAGAAACGTGAGACAAATTGAGAGCCTCTATCAGAAACAATCTCCGAAGGAATCCCATGTAGGCGAAAAACCTCTCTTGCAAAAATCTCCGCCAATTCAGGAGAAGTCGGAAGTTTAGGTAATGGCACGAAATGAGCCATCTTAGTAAATCTATCCACCACCGTGAGAATAACAGTCTGTCTCTTGGAAGCAGGCAAATCAACGATAAAGTCTATGGACAAACAGGACCAAGGTTTCTCAGGAATGTCCAAGGGGTGTAAGAGGCCACATGGAGATGCATGAGGTAGTTTAGTCTTGGCACAAGTTTCACAAGCTGCGACGAACTCCTCAATATCTTTTCGAAGTGAAGACCACCAGAAATCCTTGGATATCAAAGAGTATGTCTTGCGAATACCAGGATGACCAGCTATTTTACTTTCGTGAAAACATTGTAAGAGCTCCAGTTGAAGTTCAGGAGGAACAAAGTTTCTTCCCTCAGGAGTGTTTCCGGGAGCTAGATGTTGTGACTTCAAGATCTGGTCAAGTAGCGGAGAATGAATTTTGAGACTGGTATTAGCAATAATATTGCATTTGGGTACAATGGAGGACATAAGTGGTTCAACTGAAGCAGAGGGCTCATATTGGCGAGATAGCGCATCGGCTTTAGAATTCTTTGACCCAGGTCTGTAAGTCAGAACGTAATTGAAATGGGTAAGAAACAACGACCAACGAGCCTGCCTGGAGGACAACCGCTTAGCCTCTCCGATATAAGACAAATTTTTGTGGTCAGTTAGAATGGTAACAGGATGTAATGTACCTTCCAATAAATGTCTCCACTCTTTCAAAGCCTTGATAACCGCTAGTAATTCTCTGTCACCAATGTCATATCTGCTTTCAGTACCGGTCAATTTTTTAGAGAAAAATCCACATGGATGTAATGGTTTATCAACCCCCAACCTTTGAGATAGGACAGCACCTAAACCAGTCTCTGATGCGTCTACCTCAAGTAGAAAAGGCAGAGAAGTGTCGGGGTGAACTAAAATTGGAGCGGAAGCGAAAAGCTCCTTGAGAGTTTTGAACGCAAGGAGAGCTTCAGTAGTCCAATTCTTAGTATCAGCCCCCTGTTTGGTCATATTAGTGATAGGTGCGATAATGGAAGAATAGCCCTTAATAAAGCGCCTATAATAATTAGAAAAACCAATAAATCTCTGTACGGCTTTAAGACCTTTGGGTAAAGGCCACTCTAGAATGGATTGGAGCTTATCCGGATCCATCTTAAATCCCTCCCCAGAGATCACATAGCCGAGAAAGGTTACCTGGGTTTGATCAAAGCTACATTTCTCCAACTTACAGTACAAGCCATGCTGGAGAAGCTTGTGCAAAACCCTCCTGACTTGCTTGTGATGAGTCTCAATCTCACTAGAATGAATGAGTATATCATCTAGGTATACAATGACGCACTCTTGCTGAAATTCCCTAAGAACCTCATTTATCAGATCCTGGAATACAGCTGGCGCATTGCATAACCCAAAAGGCATAACAGTATATTCATAGTGACCATATCGAGTATTGAATGCCGTCATCCACTCATGTCCCTGCTGGATTCTCACCAAGTTATATGCCCCTCTGAGGTCTAACTTGGTGAAAATTGTAGAGCCCTTCAAACGATCGAAGAGTTCGGTGATCAAGGGAATCGGGTAGGCATTTTTAATGGTTATCTTATTCAAGCCTCGATAATCAATACAAGGTCTCAAAGAACCATCTTTCTTTTTAACAAAAAAAAATCCAGCCCCGGCAGGGGAGGAGGACCTCCTGATGAATCCCTTGTCTAAATTCTCGTGAATATACTCCTCTAGAACTGAGTTCTCTTTTGTAGATAATGGATATACATGACCTCTGGGAGGCATGGTACCAGGGAGTAGGTTAATTTTGCAATCAAAGGACCTGTGAGGAGGTAAGGTATCGGCTTTCTTTTTGTCAAATACTGCCTTTAAATCTAGATACTGAGGCGGAATTTGTGTCTCTGTAGGATTGTCAGAGGTAGTCGATGTGTTAGTTAATCCGAGAGGTAAGACCTTCCGCAAGCATTTTTCTTGACAATTCTCTCCCCACGAAACTATCTCCCCTGACTCCCAATTAATAATAGGGTTGTGTCTCCTCAACCAGGAGTACCCCAGGACTATGGGAATAGACGGAGAAGAAATGAGCATTAAGGATATATCCTCTTTATGTAGGATGCCAACAGTTAAGTTAATCGGTATGGTCTCATGGAAAATAACAGGCTCAAGTAACGGTCTACCATCGATGGCCTCAACAGCCAGTGGTGTCTCTTTTAACTGGGATGGGATAGCATGCTTGGCAACAAAACCCTGATCTATAAAGCTCTCAGCAGCTCCAGAATCGATTAGTGCCATAGTCTTTACTACTCCCTTCTCCCACCTCAAAGAAACGGGTAACAGAAGCCTGAACTCTTTGTAGTTGTGAATAGAGGACAAAGTAGAAACACCCAAGGCCTGTCCTCTAGAGAAACTTAGGTGCGAGCGTTTCCCGAACGATTAGGACAATTTAGGCGTAAATGTCCTCTGACTCCACAATACATACATAAACCCTCCCTTCTTCTGTACTGTCTCTCTCTCTCTGTGAGATGAGTACTGCCTATCTGCATAGGTTCAGAAATACGTAAGTCCTCGAACTCAGAATTTTGAAAGGTAGGCGCTAGTTTAAAGGAGGGTCTACGGGTCCTATCTCGAGTGTTCTGCCTCTCTCTTATGCGTTCATCAATACGAGATATAAAAGAAATTAAATCCTCCAAATTCTCAGGGAGTTCTCTAGTAGCGACCTCGTCAAGAATTACATCTGATAACCCATTCAGAAACACATCTATATAAGCCTGTTCGTTCCACTTAACTTCTGCCGCCAAGGACCTGAACTCTAGTGCATAGTCCACAAGTGTTCGATTGTCCTGTCTAAGGCGCAACAGTAATCTAGCTGCATTGACCTTTCTACCAGGAGGGTCAAAAGTTCTTCTAAACGCAGCTACAAAGGCATTATAATTATAGACTAGTGGATTATCATTCTCCCATAAAGGATTGGCCCATCTCAGAGCTTTCTCAATGAGTAAAGTAATAACAAATCCAACCTTCGCTCTATCTGTAGGATAAGATCGAGGTTGTAATTCGAAATGGATGCTAATCTGGTTCAGAAAACCACGGCATTTCTCCGGTGACCCGCCATAACGTACTGGTGGGGTAATACGGGAAGAAGCACCTACAGTGGCTACCTCTAGACCTGAGACTGCAGGAGAAATAGAAGGAGTACGTGTCTCCTCAGGTGGGTTACTAGCACGAGACAAAAGTGCCTGTAGTGCTAGAGCCATCTGATCCATCCTATGCTCCATGGCGTCAAACCTGGGATCAGAAGAACCAAGCTGACTGTTTGTACCTGCAGGATCCATTGGCCCTGTCGTAATGTCAGGATCGGGACAGGGATCCAACACGCAGAGTACAAAGAGTGGAAAGGTACGTATACCGGGCCTTAGAATGGCCGGACTAACGTACCGAGAGTAAATAGAGAATAGTCAGAGACAAGCCGAGGTCGAGGGAACGGGAAGACAGATAAGCGAGAGACAAGCCGGGTCAAGGGAGAACAGAGAAGCAGGGAAGTACAACAAGCCGAGTCAAAACCAAATAGAGCAAACTAGAATACCAGAGCACTGAGTGACTAGACAAGCTAGAACCACGACAGGGCAATGAGCTGAAGAGAGAAGTAAGCTTAAATACCCTGGCTCCGGATGGTAAGCACGCCTCTGACAAGTGCCGATTGGATATCGGACACTTGAGTGACAGGTCGCTCGTGATAGCGTCATGACGTCACGTATTGAGCGTCCTGCTAGAAAAGGACGTGGATTCCTCGCGGCCGGTGTTTAAGTGGCTGGATGAACCGCGAGGAACGGAGGAAACAGCTCGCCTGGACGGATAAACCATCAAGTCTCTACCTCCCTTAGAGGTAGAGGCCTCAGGTACCCTGACACAGATCAAGGATAATTGCAATTCTCCCCACCTAGCCTCGAAGAAGTTTGTTTTTCATCCTGTTGAACCTATCCAACAATGTTTTATGGAAACTGCCTATGTCAGAAAACATTCTGGACATTCTGGTTCCTCTGACAACCCTTCAGACCTTCCGACTAACAGCCTGGTTTCTGAACGCCAGATCCTGAGATCAAGGGAACTGAGTCCTGAAGTGATCGATATTCTGTTAGCTGCTAAGAAGGATTCCACCTCTACGGTTTACACTAGAATACGGAAGAAATTCTGCTTGTGGTGTTTTGGAATGGATGTTCATCCCCTGTCTGCCTCTGTTCCTCAGATTTTAAAGTTATTTTAACTACCCTAGCTGCTAAAGGCCTCAGTCCTGCTACCCTTAATGTCCAGATCTCAGCTATCAGTTTTTTTAGTATTGACTTGGCTTCAGATGCTCCTACAGTGATGGAAAAAAGTATTTGATTCCCTGATGATTTTGAACATTTGCCCACTGACAAAGAAATGATCAGTCTATAATTTTAATGGTAGGTGTATTTTAACAGTGAGAGACAGAATAACAAACGCCTACCCCCACCCCCAGAAAAATGCATGTCAATGAGTGAAATAAGTATTTCACCCCTTTGACTTAATACTTGGTGTCAAAACCCTTGTTGACAATCACATAGGTCAGACATTTCTTGTAGTTGGCCACTAGGTTTGCACACATCTCAAGAGGGATTTTATCCCACTCCTCTTTGCAGATCCTCTCCATGTCATTAAGATTTCAGGGCTGGCGTTTGGCAACTCAAACCTTCAGCTCCCTTCACAGATCTGGAGACTGGCTATGCCACTCCTTAATGTGATTCTTCTTGAGCCACTCCTTTGTTGTATTGGCTGTGTGTTTTGGGTCATTGTCATGCCCTGGCTGAGGGAAGGAGGTTCTCACCCAAGATTTGACGTTACATGGTCCATCGTCCTTTTGATGCGGTGCAGTTGTCCTGTCCCCTTAGCAGAAAAAACATCCCCAAAGCATAATGTTTCCACCTCCATGTTTGATGGTGGGAATGGTGTTTTTGGGGTCATAGGCTGCATTCCTCCTCCTCCAAAACCTGCGAGTTGAGTTGATGTCAAAGAGCTTGACTTTAGTCTTATCTGACCACTGAACACTTTCACCCAGTACTCCTCTGAATCATTCACATGTTCATTGGCAAACTCCTGACGGGCCTGTACATGTGCTTTGTTGAGCTCAGGTGCTGCAGGATTTCAGTTCACAGCGTGATGTGTTACCAATTTTTTTCTTGTTGACAATGGTCCCAGCTGCCTTGAGATCATTAACTCTGTGCAGTTCTGGGCTGATGCCTCACTGTTCTCATGATCATTAAAACTCCACAAAGTGAGATCTTGCATGGAGCACAAGACAGAGGGAGACTGACAGTTATTTTGTGTTTCTTCCATTTGCGAATAATCGTATCAACTGTTGTCACTTTCTCACCAAGCTGCTTGGCAATGGTCTTGTTGCCAATTCCAGCCTTGTGTAGGTCTACAATCTTGTCCCTGACATCCTTGGACAACTCTTTGGCCTTGGCCATGGTGGAGAGTTTGGAGTCTGAATAATTGCTTCTGTGGACAGGTGTCTTTTATACAGGTACCGAGCTGAGATTAGGAACACTCCCTTTAAGAGAGCACTCCTAATCTCAGTGTCAGGGCTTACCTGGGTGTGGGAGTCCGGCAGGCAGAGAAGTATGCTCACCCTTGCAAGAAAACACAGGCCAAGGTGATCAGGCAAGAATTCACCTGACCTGTGAGTCGGTGCACGGGGGCTGTGCAGGGTAAATCCAAAACGCGGTACAGGAACAATAAACCAGGAGAATAGTCGTGGAAAGCCAAGGGTCAAAGGAAGCCAGAAGTCAGGATAATCGGTGTACCAAGCCAGAGGTCAATAACAAACTGGAGAACAGGAAACAGCAGGATGATCACCAGAGTCAAGGAACTGACACTGCCTTCTGGGAGAGGCAGTGTTATATACCTGGCTAACGAGACATCAGGCTCAGGTGTAACTTGAGTGACAGGAGAAGTTCCAACAAATGTCCAGCTTCAGTACTAAATACTAGACAGGGCTAGATACAGGAAACAGAAGCGGAGAGATGGCTCAGAGGTAAGCCAAAGCACCAGAGCTGCCAAGGTCCCAGGTTCGAATCCTGACACTCAGCTCGTTACCTGTATAAAATACACCTGGGAGCCAGAAATCTTGCATATTGATAGATCAAATACTTATTTCACTCATTGACATGCAAATCAATTTATAACTTTTTTGACATGCGTTTTTCTGGATTTTTTTTTTGTTATTCTGTCTCTTCCTGTTAAAATACACCTACCATTAAAATTATAGACTGATCATTTCTTTGTCAGTGAACAAATCTTCAAAATCTGCAAGGGATCAAATACTTTTTCCCCTCACTGCATCTCCAGGTTTTTTAAAGCAGTTTCGAGACTTATACCTACAATCCGGGAACTGGTTCCTCCTTGGGATTTAAACATTGTCCTGCACGCTTTGTGTGAACCTCCTTTTGAACCTTTGGATTCCGTCAGTCTGAAGATTCTCTCTTTAAAAACAGTGTTTGTAGTTGCAGTGACTTCTGCAAAATGTCTGGAAAAACTTCAGGCTTTGGCTTCTTCTCCACCGTTCCTGTTTTTTTATTTGGTTAAAGTAGTCTTGAAACTTCATCCCTCTTTTCTTCCTAAGGTGATTAATTAATCTAATATTAATAAAGAAGTTGTTCTCCCCTACACTTTGCGAGAACCCACGAAATCCGACTGAGCGGAAATTCCATTGCCTGGATGTTAAATGCTGCCTACAGTTCTACATGGAAAAATCTAATTTATTTTGTAAATCTGACAGGTTGTTTGTCCTTTTTCCAGGGGAATAACAAGGGTCTTATGGCTTTGAAAGCTTTATTGGCAAGATGGATTAAAGAATCTATTGTACTGGCATACAATTCCTTAAGTTGTCTCCTCCTCTGAATTTGCAGGCTCATTCTACCAGATCTATTGCTACTTCATATGCTTTAACAGCTTTGGCATCTCCTTCCAAGATATGCAATGCAGGAACTTGGCCTTCTCTACATACCTTCTCCAAACATTATAGGTTAGACGTAGAGGCCTCTAAGGATTCTGTCTTTGGGCATAAGGTGTTACAAGCCATGGTGAAGTGAGGTTTTACCCTTTAGGGATCGCTTGTTTATCCCAGTTGTTGTGCACTCTCTCTAATCTGGAGGGAAAAGTTTTATTTACTGTAAATTTCTTTTTCCTTAAGATTAGAGGCACTGCCGCTAATATTTAGGAAAAATAAATGTACGGTAAGTAAAATTTAAACTTCATAATGATCTGGCTAAGGGGGTTAAGGCCTATGCAGAACAGCGTTTGGGATAGCTTATCACCTTGGTATATGCCACATTTGATGTTTACTTGTGTTATTGCCCAGGAATTGACTTCTAGAGTTGTTTTCCACTTGCCTGTTGTCTTGTGGTCCTTGTATACAGGCATACAAGCAAGTATCCTTGAGTGTGGCATTGTGTCATTGGCTTTGTTGTAGTCAAGCCAGATTGTGCACAGATTGGTCTGTATAGCCTTACAATCCCGTAACTGCTTGGTCGACTGCAGATGGTGTTGATTTCAATCCCCTTTAGTATTGCTCATGTACTGACTCATATGCCCTTGGATCCTATGATGTTATGGGGAGGCAGGTCATTGGTGTTGTTCCCTTGCGAGGGGCCTGACCAGTATTGTTCTGTTAGGCATTCATTTCTTTATTTCAGTATGTGTGGATCATGTCAGGTCCTTACCAACTTTTCATGTGGGCCACTCATGGCTAGATATCTCCTTATCTAGTCTGAACAACATTCCGATGTCCTTGCTGTATGTTAGGTGAATAATTGAGTCAATCTCCTGCTCAATCTTGGCATACAGCTGTATGATCTTTCCACTTCTGTTGATCCAGCTTACTAACTTTCTTACATGTTACAGTCTTAGTCTCCCTTGTAGACATTGTTTCAGCCTAATTGGGTAGTCATTTAGAGGGACCACTAATGCTGTGGCATATATGAAGTTCTTGTTCTCGCATACTGTCTGGGAATCAGTGACTGCTTTTCTATGATTAGTTTTCTTATTTTATTATGGGGCAGAGATTCAGGTAGGGTATAGGTATGGGAATCCTACTAGCTCATGTATGTTTTGCATAGTCCATCTAATTCTAGCCATGGCACTAACTTCCTCTTGAAAATGTTCAAACAGTGTGTAACCAGCTGTTTTTGGTGTAGATTAATTCATAGTTGCCACATATGTTTCATGTAGCCCCTCTCATTGGGTTTGCTGTTGTAGTAGCAGTCAATCAGGTCTAGGTTCTCATTTCATGTCCAGGAAGTTTGTTTCATTAGCCCACGTGACGTCAGATAGCCCTGGTTCAGTAGCATCTGACATGGGCCTGGTTAATCTGGGCAACGTCCGAGTCGGCATGACTCTCTTGGTTTGTGTTACTCTCATATTATTGAGGTGTGCAGGGTATATATTGTTAGGTGTCTTGCCCAAGGACACTTACTGTTGAGGTGGCCTGACCAGGACCAAGGTAGTGACATTACCACAGCACTAACTAGTTGATATTTATATGTATAAACCCCTGGAATTTGCGATGTAAGATTTGTTATATTATTATAATATGTATATATAAAATTATATGTATATATAAAATTATTTTCAACATTATTAATGACTATCCTGTACTTATTTTGCAATATCAATGTAAAATTTACTGATCATCAAGAGAACATTTTTTTTTGTTATCAATGGTGTTCAGTTTCTTAGTTTTCTAATTTAGTCTTAGCAGTTTGTTTTAGGAGTTTCAAGTTACCACAACTATACATTTTTTGTAAGGCTGTAAAATATTAATTAATTTTAATCTTTAATGGGAAAGCTGTGTGACTATAAATTATAAAACCATAAGAAATATATCACTTGTACACATATTAATTATGATATCAGTTTTTTTTTTACAGCAAATAATGTCACGGTAGTTTTCTGAATTCCCGAGTAAGTAGATGTGAAAAGAAATTAAATATTGTTGAGAATTTGATTATTTTTCTATTATACCCAAAGTAAATCAGTGGGGGTCTTTAATTGTTTTTGTATCTTTATTACATTATACCTATAGGTACGGATAATTTTGTTCCTGGTGCATTTTTATGATAAGTATTATACCTCTTCTCCATTTTATGAAATATTGAAAACGAAAAAAAAAAATGGGAAAAATTGTGTAGACCGATAAAAAGAAGTAATATATTGGTAACTTGCTTTCTCAAAGGTGATACATGTGAATTAACCCCTTAAGACCGCAGGACGTACTATGCCGTCCTTATTTTGGTGGCTCTAAAAGCCGCAGGACGGCATAGTACGCCCTGCGATCTTATGTAATTACCCGGTCGCCGGCGATCCCACGCCGGCGATCGCGGTATGGGGGACTTACCTGGGAGCCCAGGGAGTCCCCCTGCGTCCTCTTCAGCCGCCCAGGGCCATGTGATCGCGAGGTCCTTGCGAGGACCCCGCGATCACATGGACGGCATAGCCGTCCAAGGCATTGCCAGCAGGGGGAGTGCCTGTAATGACAGGTACTCCCCCTGCTGTCTGAAAAAAAAATAAAAAATGTTAAAACAGTGTAAAAATAAATTATATATACTTAGATCATATATATATTTATTATATATATGATCTAAGTATATATATCCACACATATACACACATACACATAAATATGCATACACTGTCTACGTGTATTTTAATATTAATATATACATAATTATATATATATATTAATATCAAAATACACGTACAATGATATTGATTAAATATATATATAATTTTCATTATATATATATTTATATATAATAAAAATAAATAAATATATAAATACGTTAAAAAAATAAATAAAAAAATAATAAAAAAATAATAAAAAATAAAATAGATAAAAATATATAAACATGCGTAATTTCGTTCTAACTGTATTTTAAAATTTATATATATATATTTATATCAAAATACATGTAGAACGAAATAATATATATATCTATATACATAAGTATATACATATATATCACTATGTATATACCTATATATAAATAAAAATAATAAAAAAAATTATATACATATATATGCACACATATATATATACACACATATATATATAATAATTCTACGCATATATTTATGTAATAATTTTACATAATTAGGTCATTTTATTAATTACAATTTGCAGGACCTGCCTGCCAACCCAGGCCAAAAGTTCAGGGAATTACATTGTCTAGCACTATATTTAACTCTGTAACTTTCCAAGACACCATGAAACCTGTACATGGGGGGTACTGTTTTACTCGGAAGACTTCGCTGAACACAAATATTAGTGTTTCAAAACAGTAAAATATATTACAACGACGATATCGTCAGTGACAGTGACATTTTTTGCATTTTTCACACACAAATGGCACTTACACTGACGATATAATTGTTGTGATACGTTTTACTGTTTTGAAACACTAATATTTGTGTTCAGCGAAGTCTCCTGAGTATAACAGTACCCCTCATGTACAGGTTTTATGGTGTTTTCAAAAGTTACAGAGTCAAATATAAGGTTTGCATTTCAGTTTTTTCACATTAAAATTCGCCAGGTTGCCTTTGAGACCGTATGGTAGCCCAGGAATGAAAATTATCCCCATGATGGCATACCATTTGCAATAGTAGACAACCCAGGGTATTGCAAATAGGGTATGTTCAGTTTTTTTAGTAGCCACTTAGTCACAAACACTGGCCAAAATTTGCGTTCAAATTAGTTTTTTGCATTTTCAAATATTAACACTAACTTTGGCCAGTGTTTGTGACCAAGTGGCTACTAAAAAAGACTGGACATACTCAATTTGCAATACCTTAGGTTGTCTACTTTTGCAAATGGTATGCCATCATGGGGGTAATTCTTATTTCTGGGCTACCATATGGTCTCAAAGGCAACGTAACCAATCTGGCGAATTTCAATGTAAAAAAACTGAAATATGTAACATGCTATATTTGACCCTGTAACTTCCCAAAACACCATAAAACCTGTACATAGGGGGTACTGTTTTACACGCGAGACATCGCTGAATACAAATATGTGTATTGTATTGCAGTAAAAGCAAACAGTATTATGACATCACAGTTAGAATGTCACGTAGAACTAAAAAAAATTACAAAATTCTTATTTTCTCCCATTTTTTAAATATTTTTTTCATATTAAATTATGTTCCATACCTAAATATTTGATGTTAAACGAAAGCCCCGTTTCCCCTGAATAAAATGATATATAATAATGGGGGGTGCATTTAATATGAAAGAGGTGAATTATGGTTGGACAGACATATAGCGCAAATGCCAGGTTTTGTTTACGTTTTTTTGGATCACAACTTGTACATTTGGCTGCGGTCTTAAGGGGTTAAAAGGTAAATACGTGATCGATGATACTTTGCTTGTGAACTGTTTTGTTGTTTTAACCTTTTTTTTAATACTGTGTAGCTATGGTTACACTGATTTTCTATCACATGTTTTAGGTTGATAGATATATATACTATACACATAATATTTAGAAATAAAATCCAATGGATTTGTTCTGACTGTGGACGTTGTGGATGATTCAATAAAACTGGATGCATGTATGCTGGATAAACATGTATCTATGCATTTGATGGTGTGCTTGAGTAGAGCAATACTACAACTCTTACAAAGATGATCAGACAAGCATTGTAACACTAAGCCACAACAGGGCTAATTATTAATAATAATCATCAGGGAATTCACCAGTGAAAATTCTATGTTAATTTCAAATTTATGTCCAGTTTGGCAATTTTTTTTTCTAAAATGTGAAATTCACTTTTAATTCATTGTGAATTGTGGACAATTTTCCCTTTAGTAAATAACCCTAAAATATATTCTCCATACATATGTTGAAAGCCAGCATCACTAGGTGGGAAGGCAGTAATTTGAAAGACGATTACCATTCTCCAGTTATTCATGTTGTCAGTAGCTTTTCATATCATTTCCTGGTATATGGATCTTAAAGGAACACTCCGCTGCCCACATTTGAAAAACAACAGAAGCCACTGTTTAGTAGATACACCCCCAATGAATAAAGGAAAGCAGTACTTTTCAACTGGAGCCATTGGAAGCAGTCCCATTTTTCCCCAGAAGCCTTTCATTATTTTCACTGGGAACTAGCCTATCACAGGCTTCTCATTGAGAGGCATTTGATGGTCTCCCCCCCCCCCCCCGTCCACTCACACGCGGTGCCTTGTATGTGCAGCAAGCTGATCTGTGGGCTGGTCTGATATATGCAGGTGGGGAGGCAATAGTAAGAACCCTCCTGGCTGTCAGTCAAACAAGCTAAAGTGCTTTATGGGTGTGAAGTGGTATTTTAACTCGCAGGAAGACACTGATAGAATTTAATTGAGAACTAAGCTTGGGTACATTTTAAGTAAGAAAGAAAATTGGGCAGACTAGATGGGCAAAAATGGTTCTTATCTGCCATCACATTCTATGTTCCTAACTTTCTAAAAGGATCCAGGCTTCTAACCCAAGGGGAAGACATTCCAATCAAATTCCTCCACATGATACAGGCAGTGAAACAAAAACAACTGCTGAGTTAAAACGTAGCACAGCAAACAGACATTTAGTCATAGATGGACTCGTACCAAAGCTAACAAAAACGTTATTAAAACTGTACAGATTAACAAACTCACAAATGAGATAAAACAATCTTTAACCCCTTAAGACCGCAAGGCGTTCTATGCCGTCCCCATTTAGGTGGCTCTAAACGCCACAGGGCAGCATAGAACGCCCTGCGATCTTATGTACTTACCTGGTCGCCAGCGATCCCACGCCGGCGATCGCGGTATGGGGGACTTACCTGGGAGCCCAGGGAGTCTCCCTCCGTCCTCTTCAGCCCCCCTGGGCCATGTGATCGCGAGGTCCTTGCGAGGACCACGCGATCACATGGACGGCATAGCCATCCATGTCAATGCCAGCAGCGGGAGTGCCTGTAATGACAGGTACTCCCCCTGCTGTCTGAAAATAAATAAAACATGTTAAATAAGTGTAAAATTAAATAATATATACTTAGATCATATATATATATTTATCATATATATGATCTAAGTATATATATACACATATACACACATACACAAATATACATACACTGTCTACGTGTATTTTAATATTAATATATACATAATTATATATATAAATATCAAAATACACGTACAATAATATTATATATAATTTTCATTATATATATTTATATATAATAAAAAATAAATAAATATATAAATATGTTAAAAAATAAAATAAAAAAAATAATAAAAAATAAACAGATAAAAAATATATATACATGCGTAATTTCGTTCTAACTGTATTTTAAAATTAATATATATATATTGATATCAAAATACATGTAGAACGAAATAATATATATATCTATATACATAAGTATATACGTATATATCACTATATATATACCTATATATCAATACATTTTTTTTTTAAAAATTATATACTTGCAGAGCCTGGCGGTGGAGCCGAGCAGACGCGTGAAGCGCGAGCTCCCCCCTAAAATCCTAAACTACATGAAATTAATCAGGCTTTCAAGCTATAATCTCCCCCAAAATTGCACCACCCACATAGGGGATGCAAGGGAGATCACAACGGGACCACTCAAGAAACTCTGAGCCAACGGGAACGCGGACTGCATCACTAGGGCCTACTGCAGCGACACACAGCCTGTTTTGTGACCTAAGCAGGGGCGAGGGCATGGGTGAGGCGGCCAATCACCCAGCCCGGAGCTCCCTGGAAGCAGATCCTGCGGAGGACCACCCACGAAACTACCTCTCCCCCCCCGACCCCGCCGGTGAGGGATATCCCGGCGCCAGCAGCTACTCCCAGGCAAACGGAGGCCCCGACCAACCCATACACTTCTGTGGCCTGCACCCAGCTCCAAAGCCGAAATCAAGATGGCGGCAGAGGCACCAGGGACGGCAGTAAGAGGCCCGCAAGCGACACTCGAGGAACGGCTGGATAAGCTGTTCACTAATTTCTGGCGGATGCTGCAGGACAGAGAGGCACAGACCAACAGAGAACAGAGGAAAACAAGTAAGCCTCCTGGCCCTCTCACCCTCCAAGCAGACAAAAAGCGACACAAGCCCAGGGTCCCCAGCACTGTGCAGCAGGGGAGGATGACGACCCACTCACCAAGCACCCGCACATGCCCCAAATGGCCCAGAGCTCGTTACAAGCATACAGGGCGGAAGGTCCGAAGGGGAGAGAACCTGGGACACGGTACAAACACCCCGCAGAAGACACCTCCTCACCAAACGAATTACACCAGCTCCCAAGTTCCAGCTCGTATCCACCACGCATGGGTTCCCGGAAGGGTCCGGCGGGACGGACAACCGTGGAGTTTAACCTCTACAGCACCAGCAGCCAAGGGAGTGAGGCACTTATACTTCTGCAACCTCCCACTGCAGGGCATCGGCTAGGCAGCCTCCTGGGATGCTCACAGCACGCAAAGGACACTTGCGGTACTTACACCATACGGTGCCCTACTGACATTCAGAGGCAAAACAAGAAAAACTACTCTACTTTACCCTGTACTAGAAATGTATACTCTGACTGCAACCGCCTCTACTACAAGGACCTTTGCATTAATCTTGTTGTCTTACCTGCCACCACACTAAACGTACTCCATTTTAACCTCTCATAAAGCTACAACCTTTTAACCTGGAGGGCCAGGCCAGGCAACATAGCCGATCTCTGCACCCACCTGATAGCCTGACGTAACACAACCCTGTGGATTACATGCCCATGAATAGTTCATAACATGCCAGACACCAAACCATGCCTCCACTGCCTCACCATAGACACCAACATAATACCCTTCAACACACACAGCAAGCAAGCACATAGTCCACCCAGTCAATTGAAATGGGTTTTATAACTACGCTGTATAATATGACATGCAAAACCGGTTGTAAGATTAAGCCTGTTTAACCTTTAACATGCTCTCTAAATGTATAAGCCTGCTTTAACCTCACCAAGTTGACTATTCAGTTTACCTAAATCCTCGCTTGACCTATAATATAAAAAAGTGCAAGTACTAACTCAAACCCTAATGTTATAACTGTTTCTCAAAAAGCATGAGGATTGCTGTTGGGGTACCGCATGCTCGTTTGTCATATCTCAATGCACTGCAAAAATAAATAATTTAAAAAAATAATTATAATAATAATTATATACATATATATATATATATATATATATATATATATACACATATATATATATATATATATATATATATACACACATATATATATATATATAATAATTATATGTATATATTTATGTAATAATTATACATAATTAGGTCATTTTATTAATTACAATTTGCAGGACCTGCCTGACAACCCAGGTCGAAAGTTCAGGGAATTTAATTTTCTAGCACTTACACTGACGATATAATTGTTGTGATACGTTTTACTGTTTTGAAACACTAATATTTGTGTTCAGCGAAGTCTCCCGAGTATAATAGTACCCCTCATGTACAGGTTTTATGGTGTTTGCAAAACTTACAGAGTCAAATATAAGGCTTGCGTTTCAGTTTTTTCACATTATTCGCCAGTTTGCCTTTGAGACTGTACGTAGCCCAGGAATGGAATTTACCCCCATGATGGCATACCATTTGCAATAGTAGACAACCCAGGGAATTGCAAATATGGTATGTTCAGTTTTTTTTAGTAGCCACTTAGTCACAAACACTGGCCAAAATTTGCGTTCAAATTAGTTTTTTGCATTTTCAAATATTAACACTAACTTTGGCCAGTGTTTGTGACCAAGTGGCTACTAAAAAAGACTGGACATACTCCATTTGCAATACCTTGGGTTGTCTACTTTTGCAAATGGTATGCCATCATGGGAATAATTCTTATTTCTGGGCTACCATATGGTCTCAAAGGCAACGTAACCAATCTGGCGAATTTCAATGTAAAAAAACTGAAATATGTAACATGCTATATTTGACCCTGTAACTTCCCAGAACACCATAAAACCTGTACATAAGGGGTACTGTTTTACACGTGAGACATCGCTGAATACAAATATGTGTATGCTACTGCAGTAAAAGCAAACAGTATTTTGACATTCACAGTTAAAATGTCATGTAGAACTAAAATATTTTTAAAAATTCTTATTTTCTCCTATTTTTTTTATATTTTTTTCATATTAAATTATGTTCCATACCTAAATATTTGATGTTAAATGAAAGCCCTGTTTCCCCTGAATAAAATGATATATAATAAGTGTGGATGCACAAAATATGAAAGAGGTGAATTACGGTTGGACAGACATATAGTGCAAATGCCAGGTTTTGTTTACGTTTTGTTTGGATCACAACTTGCACATTTGGCTGCAGTCTTAAGGGGTTAACATGAGTGTGTCTTGTCACTACAAATATAACATCTAAGAAGTAACCGGCGCAACTGCATACCCAAATACTTGCTTTAGCAGCAGTATATATGGTTGATGTTTCTTTTTTAATATTCCCCACCATATTCTGTACCCACTCTGGATTCATTCCCTTAAAACCATCCATGTACTCAAATTTATTCTCTGATATAACCATCATTATTGTTTCCTTAGATCCTTACCTGCGCCTGCATTCACCTCCGCACTTACTTTCCGTATTCCATTTTCACCTTCATACTTTGTTTTCTTTGCATATGTGATCTGTAAAAGTCATCTGTTTGGTGTTATCTTTTTCTGTTTGCATTGAAACAAAACAAAAAACTTTAAACTTTTGTATATTTTTACTTTTTTATTATTATTTTTTTTATTTGAAGAGTTGCTACAGACTTGGGTTTCAACAAGACATCTAAAAACTCAACTACATCACAGTTGAACTAAACCCAAGTTATAGTATTTAACTAGACTTTTATTACATTTTTGAGCTTGGCAGGTCCTGGTGAGCGAAAATTAGTTTACGCTTCCATCCTTTTGTGTCTTAGACTTTCTATTTTTTTTATTTAAAGTTTTAGGTCTCAAAACTCGAGATCTAAAACATATATATCTATTACAACTATTTTACTCTATACATTTTAGCACATGTATTCTCTACCCTTCTAGACCTCCACCATTCTCTTCAACTTCCTCCTGATTACAAAAGAGATTTGAGAAAGAAGTTTGCTACTGAGTGGGATCAAGATTGAGGAGATGAGGGTGTAAAACGGAGAGTTGGTGCAGGGAGTTTGGCAGGAATCAGGAGATTGTTTGAAAGGATGAAGATGGTCTGTATGAAAGATAAAGGATATATGCCAATGGAACCTGTTGGAATGTCACTAGTTAGCACCTGTTACAGAAGTTGCAGTAAGTATACCCCATATAAATTCCCTATACACCAAGGCTGTTTGATGCTCATATCTTCAGTCACTGGACTGTTAGTTTCAGTTAACATGAAATCACTCAGGATTTCTGATATTGTCATCAGTGCTGACAAAGAAGAGATCTGCAATTATCTCATTTGACTGTGTGTGATTGAGCCTCAAATTACGGAATATCTAAAGTTATACTTTTTTTCCCCATTGTAAAAAGTTTTGGATTTTTAAGTAGTGCACAGATACTATATTGCATCCATAGTACTGTGGCACATTATAGTGGCAGCCTAGGTGTGTACCACTATATTGATTGTGACAAGTATCACCAGCAGATGGAAGAGACTTCCATATATGATATTTGTATTATAGATCCCATTTTATACACTTTCATAGGAATTGGTGAAACATTCGATATTATCCTCAAAGAAAGGGCACCCTATGGTTTGCTGTTGGAATTTGTCAATCACAGTAGTTATAGTTCTGATTTAGTATATAAAAAGAATTGTGAACACCATTATACATATCTATTGGAATGGCAAAGTAAATGTTAGTTGTTTATCACTGGCATTGAGACACAATTATTTAAATCCCCCTAATTAGCCATAATGTCCATATATCTGCTTTCTTACATCCATGGGGTACCTAAAAGCCCCATTGTAGTAGAGCCAAGTGAGAGCAGAAGAGACATCTGTTCCCTCAAAACTGTATTTCATGCAGAGTGGCCAGGAGTCCTTCCACTCCATAAGCCTCCCTACATAAGCAACAGATAGGCAGGATGACATCATACAGTGTGTATGAGTGTCAGTGTGAGTGTTATTGTATGATTGTTACAAGTATGTATGAGTATTAGTCTGTGTATATGTATCAGTGTAAGTCTGTGTCTGAGTGTTAGTGCGTATCTGAGTGTAACTGTGTTGATGTAAATGTACATGAGTGTTGGTGTGAAACTGAGTGTTAGTTTGTGTATGTGTCTAAATGTCACCCTGAATCTCTGTTTGAGTGTTGGTGGTTTAGCCCAAAAGAAAAAAAAACAGCAAAAGACTGAAATAGGGGAAGTCGACTATTTGACATAAAACCAACAAGAATGAATACTCTGTTCATCTTCTATGCCTCCTGTGTCCTTTCCCTTGCTTCCCAGTATATCAGAGAAGGAGACATTGATTTCAAGTCCCTACATAGGGTTTAGGATAGGGTGTTTGTCATGGTAACCACAACTGTGGCAACCACTGGTTTACAAACAGTATTCCTCCCAACCTGATACATGCAGTAGTGTGGGTGAGCCTTGCTACAAAGTTTAAATGCCCCACCATATTCTGTATCCACTCTGGATTCATTCCCTTAAAACCATCCATGTACTCAAATTCATTATTCTCTGATATAACCATCATTATTGTTTCCTTAGATCCTTACCTGCGCCTGCATTCACCTCGGAACTTACTTTCCGTATTCCATTTTCACCTTCATACTTTGTTTTCTTTGCATATGTGATCTGTAAAAGTCATCTGTTTGTTGTTATCTTTTTCTGTTTGCATTGAAAAAAACAAACAACAGTAAACTTTTGTATATTTTTACTTTTTTATTATTTTTTTATTTGAAGAGCTGCTACAGACTTGGGTTTCAACAAGACATCTAAAAACTCAACTACATCACAGTTTAACTAAACCCAAGTTATAGTATTTAACTAGACTTTTATTAAATTTTTGAGCTTGGCTGGTCCTGGTGAGGCCTTAGGTTGTACAGCGAAAATTAGTTTTCGCTTCCACCCGTTTTTGTCTTAGACGTCCTATTTTTTTTATTTGAAGTTTTAGATCTCAAAATTCGAGATCTAAAACATATATATCTATTACAACGTAATTTAAATGCCAAGATGTATTGTCTGGATCTGAGCATATATCTATCTATTTGTTTGCTTGTGTGTCTGTACATGCAAGTGTTTTGGTGCATAAATGTATCTATGAATATCTGTTCTTTAGTATTTGTATGTGCACATGTATCCGTGTCTCTTTATCTGTGCTTGACTTTGTCTGTATCTATGGCTCCTACCTTGCATGGACTGTGGATCAGTGTGTTTCTGTGTTTGTGCATGCCAATGTCTGTATGTAAGTATTTCTGCTTTCCTAGCAGTGCATCACGTTGTGTCTGAATGTGGATTTACTGTCTTTATAAAACCCTTCTGTGCATGGAATTATATGCAGGGGGCTTGTTTGTGAGCATGGAAAAACAACGTGAAGAATTCGTTTCAGACACCATTAAGAATGAGTCTTAATAGGTGTCAAGTTTTGCTTTAAGTTCAAGCCCAAGATACTTTTCTCAGAAATTAACAATAAGTACATGATAAATATAACAATAAAGAATATAAAAAATACAAAGTAAAAATGACCAGAATGTGATGTTTTCTTTTAATCCAGTCCATGCGAAACTTGAATATATGTCAAGAGAGAGACTCAAGAGTATACCAAGAAAGAAAACAAGTAAAGCTAGACTGGGGATTGGGTGCCTCTCCATCCTCACTGGATTAGGGTTCCTGATGGAGATTCAGTTAGTATTGAACCAAAAATAATATCAAAAGTCAGATAATGAGGATACATAATGGGCAAGTTTTATTGGGACTCTTCTATTCATGAACGCTCTGCATGGCAGGCAGACCCTGCACCTTTTTGGTATCAGTAATTTTACTTATTTAAGCCATGAGTCAGAAAATAGCATTCAGGTTTAATTGTTGCTTCTTTGATAGAATTAACAAGGTTTACAGATGTCACAAAAGTGTTCTTTGTTTTCTCATTGAATCAGTCGGCGTTAGCATCAAGGCAACTGTTCTTCAGTTTATTCACTAAGTACCCAACTACAATGGACAAGCAGAGATGAGTTGAGACCACAGCTGGACAAATCTTCAATATCAGATATTTTAGCCTACATTTTAAAATTCTATTATCACAATTTGATGCTTAAAGAATGAATCCCCATAGAAGGTTATTTTTGCAGATCAAAAAACAGACAGAGAGACAGAAAAACAGACAGACAGACAGACACAATAATTCCTGTGATATCCCAGTAATCTATTTCCAGTTACAGTAGGGAGTAATATGCCTTTTTACATAACAAACAGCATAGCTGCTTACTGCAGAGACTTGTCGATGGTTGTTAATAAGCATTAAATAATTGTTCCAACACTTTTAACCCAACTGAGCCCTTGGATGCAAGCAGTGCATTGCAATAAATTACTGGTCATATGGGGTCTTAAATTGAAAATTGAAAATAAATAGCAAAGCATAACCCACAGTTAAAAAATAAATAATGATAAACAGACTACAATATCAGAGCTCATTAAAACTCTAAACTATCAAATTCATTGTAGAAATTGAAATCAGCCTTGAAATGCATTTTAGCTGAACTGAGAAAAAAAAAAAAAACACATGCACAGACACACACACACACACACACACACACACACATATTATATAAAACCTTTATTATGGAAAAATGTGCCTATTTCCTCCTTACTGCTACTGAATTAGCTTCAGATGTTTGTATGTTTGTATAGAATTGTGTAACTTATATCTTTTACACAGCAGCAATAGAGGTTTATAGAATTTACTCCCCCCCCTCCTCCTGCCCCCGTTAGTTATTCTGTTGAAGATGCTACTCTAATCCCTTGCCAATACGTTGTCATGGTAACCGGCTACCTGCACACCTGCCTCACTGTTACAAGGAGAATAGATAATATAAACTGGTCACACTCAACATTGAAATAGATAATAAAAATCCAAGAAAATATTAATATTTCATACATATGTATATCTTTTAGCCAATACTGTTTCCCCCCCCCTTGCAATGAAAGGATTCTCTTTTTTACCGCTGTGTTGTCTGTCTTATTATGAAGGCTTAAATAATAACACACAATAGGTTTCCTGTATTACGAAGCACCAGAGAACTTAAAATTAGGATTGATTTTGATAATATGTTAAAAAAAAAAATTGTCGTCTTGCCATCGTATGTCTCTAGTTTTTCTGTGATGATTCCTCCCCCCCCCCCCCTCCCTGTTCCTATCTCCGTGCCACAGAACTGTGTGTAAGAACAGCTAAAATGAAAAATGTAAGCCTGGCTAATATACTGTATTTAAATGATATAATATTGTAATATAGTATTATATATATAATACCTACATCTCTCTCTCTCTCTACATACTCTCCCTACATACTCCCACATATTTATATATAAAAATATGTTGACTTATCTTTTCGAAGTGTACCATGGTGTATTTAAGCAATAAAAAATGTTATCGTAGATTTTACCTCCTGAATAGGGAAGAAAATATTTCAGTATCCGTATGTAGCTTAATTATATTCAGCTCCTGTGTGTATTCAACACATGGAGCTTATGCTATTTATTTTAAATAGACAGCTATTTCAAGTGTTTTTAATATTATAGATAGGTATAATGGATTGCCTTATTAAATGTGACACATCACTGAAGAATTATCAGGTGGAGGTAGGGAAACCAATGAACTTACAGGCTCTTCAGAAAAAAAAGAAGTTTCATGGAAATGAAAAAATGGTGAAAACCCAGTCACTTTTTATTGCTAATGGAAAATGTCATGAGCGAAATCTCTTTGAGTTAGGACGGGATATAGTGAGATATATGCTGGTTCAATATATAGGAACCTTACTTATGAAGTTCACAATATACAAGGCTAAGAAAAGTAAAGATAAATAAAGGATACAGTTTCAATTGGGGAGGTGAAAAATGTTTTATCCTCCTAGTTTCATCCTCCTAGCAGTTATGTAGTCACATAGTAACGCAGGCTAAAACAAAGACTCAAGTCCATAAAGTGGAGAAGCAATTTCCTATTCTGCCCAAAAATGCGAAAAGTATTTTTTCGTGGTTGCAAAGAGAAAGTCAGATGTATAATTGGATCAAGAAACTACAACTCAATATATTAAAGGAACACTATAGGGTCAGGAACACAAACATGTATTCCTAACCCTATAGTGTTTAACCCACCATTTAGGTGGCTTGCCCTCCCTGCCTCCCCCTTAAAAGCAATTAAAACTCACCTTAATTCCAGCACCGCGAGTCTGCCGGCGTTAGCACCACCCCCTTGGTGACATCATCAGAATTGCCATTTTTGGGGGGAAAGCACGGGATTGGCTGAAATCAGCAAGGGGGCGGGGTCAAACACTGTTTTGGCCAATCAGCACCTCCTCATAGAGATGCATGGAATCTATGAGGAAAATTCAGTTTCCCCATGCAGAGCGTGGAGACGCTGAACAGCACTGCTGCCTACTGTGCTGCACTGAGCCACGAAGCACCTCCAGTGGCCATCTTTTATCTGAAAAGGCAGTGTTTGCATAAAAATGCCTGAAGGCAATGATTATACTCGCCAGAACAACTGCATTAAGCTGTAGTTGTTCTGGTGACTATAGTGTCCCTTTAATTATTGAATATTTAGCTTCTCCCCAAAAAATCCATCTAGAAATTTAAAAAAAATCTGGGCAGAATCTGATAAAACCACAATTTAGACATAATAACTTTTTCTGTAAATTACCCTTCCCTGTGCTGCAGGAGAAATCTCATTTTTTGAAGTCTAAAGAGAGAGAATAGCGGGGGGAGGAGGGATTGAACGGATAAAAGCAAACATGCATTGGCAAGGAGGACCTAGCCCCTGCATGGGAAACAGGGAAACAGATAGCTGGCATTAGACTTGAGAAATTTTGGTTCTGCTGAAATGGAACATTTTTTGAGACACCCGAAATCTGATCAGATATTAGCACATTTTTTGATTTGGACCCAAATAGATATCAAGGAACAAAAACCAAAAAAAGTATGAAATCAGTGTGCTGCAAAACATATAGATAAAATAATATAATGCATATATTTTGCAGTACACTGATAGGAGCATTTTCCAACTATTTGGTTGATGAACAGAAAAAAGTAGCCAATAGATGGCAAAACAGGAGTAGCAGTAAAAAAACATTACTATTTGTATTTATTAATGTATAATATAATAACATATATAATATATAAATATAGATTTAGTTTGCTGTGCCTTCTGTATTAGCCTCTATTGCTCACTTCCTACTTGATCTATGAATAAACTTAACATCTAGTGACTGTACCCTAGACATCAATCATCGTTTTTCCCATCAATTACCTCTTTTTTTGGTGCCACAAGTAGAATTTAAATATTGTCACCCACTACCCCCTCCCCCCAAAAAAAAAAAAAATCAAAAATTGGCATTGCATGTGTCAGTCAGTCGGTAGCTTGGCTGCATTTTGGCTCGGAATGCAGCCAAACACCCGATTGGCCCATATTTGGCCAGAATTTCGATTTGGTCTGAAACGAATTATACAAGACTAGCAGACATTAGAAGGAGAGAGAGAGAACAAAATATATAGATAATAGTCAGAAAATACTAATAGAGAGAGGGAAAAAAAAGCTAAATAACTGACATAAGGTAGGTAAGATAGCAGTCATTAGAGATCAAGCAGGCCATGTAGAGAAATAGATATCATAAATTGGAAGATAAACAGCAATTAGAGGGAAACCATAAGAAGGAAAGGAGACTTGGTAATATCATGGAGAATAAGCAATGGTCCCGGCACTCAAGGTGAAGCCAAAGTGGCAGATTTATTGTGGCAGAAAACAGCAACGTTTTTGACCCCATCAGGGTCTTTGTCTGTCATATCATGGGCAGAAAAATAAGAGAGATAGCAGATGATGGAGGTTATGTTATGTTACAGAAGACAAAAGTAAGAAAGAGATGTGTATGGAAAGAGAGAATTATCCAGCATGGAAATTAAAGGAGACTGAGACTGGGAGGGGAGAGACATCCGATATGTGAGAGAGCATCAAACAGAAAGGGTTAGTAGAGATTAGTGTACTGATTGAAAAAGTAAAGTAGAATAATCTGAAATCTATATTCCTCATGCATGTGTAATGTGATTGTAGCTATATTATATCAGATCATCTTACCAACAAATAGAACTATATTACCTCATTAGCCTGCTTATCTAAACAAATATAATAAGTTATACGTTGGGTCAAAACTTGAAACTTGTTAAGTGTCAAGACATTTTTTTAATACTGCAATTATACAGGGTGTACCAAAATTCAGAGTAGAATTTGACAGGTAAATAACTTTATTGTTAATAGTTTTATTCTTGTTGTAGGTACATATTATAGCTGAGTCTTTGGAGATTAATTATGAGTAACTTCACAAAGAAGCAAATAGTAAAAATTGTGGAATTTTATTAGAGCGCAAGAGTCTCAAATATTAACTAATCTTATGAACAATGCAATTGAAAGACCCCGACTTTGTGAGGAGGCAAATTAAGCTCATTTAAATGATGTCATCTTTCATACCTAGTCAAACAAATCTCCATACGTTAAAGGGACACTATAGTCACCAAAACATGTTTAGGTTAATGAAGCATTTTTGGTGTATAGATCATGCCTCTGCAGTCCCACTGCTCAATGCTCTTCATTATAGGAGTTAAATCACTTTGTCACACCTCCCTACATGTGACTTACACAGTTTCCTAGACACTTCTTGTAAAGTGAGAGCGAATGTTTACACATCCTTTGTTGCACAGTCTGTTTAATTTAGAATGTCCTGTTTCATGTACTGTTTATAGCTTGCTAGACCTCGCAGAAGCATCCTGTGTGTGATTAAAGTTCAATTTACAAAGTGGCTAGGGCTACTTAAACAGAAACAAAGGTGATTTATATCCTAAATGGAAGAGAGTTGAGCAGTGATACTTCAGAGGTACAATCTATACACAAAAACTGCTTCATTACGCTAAAGTTGTTTTGGTGACTATAGTGTTCCTTTAAGCATGCATTGTATGTAATATAATTAAAATTGAGTAATTAACAAAAAAAAAGTAATTGACTCCTCACACCCTACCCTGGGTTTTAACCCACCCTCTATAAAGATCACAGTCCATACTAGGGAGAAAGTATGTTTCTTTTTTTTTTTTTTAACATTGTGATATGCACATTGCTGTATAGGCAATTGCCATAAACACCTGCATATCTGTATATATAACATGTTTCACTTTGTTTGGAAGTGAGGTGTTTTTATTGCTTGCCCAGCTGAGCTGCAGCCTGCACAGATCATCCATTTCCCTATTGTTATTTTATTGTTCCAATGTATTGTTATTCTATGCTTTTTTGTTGTTATAACTTACTGTTATCCCATTGTTATTGTATTGTTATAATGGCTCGGACATTCTTCTCTATGATGCAGAGCTGCTTTAGGGATCTGCTCACTAGGTGACTAAAGGAGATTTCATAATTACATCTAATCCCTTGAAGAACTGCAGTAATCAAGGGAATGTTGGAGATAATTATTTTAACAACAAAGATAGATGAAACTTGGCAGTTTTGCCCTGTACCAGCATTCATTTAGGAAAGGCTCCTATTGCAAGCAAGCCACACATTAATTAATTCTGAAATGCAGTATAAACTGTCATTTGCTATCGATATCTATTTTCTCTGCTAAGAATAACGGTAGTTTCTTTACTTGTAATAAAATGACTATTAGGTCCCCTTTAGTTTGCAATCTTTGCAATGTTTCTCTCACACCTCGCCCCTCTGTTGATCCTTACACTGGCTTCCTTTATCATGTGGGTGTCAATTCAAAATACCAACCCTTACCTTTAAAGCTCTAACCAACTCTTGCCCCTCTTACATTTCTTCCCTGATTCATAGATATGACCCTTCTCGGTCTCTCCGCTCTACCGGTGACCTTCTCCTGTCAGCTGCTCGCACCCTTACTGCTAACTCATGCTTGCAGGACTTCTCGCGGGTGGCTCCCTTCTTTTGGAACAGCCTGCCTACCCCGATCAGACTCTACCCTAGTCTTCAATTGTTTAAGAAGTCCCTCAAAACACATCTGTTCAGAAATGCTTATGGACTCTCAGAGTAACTTATCTATACTTACCCAAGTCTGTTTCTTGCTCTCCTAAAGAGCCAGCCTCCAGCTTTGCTACTTTTCCACCATGTTTGGTGGCTGTCACCCTTGCTGCCCTGTTTATGTGTTTGTACCCTACCTCCTCTAGACTGTAAGGTCGTTTGAGCAGAGTCCTCATCTACCTATTGTTCCTGTGTCATTGTGTAATTGTCTCATTTATTGTAATTGTTTCATAATATTGTAAAGCACTGCAGAATTAGTTGGTGCTATAAAAATACTACTACTACTACTAATAATAATAACTATAGAGGTCTGTCTATGCACACCTTCTTTACTTTTAAAGTGCTTTGAAAATATAAGGTATTTTTTAATTTTCATGGATGACTGTTTAAATGGGTAGTCTACACAGACCAAACTGCATTTGGGCAGCACGAGAGTGCATTACAGATTGGATTTTGACTCTCAAGAGTGATAGGGCAAATGAGGCAAATTAGTCTTTTAATCAATGGGCCGCAACAGACTTACTTATGGTGACCAATATTTTAAACACCAATGTGTTTTCAGTGTTTGTTAATTTCCCATGAAGCCATGACAATAGTATAAGCCACTGGTTGGGTGAGATGGGTTTTTGAAACACACAAAAGAAAAGATAAAAATACAAGCATATTTCATATTGCTTTAGAATTCTTGGACTTTGCCACCAGATGGTTTGCACCAATTTTTATATGCATGCTTCCTTTAGATTGATGGCTTAAACCGTTACTGAAACTTTAGCCCTAAAATAAATGGCATTGTTTTTGTGTTTAGTGCTGCATCAGTAGAAATGCAGGCTCTTAAATTTTCCCTGTACAATAATGTTATTGGAAAATTGTCAACTTTTCCATAAATCAAAAGCCATTTATGAGTTTATAAATAAGAATTAGCAATATATTGTGAGAGAATCCTTTTAATGAGAAATCTCATGTAGTAAACTTTTGCAGGATGCAGACTGCAGCAACTATTCAGATTTCATGATGACCACATCGAGGCATAATATACTTTACCCAAATTCGAAAACATGGTGCTACTTTCCTGTCTCATTTGCCTTGTGATGAAAAATGCGGCAATTTCTTGCCAGGCAACATCCATCGTCCGTGAAATGTTATCCCAATGCAGGCAAGACTGCCTAATTTATAGCACCTTACTTTAATCTTTCTGTAGTTTAGTATTTCACTATTTTCAAACAAGCACTGAAGCTCCTTCACTCTTTCCTCTGAGATCGAAACGATAATTTAGTATTAATATGACGTTATAAAGCATACATGAGTGGATTCTGTTACCATTAAAGTCAATTTGTTGCCCTTATTCCACGCAAAGCGCTCATCAAAACAAAATCCCTAATGCAATTTTCTCTTGATTGTAAATTTTATTACATCTTTAGACTTCTTTCTTTCAATGGACACATTTTTCTCACTTGGGTCAATAATGGGAAAACAACATCGTAGGAACTATAAATAATGTAACAGTATTTCTATAATATTTATAAATAGAAAACTAGTTGTACAGCATATATATATATATATCAGCATATATACATCCCCTAATATATATTAGGAGATGTACAACATTGCTTATTTTAGTTACTTATCTCCGATTTTGGCAATTGATTTTCCTAATAATTCCATGGTGTCAGTACAGTTTACCAAGGGATTTTTTTTCACGTTGCCTTCTTTTTGAAGTATTTAAAGTATTTTAAATTCTATGAAGCTGTGTGATGCCCTCAAGCACACCAAATACTCTAACCTCAGAATACCAGACCTGAAAGTGAGGTCCATGGGGATTTGTCCTTTTATAGGGGATAAATGAGAGGTATGGCTTGGAACATAAATGGGTTATATTTCGTTTTACCTGATGTGCCAGTAGTTTAGCTATCTACCAAGTAAATATTCAGAGCTTGTGAACAGACTGGCACTTATATCTCTGAATCTCTTTTGTCTCTGTCTCTTGCTTCTAAGATCTTAATGAAGCTCTAGTACGAGTTCTGGAATCAAAATGAAACATCCTATATTCTATTTGACTATAATTCAAATTATCAAGCTTTAGTCAAGTGAAGGGACAATATGTTACAGAGAAAGCTCACTGTGAATTGATGAGATTAGTAATGCAATTTAAAATGAGAGATGAACGAGGAGAGAGAAAGTGACACATCGAATGGTGGGAGGTAACTATATGTATGATATTGATATTGCATCCTTTGAATGTCGAGGTTTTAGTGTAATAGATTCTAAGAATTCAATATGGTTTGATTGGATCATAATAACTTTTTCGTAATCATCAGAGCAAATCTAAAGATGATCCCTTAATGTCTTCTGCCATTAGAACAAGGGACAGAATAGACAGGAAAAGTCCAGTAAGGGTTTGGAGTGGAACTTTAGCCAAGCCCTAAGCATTTTTTGGTGGTTTTGAATTCACGGCTTTTAAAATAGTAACAGATTACAATCTGTTATATTGCAAGTATAGAGTATATTTATAATAAATAATTGAAGAATTGCACATAAATGCATATACAATTACATATGAAACATTTTAAAATGCATCTGCAAGAATGACATATTAGTGGAGTTAATAAAGTACTCCATGAATTAACAAAGTCTCCCGAGTGTAACAGTACATTCCTTTTACTGGTTTTATAGTGTTTTTGAAAGTTACAGGGTCAAATATATGGCTTGCCCATTTAATATTTTTTCATTGAAATTTGCCAAATTGGTTATGTTGCCTGTGAGACCGTATGGTAACCCAGGAATAAAAATTACCCCAATGATGGCATACTATTTGCAAAAGTAAACAACCCAAGGTATTGCAAATAGGGTATGTCCAGATTTTTCTAGTAGCCACTTAGTCGCAAACACTGGCCAAAGTTAGCGTTCATATTAGTTTTTTGCATTTAACACACACAAACAAATATAAATGCTAACTTTGGCCTGTGTTTGTGACTAAGTGGCTACTACAAAAGATTGGACATACACCATTTGAAATACCCTGGGCTGTCTTCTTTTTCAAATGGTATGTCATGGTGGGGTTTATTTTCATTTCTGGGCTGCCATACCGTCTCAAAGGCAACATAGTCAATCTGACAAATAGCAATTTACAAAAAATGAAATTGGCAAATCTTATGTTTGATGCTGTAACTTTCCAAATCACCATAAAACCTATACTTGAGGGGTACTGTTGTACTCGTGAGACATTACTCTACACAAATATGAGTGTTTTAGAGCAGTAAAATGTATTATACTGATTATATAATTGATGAAATGGCCGTTTATGTGTAAAAAATGCAAAAAAACAAATATAAACGCTAATTTGGGCCAGGGTTTGTGACTAAGTGGCTACTAAAAAAGAGTGGACATACCACATTTTGTGTCGTCCTGTTATTGGAGGGAAGGAAGATTTACTCCTGTGTCTGCTGTTCCAGCTTGCAGGGAATTCAACTGAGAAAGTCCTTGTAAAGACTACAGATAATTCCCCATTCGGCTCCAGGAAGGAGCGGTTTCAGGGCCCCAGTCAAGCCACGGCAACTGTGGGCAGAAGTGCTGCGGTTTGTCCCCTGTTCCAGCTAGGAAGCGGTCCTCGGCGGAGGTACCCAGTCGGTGTACAGGGAGCTCCGTTACAGTGCCTTTAACTATATTTTATGTGGCATGAAGTCTTTAATGTATTTTATTTTATTAAAAATAACAGTATTGTCCAGCACTCATTCGTGCAACCTTTATAGATGCCCAAAATAGGTAACTTTTAAAGGTTTGATTAAGGTATTTGGAGGATTCAGAAACATTACCTGAACCAGTAACAGAATGCTGTTTGAAGAAATGCTGGGCTACCTTGATATTTCACTAGTATTACCTGTTGATGTCTCCTGTTTAGAGTTTTGTCTTTGTGTTCTATATAATTTTTGCTTGTTAGGCCGCTTGGAACATTTGCACATACCGTTTACATTGCACTAGCAAAATATATTTGCAACCTTAGCCTAGTTTTTGACACTAGATCCTATGTAAACTACATTGCTGCTGTATATCATATCACGTTGGATAGTCTTTCATTGGAACATGAGCAGTGATAACAGCAAATGACAATATATAATGATCTATACCGATTCAGTGTAATCGTGCCTTCTGAATGAACAAATCAAATGTACTATTCTTTTATTCTCCAACTGATGAATGAAAAATAATTTTGTGTTAATAGGTTTATATCCTGTTTTTCTACAATTTAGGATAAAAAATTACACAGAACCTTCTAAAAATACCTTTAATAGATTCAGTTTTTCATATCAGGCAAAAGCACTATCAACATGCTGACATCATTGCCTAATATTAGAAGGTTTAAATATCAAGCGCGACACTAAAATGGCTCACAGAACTGCAAGTTTATTGCTGCTATGCATTAACCTTGATTTTGTTTTGAAGTGTGTTTTATTGATATCATATAATTTGAGTCAGGTTTTTGAAGCACACAATTTTTGATAAGCTAGGACTGTGGATGCTGGAAACGCAGGAAATTAACTGTTAGCAATTAATTAGAAGTGGTGTGTGACTAGCAAATACTGCATTTATTTATAAACAAACCACTAAATTCTACTTTTATTTGCACAGAAATTTGCTTATATCTCTTATATATGTTTCAAACTTGCCATGCACAGACAAAATAATAGGTGCCTCTGATGGTGCAATTGCTACAATTATTACCAGGTCCCTGGGGGCACAAAAGATTTGCATCATCCACAAAGCCATTTGTTTCTGGCGGGTGGAGGGAAACAATGATTTGAAAGAGAACAAGCAGGGTAAGTATCAATGCACACAGATTATTTTCTTCCTTTGTTTGACCACTAGGGATAGCAGCCTCAAGATAAAATCTTGAAATTTTGTAATGGTGGGGGGGAGGAATATTTGTACCAGAAGATAAAATCATGTTCTGTTTTCAGTCCCTGGAAAACCAAGGTTCCTCAAGAAACTCAAAAGTGTGAAATTAAGGGTAAGGAGCTAAACACACCAAAAGGGCAAAACATGAAAGCACTAAATAGCAACTCACTGAGATCAAAGTTCAATGTACAAATGCTGTGTTTTTTAAATATCATTGGCAAAATCCAAAACGGAAAAAATTGTAACTAAGTTTCTTGACGGAAATGAAGCTCAGAGCAACTTAATGCCCCAACGCGAAGCCCCAAAATTACATTCCTTAGAGGGACCATTCACTGTTCCATTATCCGTATGAGAATGGATTATATGGTTACACTGAAAGGTTTCTTATATGGGTTAGGATATATTGGTTGTATCCTTTTAACGGACTTAGTTCATCACTTGTTGAGCTTCAATCATCTGAAAGCTTATGAAGAAGTACGTACAGCACGAAATACGTGAAGCATTTGTTCGCTGAGCACCATGATCTCCTAAGAAATACTTGTGGTTCCCACCAAAGGAAACTCATTTTTCTGTTGCTTTAACAATCCTAGCAACAGCATCAACGGCAATATCCCAATATATATACAGAGTACAATAATACAGTAATTACAGTGTATAACCCACTTAACCACTGTGATTTAGCAAAGCAACGATCGAATTACAGTAAGTCGGGTGTACAATTAATCCTATTTATATTAAATCCTCTTATCGGACTGATTCTTTGTGAGACCTTGTTTAGACATATATGACGTTTCTATGTTATAAAAGAAGAAGAAACTAAAGATTTAAAAAAAAAAAAAAAATTCACTCATAAAATGGTAATATTCTTTTATATGCATAAGAGAACTTGTGTTCCACAGGGTCTGGAAGTTTTGGAAGAGGAAAATATAGTTTTAAATCTATAGATACTTTGTTTATCAGTTTCTTTAATCACTTCTGTTATCACTTCTGTTACATTTGGGGAGTGAGGTGGATTTCCAGGCTCTCGAGCTTGTAGTTGGAAGTAAGAGAAGAGGGAGCTATCAGAGAGTAGATACAATTCTTGACATTGTTGGATGGTATAAGTGATAGATATGCCTAATTGTTTTGTCTTGCCATGGTTAAAAGGCTTTTAAAAAGGATATAGCTGCGATTGGGGTCGCTAGGGTCAGCTGATTTGTGCCGTATAGTTTTTGTTTGTGTCTATCCCATATCTAGAGAAATAACATAGTTTGCAGGGTGGCCCGGGGAAGAGAGGAGCAATACGGAGCAACATAATGTGGGCCAGATGGTGTGTTCTCATCAGGTACCTTTCGACAGAGACCCACTATGGAGTGTCTGAGTGAAGGAAATAAAGTATGGTAGTGCCTAACACTGCTGAATAATAGTAGGTTAATACGTTAGGGACAGCTAAATCTCCCATATCAACTCGAGCTTGCAACAGTCTCATGGGTACGCTAATTCTCCCACAAGCCCAGATAAATATCAGAATGGATAGATTTAAAATATGAGTGTGGTAAATATATGGGGAGTGTATGAAACTGGTATTGTAATCTATGGAGTATGAACATTTTAAGTGCTGCAATCATCTCCGTCCAAGACAGAAAGAGTGATGACCACTGTTAAAAAAAAGTACTTGAGCTACCCTGTGCAAAACATTAATGTCCCAGAGCTGGCTGCTGTCATGGGCAACTTCATAGCGTTCCAGAGCAAGCTGCTCTCCTGTCCAGAGCCACAGTGTTCCAGAGGAAGCTGTCTTCCTGTGCAACCTAACCCACTCCCTGTATCCTGAGGACCTGCTCCCTGAATTCAGAGTCCCTGCTATCTATATCCTGGGGGCCTGCTCCCTTTATCCTCGGGGCCTGCTCCCTTAACCCTGAGGCTCTGCTCCCTAAATCCTGAGGCCCTGCTCCCTGTATTCAGAGTCCCTGCTATCTACATCCTGGGGGCCTGCTCCCTGTATCCTGAGGCCCTGCGCCCTGTATCCTGAGGGCCTGCTCCCTGTATTCTGAAGCCCGGCTCCCTTTATCCTGAGGCCCTGCTCCCTGTATCCTGAGGCCCTGCTCCCTAAATCCTGAGGCCCTGCTCCCTGTATTCAAAGTCCCTGCTATCTATATCCTGGGGGCCTGCTCCCTGTATCCTGAGGCCCTGCTCCCTGTATCCTGAAACCCTGCTCCCTATATCCTGAGGCCCTGCTCCCTGTATTCTGAAGCCCGGCTCCCTGTATCCTGAGGCCCTGCTCCCTGTATTCAGAGGCCTTGCTCCCTGTATCCTGAGGCCCTGCTCCCTGTATCCTGAGGCTCTGCTCCCTGTATCCCGAGGCCCGGCTCCCTGTATCCTGAGGCCCTGCTCCCTGTATTCTGAAGCCCGGCTCCCTTTATTCTGAGGCCCTGCTCCCTGAGGCCCTGCTCCCTGTATCCTGAGGCCCTGCTCCCTGTATCCTGAGGCTCTGCTCCCTGTATCCCGAGGCCTGGCTCCCTGTATTCTGAAGCCCTGCTCCCTTTATCCTGAGGCCCTGCTCCCTGTATCCTGAGGCCCTGCTCCCTGTATCCTGAAACCCTGCTCCCTGTATCCTGAGGCCCTGCTCCCTGTATTCTGAAGCCTGGCTCCCTGTATTCTGAGGCCCTGCTCCCTGTATTCAGAGGCCCTGCTCCTTGTATCCTGAGGCTCTGCTCCCTGTATCCCGAGGCCTGGCTCCCTGTATTCTAAAGCCCTGCTCCCTTTATCCTGAGGCCCTGCTCCCTGTATCCTGAGGCTCTGCTCCCTGTATCCCGAGGCCCGGCTCCCTGTATCCTGAGGCCCTGCTCCCTGTATCCTGTATCCTGAGGCCCTGCTCCCTAAATCCTGAGGCCCTGCTCCCTGTATTCAGAGGCCTTGCTCCCTGTATCCTGAGGCCCTGCTCCCTGTATCCTGAGGCCCTGCTCCCTGTATCCTGAGGCTCTGCTCCCTGTATCCTGAGGCCCGGCTCCCTGTATTCTGAAGCCCTGCTCCCTGTATCCTGAGGCCCTGCTCCCTGTATCCTGAGGCCCTGCTCCCTGTATCCTGAGGCTCTGCTCCCTGTATCCCGAGGCCCGGCTCCCTGTATTCTGAAGCCCTGCTCCCTTTATCCTGAGGCCCTGCTCCCTGTATCCTGAGGCCCTGCTCCCTGTATTCTGAGGCCCTGCTCCCTGAATCCTGAGGCCCTGCTCCCTGTATCCTGAGGCCCTGCTCCCTGTATTCAGAGGCACTGCTCCCTGTATCCTGAGGTCCTGCTCCCTGTATCCTGAGGCCCTGCTCCCTGTATTCTGAGGCCCTGCTCCCTGTATTCAGAGGCCCTGCTCCCTGTATTCAGAGGCACTGCTCCCTGTATTCAGAGGCCTTGCTACCTGTATCCTGAGGCCCTGCTCCCTGTATCCTGAGGCTCTGCTCCCTGTATCCCGAGGCCCGACTCCCTGTATCCTGAGGCCCTGCTCCCTGTATTCTGATGCCCTGCTCCCTTTATCCTGAGGCCTTGGTCCCTGTATTCTGAGGCCCTGCTCCCTTTATGCAAATGCCCTGCTCCCACTTAAATCACTGAAGTGGTTATGGTTCTTAGAGTGACAATTTAAATGGGGTAAAAAAAGGGCTACACTAGGGTACTTGTTCTTCCCCCACCCCGCCCAAATCACTGTAATTGTGATACTCAATTCAATTTTGTTGTTTGAGGACCATTATATCAAACTTTCCAATACTGGGGTTAACAGTTAATTTTTATGTCACCTCTCACAGTTCCAACTCTAGCTATGTGGGGATCCTGTGAACCTGAAATGTTCTTGTATTCTCGTGTTCAATGTTCTTATACGTATATGTATTAATTATGTGCATCTCCTCACTGATTTTGGCAGAATTACTTAAAGTGTTCTGTCTAAGCAAGCTTGAAAGGTTGTATGTATGTTTATAGTGACGACTAAAGTCCCCCCAAAAAAATGTTTTTCTATTTTTCTTCTTTTTTTCTTCCTTTTTGTTTGGAACAGGTATTATAGGATTCTGTTGGTATACATCTTTGCAACCAGTGAGCATTTTTACTGTTTCACACTATTTTAAAATGCACAACCAAATAGGAAGAGTGATGGCAATGTAATCATTGATTCATCGACCTGTTAAATCTGACTCCCAGGACAAATAAACCCATTATATTTTAAAGACCAATAATGCTCTGTTTTTTCAACTCTGGTATGGCATGTCCTACTCATTTAGTATTAACTGCTGGACATTCCATTCTGGCATAGGGTATTTAAGAACCAGAATGTGATGATGACATTGTAAATGTTTTTAAGGGATTAAAGTTTACACCGAATTTTCTTTTTAAGATTTATTTCGTTATTTATTACCTTTACACAACCAGCATCACGGCACAACTTAAAATGGAGATTTTGCAAGCTTTGCTTAAACATTTTGAACGCGATAACAGTAAACAATCTCATTGGTATGGCATTCAGAATCTGAAGCCGTAACAAACAATAATAAAAAATACTTCTTTGTTTCGAAAGTCTTTCTTGGTTTTACTTCAATGTATCTTGTAAGTCATTTAAAGCCAGCAGTTATATTGGAACTTTTACAATCTAATAACGCCAGCTGCTGTCTGTAATTTAAACTTTGATATGCAAATGCGAAAGGGTAATAAATTCCACCCTGGTTTCTACATTCTCTTTGGCAGGTGGGGAGTATCCAAGGGCTTTTATAGTATTTTAAGTCTTGAGGCTAAAAAATTCTCATAGTCGTCTGTGGGTCGGAACTCAGTGGAATTCTTGCTATAATTTTGATAGTATTCCACACATTTAATGCACTTTGAAAATGTCCCTATGAGATTTGGATGATTAACTAGTTTTAAAATTAAAGTTGCCTCATGGAGGTCCCGCAAATTCATTTTAGAGTGCTTACTCCAACTACAGCACAGCAGGAGTTCCAAGGTCTAATTAAATATGGGAAAAAAAAAATATATATATATAGTAAAAAATGTTAAATGTTGTAGACGATTTTAGTTAATTAGATTGAACCCCAAATAGCTTTTTCAGTATTTGCAGCCTCCCTGAACATAGCAGTGATCAGAATGAAAACATGAGAAATGACTCCAGTCTGGGTATTTTACAGATAAAAATATAATGAACACAAATTTATACCAATCTCTGATTATGTAAACTGAGACTTGGCTCTGTATGCATGTGCAAGATGAAGGTGTTGATTGTAGGATAAACTAAATCCTATACCTCAGTTTATTATCTAATGCTGCAAATATGACCTTAATATGTACAGGGCTCAAAATATCCACCTGCCTACTAGCCGGCAGTGAGAAGAAATTCAGCGCTGGTTGGTGTGCCATGGATGTCCGCTATCTGTAAGGATCGCCAATGCTGTAAAAGTAGTAGTTTATTGAAACAGGGGTCAGGCAGTGTATATCTGTGGTTATTGGGAATGGGTTTATCAGGGAACTGGGCAGCCATTCAACGTAGATAAGCAGCTCTGGATCCATTAAACTCCACCACTCCTACTTGTATCTCTTCTTTTCAGTGAGGTCACTATGTCAGTACATGGTGGGAAATTATTCATTCTACTCCTGGGGGAACACAGAAGCTGTGAGACCTCCCCAGCAGTGCAAGGGTTAAATAAAATAACTTGTGAAATGAATGTAGCAATCTGATAGTTAGCCACTAGCCATCAACTGGCTTGGGCACAAGGTGAAAGTACTTTAACGCCCATATGCTTTTCAGAAAGTCTAAGAGATGTGTAGGAGAGAGATCACAATTCGGTCCATTCATGTACAACAAGTCTCTCAACGCTAATAGCAAATAAGAAGAACATTCTATGTGAGATGGTCCTTCAGGGCAACATGGTGATGATCATTGGATTGCTACCCGCAGTGTCATATATTGCCAGATTGTATGTCTATTGGAGCTACATTTCCATTTAACAATTCACCTCTTAACCCTGTGTTCATAAGTACATGACAGTACCTTAGATGTTTTGTTTTAAAACATTTATTTTGGAACCTATTCTAATCGGCAGATGGTTGGGCTGTTTGAGTCTAGATTAAGAGCACTCTATTAATACAAGCATGACATTATTCATCTTTTGAAAGTTGAATACTATCAAGAGATAGACTTTTCAGACTGCAAAAACATGTTATGGATAGTTCATCTGAATCAAATTATTTTTAAGCCACAAATTGAGGCAATTTGATTGTCCAGGATTTACCTGTGGAGTCGTATTCATTGAATGCAAAAAGGTAATAAATAACTTTAATTTTTATAGCAATATATTTTAAAAATTATTTTAAAAGTTTACGAAAAAAATATTAAATTATTTGAAAAGACTATCGAAAAATATTAAATAAAAATTATTAAATAAAATAATAAATATTAAATTGAATATTTTGGGATATGCTTTCCAAATGATTGAAGGTTTTTGAATAAACGTTAAAATTCTATTTTTCAGCATATATTAAAATATAAAAAAATACATTATATATAAAAAATATAAATATATAAAAATTCAAACATTACAAAAATATATATTTTTTTATAAATCCCCGGGGATTGTTCCGTCCACGTGCATAAATCTGTAGCTGAATATAAGCTCCAGAAAATTGTAAGTGCATTTCGTTTTTCTACATTTAACTGGAATTTAAAAATATACTACACTATATTACGTTCTCTCCTCTTATTCCCTATATTGCTTTGGATCTGAGAACACCACTACAGGCGCTGCCTCCCTGCACCCCTCTTTGCTTATCCATCAATGGCCTCAATTTGAGATTTTCAAATGAATCAATACTTTAAGAAAAACTTTCCAAATGACTTCTCTCCAAAAATTCTCGTAGATTGTAATGGTGACTTCAGTAGATAAGTAATTTTGTTTTTCTGACAGCATGTTTATGTATTACAGTCCTAGATGGTCCTATATGCCCACAATGTGTGGGAGCTAGTGGTCCGAAATGCTTCCTGCACTGGCCTCTAATATTTAATTCTGGTTGAGGGTGATTCTTTGTGTTATAGTGTAGAATACACTCTATAAACATAAAAGTTAAATGGTGGTTCAAGCTGAATATGGCAGCATCTATGGAACTAAAGTAAGCCATCAGACGCCATAAAAAGAATTATAAAAGTATTTGTGTTTATTACAAAATAATACACAACAAAACTATTATGCCTGCAATCTTCTATTTTCAGTAATAAATAATGATAACAGTCTGTCTTTGAATATTCATATGTATAAATATGAGATATCCGGGGGGCAAGGGAGGTGGTGGGGTAAAGAAATATGTATACAGTATATTGTAACTAAGGGAGAAGGAAGTTAATGTACACGTGGTCAAAAAGATGAGGGAGTTGCTTTATCTCTCATGCAGAGAGAGCCGGCCTGCATTTTGGATCTGTTCTGCCTTTTTGGGTGGGATCAGTCTGAGATGCAAATTAACCTGGTTCTTTTTGTAATGAGCTAAAACCAGCTTGAGAACTGAGCGGGGACCCACCGAAGGGTAGGCTATTTGAGTTGTTGTCTGTTCTCAGTAGTCTCTTGCGCCTTGTTTTTTGCTCTCCCTAAGTTTAAAGGGTAAGCTAGACGTGGACCCCTTGCTCACGGTGCCTAGAGGGATATCGGCAATACCTCACTGACGATGCCTAACAAAGCTGAAAAGATTATCTGGGGGTTGCTGTATTTCTCGTGCAGAGAGAGCCGGCCTGTTTTTTGGATCTGTTCTGCCCCTTTTAGTGAAATCAGTCTGATATGCAAACAGCCTGGTTCTTTTTTGTAAGCTGTTGTCCGTTCTCAGTACTCTCTTGCGCCTTATTTTTTTAGTTACTTACATATGTATAGATGAGCAATGAAGGTTTTGTGAAGAAATAGGAATATATGTGGATGGCTAAGTTTTCCATATGAGAGAGAGAGTGTGTGTGTGTGTATATATATATAATTAAGTGTATGTACAAGAGACCAACCACCTCCTTGTTTTGCCTCTGTGTGTATATCTAGACTCTGAAAAAATAATTAATTATGTTTGTACGCCTACTGTAGTAACACATAGCATTATTTATAGAGAAATGTTGCAGTAACAAATTTAAGCTAAATTAAGCTGTAGAGTAAAATTGCATAATGCTATGTTTTCACAATGTTTGGTATACATTTTAATGAATTCCATAAAATTTCAATCCACTAAACAGCAATTTTAATCCCATGCAATGAAGTATACCCCTGACTAAGTCATTTTTGTTAACCTTTAAATTCAGTGGTAATCAATTTTAAATGGTGTCTTTTTCCTTAATTCTCTTTACCTACTACTGCTTAAATGCCAAAAAGTGTTTAGTTCTCCGGCACAGATGCCTGATAGACATTTATTGTAAAGCTAAATGGAAAGACAGCTTGCTTTTTCGACTGCTATGCAGAGATCTCGACTGCACAGCTCCGCTTTCTTCCATAATATGTAGTTAATAGAAATTCTATGCCCTGCAGTGCAGTCTTCATTTATCACATATACCAAGTTGATTTAACACAAATGGAATGCAGTAGAACAATAGAAGGTTTTTTTTCGCTGCCTCTCTGCGTCTTCCAGACAATTTCTTGGTGAAGAAAATTATTTTTTAACAGTTTTTGAAATTAGATTTCGACTAAAAGTTTTAAAAATTAAAGTGTAACAAAATTCTGCCATATATGTTGAAAAGTAATCTAAATTGTTTTTTTTTTTTTTAACCATTAAAATTGCACACATCGCATCACAAAATTGAGTTAATCTGCTAAAATTATCCTAAAAAAGGATTCCTGAAGCATCGGTTGATAACGATTGACTTGACTGTGGACTTAAAGTTGACCGAAATGTGTGGACCACCCCCGTGATTCGTAGCCAACCCTATATTTACGGCATGGGGTACACATCATTACCTGGAATCATTTCAACATTATATCCCAAACACAATCACAGGGTATCTCATGATACAATGACGGCTAGCATTCTAAAGGGTGGAGCACAGGATTACACAAAGGGAGACCATAGGCAGCCATCTAGGGCCCAGGGGTTAGACAGGACCCCTGGAACCATGAATCTGCTTGGCCCTATTATCCATCCCTATGTAAAGGATGAAGGCACAAACTGATAATCTGCAAAGGGCCATGTGGGATAGTAATCATTCTATGAAACTGTGTACTAATGACAACTTATTATTTTCAACATGACATCATGACATTTATTGCAATGCCTTAATGCATGGCAACATTTATAGCACAACTTAACACAACACAACACGAAGCTTGTCAAAGGATATATTTCTGAATGAAATGAAGACTAGTTACCATTTCTGAACCTTCAGTTTAGGATAGAAAATAGATCATAGGGCTAAGACTGTGATAGGATCTGTGTTATGGAGCTATTGCAATATGTAAAGGTGAAACGGACAAGTGTCACACTGTACAACAAATGTCTAGATATATGCAAATTAAATTATTAGCATCATGGTTGTCTAAAATAAATTTACCACGTACATTGTTTGATATTTTTTATACTTTATTAAATTGTTTATTTGCTTATTTCAAAACAAATAATTATATACATACACACACACATACACACACACATACACACACACACATATATATATATATATATATATATATTACATGTTTTACTACATTTATTAGGTACTATGGGTTGATCAGTAAGAAAATCAGTCTTGTTTTAATCTTGTAAATGAAAAGCTTAAATTATGGAGGGAATGTTAACATAGCACAAAAAAATATTACATGGTCGAATGATTCCAACTAATTGCAATTCCAGAATATCTTGCGAAGACGAGTACATAACTAGCCTAATGGATGAGGCTGTTTTGTTCTTTATCTTGGCGAACTCATAAATTGTTATAATAAAAAGAACAAAACTCTTAATTTGCACTAAAGGTGAAGTCTAAAAAAAAACAAAACTTTTTCTGTTATATTTTGCATTTACAGTAGTTTATTTTTTGTATTTTTATATTATTTTTCCAAAACAAAATTTCCAAAAAACGCAAAGTAGTTAACATATAAATAAGCAAATTATCTCACTTATAATCACCATTATTTACACAGAGAAGATTTAATTTATCTTTAAAATATGAATCAGCTTAATGCTTAACCATGCTGAAGTAGAAAGGAGCATTAAACAAGGGTTTCCCTGTATCAAGAACATGGAAAGACATGGCAAATTGCTGGATAGGTTTCTTCACTGTATGGGTCCATCACCCCTGTGTGGTGAATTACACATTTTACTCTGATCCACACAATACTTACTTGAGTATAGACATTTTGTTAGTTAAAGGGTTACTATAGGCATCAAAATAACTAGCTTAATGAAGTAGTTTCGGTGTATAGATCATGCCTTTGGTTCTGTTTAAGCAGCCCTAGGCACAACTCACACACCACATACCGTTTCATTTTCAATCAGATGTTAACTTTCTTTAGAAGTGTGTATCTCCTGCTCTGTAAATCGAACTTTAATCACACACATGAGGCTCATTTTTTTTTATTATTAACATCCCTTATCCCTGTGTCTGTTATGTTGTCTTACCACATTGTTGCTTTAATGTTGTCACTCATTCAGTGAGATATAAGATTTGTTTACAATGTATCCATCTTTCTATTTCTAACAATTTTTTTATTTATTTATTTGATTTATTGGCTGGCCCCTAAATATCAAGGAGCAGAAAAGATATTTTGTATTTTTTTCATGTGAAAGCTGTGTATAAAGTACAAAAAAATGGTTGTAGTCAAAACAGTTTCATGGCTATAACATTTGTTTTAGTTTCATCTCTGTGCCAGTCACGATAGCACATGTCTTTAGTGTCACTGTGGATAGTCTATTAAAGGAACACAATAAGGCACCCAGAACATTTTAACCCTTCGAGTAAAAATATTGCTTTTCTGCAGGAACTCTGATATTTCTATCAGATATAAAGCTCTATATATATGATATAAATCTCTGATATTTCTATCACTGAGACCATGTGATTGGCACAGTGAAGCATTTGGGCGTGCATGCACACTAGTCTCCCAATGCTTTGCTATGGGAAATCATTGGATTGGAGATAATCGATCTTAACAATTTCAGTCATGGAGGCAGGGCAGCAGCATGGAGACCAGTGTTGCTAGGGAGAAAATGCCTTTTTTACTCCCTGCATGTGTGGGCCAGAGACCTAAGTGGCTACAAGGGCACTATATTCCTAATGTTATAGAGTTTTTTGAACCGAATATAGCACACAGTTGTCTTCCACAGTGTGACAGAAGCTACCATGCCATGGCCTTTTGGAGAGGCTTGAAGGCCAGCCTCCTGCCCACAGACTATTGACCTGGTCCTAAGAGCCTCTGAAAGGGGCTTGTGATAGTGGCAAATGAAAAACAAGCTATTAGTTTTTTCTTGATAACTATGCAGTGCTCTCTGCTAATTGAATGAAAATGTGTACATTTGCATAATGCTGGTGTGCAAATGAGGGCAGCCAAATAAGAAGTTTCATGTGTATAGTATTGCTTTTTTAGTGTGTTTGAAAATGTTACTTGCATTATATAGTTTATGTACAAAGATAAATAGGGGCTGCGCCACAGGGAGTAATGGTATATAGACAGGAAGTCCAGAGGTAAAAAGAAAACCTTTAGGTTCACACCAGATGGTGTCTTTATGGTATATTCAACGGGAGATGTGAATTCTTAAAACTTGGGAATGGTATCCTTAATAAGTCTCTCCGCTATTCGGTCATATGAAATGAAGAAAAGAAGAGAGAAAGGACCTAACAGTGCAATATGTATTGTATAAAGTGGTTATAGTGGAATAATAATAATAATGCACTCACATTTGGCAGAGCTATAGCCAGCTCTAGCATCTAGCGCTTGTAGTGGTGCAATCCCCAGGATATACTGTAGGTATCTTTAGTCTTTGGGTTAGCTGGAGCTCAAACGACAACAAAAGTAGGGGGGCAACAATAGTGCTCTCAATAAGATAAAAACCAAGTGTAAAAAGATATCTAAAATATACTCACACAACAAAGAGCAGGCTGACTGCTCTGTGGTAACGGCTCTGGTGGCATGATCCCCACCTTGGATTTCTTTAGAGTGGTGGTTAAAAAGCCAGGCAATAAAAAATTGAAAAAAAAATTTACATTTCTTTTTTGCTTTTGAATAATTCCTGTCATTGACTATATTCCATTACTCCCTGTGGCACAGCCCCTATTTATATTTGTACATTTCTGTTTTTTGTTTAAAGGGTGAGAGGGATCCCCTTTGTTGTGGTTGCTGCCTACCCATTTATATATTAGCGCTGATCCATTTCTTGTGTAATTATGTAGTTTATGTATTAACTATAATTGCTAGTTCTCCTATATTCTATATATTTTTATTTTAAATGTTTTTCACCACCTGCTTAACCCCTTAAGGACAGAGCTTCGGAAGCTTGTCTTTCACTTAATCACAACGGCATTTTTTGCATTTTTTGCTGTTTGCGTTCAACTGCAATTTGCATTTGACTAATTTATTGCACCGATGCATATTATATACCGTATATACAGAAAAATGCAAAAAAAATGAAAAGTGTTTTTTTTTACAGTTTTTGCAATAATAATGTGTGCACAATTAATGCAGGTTAAGGAAAGTAATTAAAAATACATTTATTTAGTTGTTCTGATTTACAGAATATATAATGTGTCTGGGATTTTAAGTTTTTTTTGGTAGTTACAGGTCACAAAGCACAAGGAGTAAAATAAACTTTTACTGTGGAGTGAATTTAGAATCTGGTATGTTTGTCTTGTAAGCTTAATAGCCATAAAAGAAAACAAAATTGCCACACAGAAGTATATATTTCTATAAAGTAGACACCACAGGCTATTTACCTAAGGTTGTTTTGACACTTTCTACGTAGCCATTTCACCGCCAATCTATGCTAAATATTGGAGTAAAATTGTGTTTTTTTGGGGTTTTGGCACACAAACTTATAACAAAGAACTTCACATGTATATTTTGTAAAGTTGGTGTGTGCTATTCCTGTACAAAGTGTTATTTTGTGTTCAGTTACATCTGCTGAGTAAAATGACACCCCCATTGTATGTCTTTGGCACTATTTTGTGAAGCTACAGTGAATTTTGAGAGACGGATTTAATTAGCCTATGCTTCCATTTGGGGTATTATAACAGTTTGACTGTTCAAAAAACCCCCACAAAGGCCTACCATTTGTAAAAGTAGACACTCCAGGGTATCTCATAAGGTGCATATTGTGCCTTAACATGCCCCCATTTTTTTACCATTACATGCCAAAGTATGTGGTAAAAAATAATTTTGTGCATTTTTTACATACGGATTGCATTTTTGCTGGGCATTTTGTATATTTCATATGTGCCACTAAGTTCAAACCCCCCAAATTATGCTCAGCTAAGTCTTCTGAGTAAAAGGACACCCCCATTGTATGTCTATGGCACTATTTCGTGAATCAACAGTGCCATACAGGAGACCTGTCCTTTTCAGTATTCACAGTAGAATTTTGAGAGACGGATTTAATGAGCCTATGCTTCCATTTGGGGTATTATAACAGTTTGACTGTTCAAAAAAAACCCACAAAGGCCTACCATTTGTAAAAGTAAACACTCCAGGGTATATCATACGGTGCATATTGTGCCTTAGCATGCCCCCATTTTTTCACCAATATATGCCAAAGTATGTCGTAAAAAATAGTTTGGGGCATTTTTTTACATACGGATTGCATTTTTGCTGGGCATTTTGTATATTTCATATGTGCCACTAAGTTCAAAACCCCCAAGTTATGCTCAGCTAAGTCTTTTGAGTAAAAAGACATCCCCAATGAATGTCTTTGGAACTATTTTGTGAAGCTACAGTGCCATATAGGAGACCAAGCCATATCAGTTTTTACAGAACTTTGAATTTTCACGCTGGGCCTATGTGCAATTTCCAAGCATTTTCGCAGGTTTTAGATTCAAACTACCCCACAAAGGCCTACCATTTCTTAAAGTAGACACCCCAGGGTATTTCAAAAGGCATATTTTGAACCTTAGCGTGGGATAATTTTTCTGCTAGCTTGTACCAGGTGTAGTGGTAATAAGCGTTTTTTCTGCCTTTTTGACACACAAAGTGAGTTTACACAGTATATTTTGCAAACCTTATGTGTACCACCACTCTATAATACTTTATATGTTGCTCAGCTATGTTGGCTGAGTATAAAAATACCCCCGTATGTACCTTTGCCAGGTATATGTGGACATTGGAGGGGCACATTTGGGACACAGCCATTCCAGTTTTTTTTTTTTTTTTTTGTAATTCTTTATTTTTGTTGTGCAGGTGGTTACACGTTATCAGCTGACGCCACAACAGCGTACTTAAAGGTTCATATCAGTTAGACAGTGGCATGATAAGTCGCACAATTTTATATTTTCTAGGTATATCGATTAAACATCTAAAGTGATAGAGTAAGCTTAACTAGAATACAATGAAATAAAATAACACAGTAGTTGCTCGTCGGTACTAATTTTGCTATGCTAGCGTAGTCACAATGCTTGAGCCTGTTTTTTAGTTTAGCAGTAGCTAATTAAAATATGATAGTCATGCTGTGAGTGTATAGGCTAGGAGGTCTATAGGCTAGATAGTGGCTAACAGTGCTAAGATTTGCCTTCCATATAGAGTCACATCGCTAGTCTCTCTAGACATGTTAATGCTCTGCTGTGTCAGTAGGTAACTAAGTGTATGCTTAATTTACCAAGCTAGTGTACATTTTGTAGGCGTTATAATCAGGCTCATTGGATTATGTATGGGATTAACAACCTGCTGTATATACTTCAATGGGCTACATTAACTAGCATTAAAATGTGCTGCATTCATAGGCAAATAGTAGTGAGAGACATAAGGTCACACAATCAGCGCATATTGGGTAGAGTGACCGCTGGAATACGGTTTAGTCCTTACGGCATGGTAAAGCGTTCAGGTAAGATGGTGTCCATCTGTATCATGGCGGATTCAGAGTTAAATACTACTGTCCGCTGTCCTGAGAGAGTCTCTGACTCAGCCAATCCCCTGACTCGGGAAGCTCTTAGGACATGTGAAGAGGTAGGTGGCTGCTTTGTTCTCCTCCGTGGAGGGTCCCTGCGCTTGATGGATGGCCCGTTGGCGGGAGTTGCCGCTCGAGTCTCTCCGGTAGACCTCCATTTGGTCTGAGTAGTCAGAGGTACGTTTGTAGTGGAGACTCCTTTGCTTGCTGTTACCGACTACTCTCCGTTGCTTCTTAGTGGTTTGCTGCTTTGTGAGGTGTCGCCTGGTTGATTTAAGTGCGGCAGTTCTTAGCCTAGTGTGTGCCAGGTTCTCGGGGTTCCTCGGCTTGCGAGGGGCCTTCCGGCTGAGAGGGTGGCGGTGTGAGTGCGCCCCAGCGTGGGTCCCCCGCCTGGAGTGGGTCGGGCGGACCGCTGCCGGTACGTTCTGCTGCTTCACGAGTGAGGCTTGAGATGGAGTCCTGTGTTGTAGGTTTCTCCAAAATGCTTGGCAAATTTGATTGAACCTAGCCTCGAAGAGCCGTCTCCATTGCTGGAGCCCTGGATCCTCCGTTGTTTGCTCAGGGTGTAGTATGGCGGCCATCTTGGGCACCTCTCGTGACTTGCCGTCAGACAATGATTGTCCCCTTGTCGGGCGAGAATGTGTTTCCAGCGGGGACCGGGATAACCCCCACCGGTCCATAGGGGGGGGTTGCAGGGGAACAGGAGAGCTGGCATGCAGTGCTGACCCTGTGTCGGGAGGTCGGCCGCCCCCCCCGGCAATCAGGTTGCTTGTCATGCTAGGCCTCAAATACGATTCCCGGCCAGACGGCTGCTATTGCTTCGTGTGAGGTACCGAAACGTTCAGTGTTGCTTCGCCTTTCTGCCGGTAGCCCTTTTTACATTGTTTCTGGTCTGTAATATGTCTCTTAGTCGGTTTGAGTGTCGTGCAGAGCGGGAGCTGTGCCTGCATGCGTCCGCTCAGCTCCGTGCTCAGACCCCGCCCCGCCATTCCAGTTTTTTTTCAAACTTTAAATTTTTACGCTGACAGCCCGATCCGGTGCTCCCGGTCTGCCTCTAATACAGAGGCAGACCAGAGCACCGTTAACCCCACGATCGCCGCGATTGCGGCGATCTGGGGTTAATTTTACCGCGTGACGGACAAGGTCCGTCACTCGTCATTAAGGATTTCCCCTGAGCGACGGACCTCGTCCGTCACTCGTCCTTAAGGGGTTAAGGACTAATCGGCAAAGGCAAGTCCTAGTTCAAAATAAAGTATTGTATGTAAGTTCCTTTTGGAACTGTGTGTGTCACAACTACTGTGTGACCCAACACGCAGAACTATGATAACACAAAACATAACGTATACTGAGCCTTAGAATGGCCAGACTTAACTTTACAGAGAACAATCAATAAACAAGCCAAAGTCGGGGATACAGAATGAGACAATAGGAAAATACTAGCCAAAGGTCACAAAAAACAAAAATATGAACAGGAACGCTCTCTCTGACAACCAACAAGTGGAAACCATGACAGGGCAGAGAAAAGACATTACAGGGTTTAAATATGCCTCAGTGCTGTGATTAGTCCCTTAGAACGCTGCACCAGCTGGGACCCGTCTCACTGCGCCGCGACCAAAGTGAGTATTAATTTCCCTTCTCAGTGCGACCACCATGCTCATGTGCGGCCACGTCGAACGGGGACTTATGTGCGGCTAGAGTATCTGCGTGACAGCACTAACCAGGCGCGGCCACGCTGATACGATCCCCATCCCCCAGTGTCGTGACAGTGTGTCTTGTATCTAATTTGTTCAGGGATCCCAGTAACAGAGTCTTTGGACCTGTTGGCTGGTTGCACGGTCCCTGTAGCATGGGACAAAAGACAGTCTCTTTCTAACTCTGAATATAGACACATGGTTAAGGGGGAACATAAACTCTGTATCTCTAACCTGAACAAAGATGTTACATTAACTACATCCATGAGTAGCCCTAATCTGAAGACACACAAATCATCAAAACATCAGAATAAAGAAGTTTCAGTCACAACCATGGGTGGTATGGCTAGGGCTGCATAAACAGAAACAAAAGTTATTTAAATCCTAAATGGCAGAGAACTGGCAGAAAGACTGCAGGGGCATGATCTATACCAGGGGTAGTCAACCTAGTCCCTATCACCCACCAGTGGGCTGTAAGCCCCATTGGGCTGGTAAAGAGATTAAAGATCTCCCTCACCGGCCCTCTGGCACTTAGTTACAGCAGAGGGAGGGAATGGCCTGGGAGGTTCTGTGTGCCTCCCTTGGGCAGGCTAGTCATAGCGTTGTCATGCGTTACCATGGCAATGCTCCATTACAGTGCTGTGCTGGCAGGAGTAGAGGAGGAGAGAAGTAGAGGAGAGTCAGCCTATAGCCGGAGGAGCTGCAGGCTAAAGTGAACATGCCACCACTGGACCACCAGGGCTTGCAGCATTATATATTCCCCCCTCCTTGGTAAAAGGTAAGAAGAAGAGATAGGGAGTAATTAGGATAGATTTTCACATTTTACCCACCTAGACACAGCATAGACCCTCTGTACTTTTAACACACACAAACACATACTACACACATCACACACACACCACGCTCCTTACACACACTACACCCTGACTGCCCCCTCTACCACCTCATACATGCACTGCCCCCTCACACACACTCAGCACCTCTCACACACACACGCAGCACCTCACAGACACACATAGAAGAAAAAAAGTAGAATAGAAAATAGAAAAAAATAGATACATGCAAGTAAAACATTTTTAACCCTCCATTCTAAAAAATAATAAAAATATATATATATTTTTTTTAAATCGCGCTTGCGCTATAAAATTAGTTATGGCGGCACTGGTGGACGGTAAGGAAATTTTACCATCAACAAAGATACAAAAGTGGGCGATAAGTATTAAAAGGTTGACTACCCCTGATTTACACCAATGCTGCCTAATTAAGCTAAAGTTATATTGCTGCGTAGAGTGTTCCTTTAACGCTAATTTAACTTCACCAAGTCGTACAGAGGGTAAATCTAAACTAAAGTGAGCTAATAAAGTGCTCTTATGAACGATTTTGTAATGACACTGTTTTTTCATGAGCAGTGTAACTTTACAATTATACTAAGGTAACTCTGAACATTTTGACAGAGATTTTGAAAGAATATTTATAACATTAAATACAATGGTGTGTAAATGGCACTAAACATTTAAATGTGTTATTCTGACACTGTTTTGACATTGATATTGTAACAAAAGACTGATAAATACCATTGGTAATTATGGTATTGATAACTCACAAGTTTGATGTGGCATGAACATTTATCTATTTATTATTGTATGTGGCTCTAGCACACTAATAAAAATGGTTCTTGTGCCATTTTAATAACTTGGGATATTACTAAGAAATTATTGTAAATTGTCCATAGTTCTGCAGAGAAAATTACTATTTTGATTAGCAATAATTGTGAAACAATTAGCCAGGCATACACATACAAGTAGAATGGTAAAGCTAAGGAAATACTTCATTTTGTACAAACTACAGAACTTATTAGACCTTACTTAAAAGACTTACTTACTTACTTATGCCCTCCACCCCATCCTGGGGTATGGGCCGCCAAAGGTAGATCTCCAGAGACTTTTGTCCTGGGCCATTCTTTCTAGTTGACTTCAGGTGTAGCCCATCCTTGTGATGTCTGCCTCGAGGTCGTGTTGCCAGGTGTTTCTTGGATGTCATCTCATTCTCTTTGCTTGGGGATTACACATGAGAGCCTGCCTGGTGATATTGGTTGGTGGTTTGTGCAGGGTATGCCCTATCCAGCCCCATCGTCTCTTCCAGATTTCTGCCTCTGCTGAACTTTGACAGGTCTACTTAATGGCGATGAGGAAGAGGAACGGGGATAATAGGCATCATTGTGGGACTCCAGTCTTCACCTGGAAGCTGTTGGTAAGCTGTCCTCCCTGGATCACTCTGCAGGTCATTCCCCCATATGAGCTCTTGATCAGGTTATCCACCTTGGCTGGGATGCCGTAATGCCGGAGGAGCTTCCATAGGACCTCTCGATCCACACAGTCAAATGCAGTAAAATAGCTGCCTCAATAAAATATATGCCATTGAGTTGAATAATACCATGTATAACCCAGGACATACTTTAAAATGACAGACAGTGGCAAAGTATATATCCTGTTAAAACCTGCACAATGATTATTACCAGACTCAAATAATTGTTTACAGAATGTTGAATGATGCTTGGTTTTGTAACATTCCTGATGGTAACTCAACGAGACAGCAATAGAATATGACCTGCGCTCCTCACTGCTTGATAGAAATATCTACTGATATGAATGTCATTCAGCTACAATGAACTTAAATGCTGATGTTGAATACATAAGGCACTTGGCTGTGTGGAAGCAGAAATATATCTACTCTGCTTTATAACCCATCTAGTACTCTTGTGAATGATGAGATCAACAGGACCAGATGTAAATAAAGAGCTTTTAGAAATACACTCCATTAGCCTTGACAGTTCTCTTTGGGTCCTCAGTCCTTTTATAGAGTAGTAGGATTTTGATAAACTGTAACTCATATTTTCATAGCAGCATTTATGTATGGATTCCAGTTCCTGGGAGACAAGGAAATAAAAAACACAAAATGACGTTCAATACTCTCCTAATGGATCTGGGACAGTTGTAAGACCATGTGGGACAATTGTGAGGCCATGTGGGGCAGTTGTGAAGCCATGTGAGACAGTTGTGAGGCAGTGGTAGGGCCGTGTGGGATACTTGTGAGGCCATGTGGGGGCAGTGATGATACCATGTGGGACAGTTGTGAGGCCATGTGAGGCAGTGATGAGACCATGTGAGGAAAGTGATGAGACCATGTGGGGCAGTTGTGAAGCCATGTGGGACAGTTGTGAGGCAGTGGTAAGACCATGTGGGATGAGACCAGATACAGAATAATTAATTAATTAATTCAACACAACCATTAAACATTACAACAGATTGTACAATGGTGACCAATGTGCAAGTGAGTGCAATCATTATCTGAAGGCTCACAATATGACACAAACTGGTATACCCAGTACTCCAAAGTGGTATTCAAATGAGGGAACTGAAAATATTGCTCTGAATTAATAAGACAATGTATACTTGTCGCTGCCATTTGTCTGTGAACATAATTACACCTCTAATGGAAGCATATTTAGGACTTTATAAGAGCAGCAGGAAAAAATAAATAAATAAAAACGATTCCCATGGAACCTAATTATATATATCTGGATAGATTTTGTGTATACAAAGTATACATTGATAAATACCATAACATTAGTAAATATAAAAGGAAGCATATTATTTAAGACTTCCAAACATCAATATCAATGGTGATCATTTTAGTTTGAAAAAAAAAATAGACAGAATGATAGACAGCTAAATAAATAGAAGCAGACAAATGAAAGATATAGTTAAGATATAAATGGATTTAATATGTAAAAAGATGGAGACAGATAATATACAGATACAATGAGAGATAGATAATGAATGAGTATAGAAAGGCATTAGATATATATGTGTTAAAAAGGATAGTTAGGTTAGAACGAGATATGATTAGATACATAAATGAAAGACAACAGAAATAAAGATTAATGAAGATACATAAACATATAAGTGAAATAAAAATAGATATATACATAGATAGACAGGCAGACACAAACAGCAGGCAGATGGATAGATGACTGGATAGACAGATAAATGGATAATTAGAAGATATACAGAAAGACATAGACAGCGATAGATAGATAGATATAGATATATAGAGAGATAGATAGATAGATAAAGATAGATAGATAGATAGAAATAGATAGAGATAGATAGATAGAAATATATAGATAGAGATAGATAGATAAAGATAGATAAAGATAGATAGATAGATAGATAGATAGATCAATAGATAGATAGATATGTGTATAGATGGACAGACAGAAAGAGATAGATAGATAGATAGATAGATAGATAGATAGATAGATAGATAGAAAAGATAAAAGATAAAGAGACAGAAAGACATATTTACTGCGGCACTGCTAAAATATATATATATATATATTTTAAAAGCGATTGATTTTTATTTATCACCTTTTTGGATTTCTCAGTAATATCCCAGTAGAGGTTATTAAGCTATGTCAGCTCATGAAATGACAGTTCTGTTTACAGAGGAAGACAAGTCATTTTCATGTTGAAGAAAATGGGAGAGAGTTCCTCCCACACTAAACCTTTATTTTAGGAAAGTAATGAAATGAGAAGCAGTACAAATTATCTTGCTGCAAATTCTGTTTCTGCATGAGAGAAAATTACCTTAGCCTGGAAATTTATTTCTGTTTAACAACATTTCTAGTTTTAGAAAAATAGAATGTTCGTACTAGAGTTAATAGCTGAAGTGCTTTGTTCAAATTGTTATTTGGGTTATAACTGATGAATTTATAGCTTTCATTAATGTCTATTGCTTATTAAATTCTTTCACTTTATATAATGTGGAAATGTCTACCATTAGGCAGAAAAGAGGATAAAAGATTCTCAATCACAGCTTCTTTAAACTTTTTTAAAATTAAATTACATTCTAATTCTTTTTTTGTGCTTTTGTTAAAGGATACATATATCTCGAACAAGCTAAACTATATTTAATGTTCACATTCCTAAGGTTTGAAGATACAGATAAATCTAAAAAAGCAGACGGAGCTCAATCAAAGTTAATTCGATTAAACTGGATCTGCTACCATTTTAGATTCTTAGATTCTGGGAGCTCCATCTTGATGTGATTTTTTTTTCATTTTTATAAGTCCTGCTTTACTTGCTTGTGAACCGCATCTCCAGCATAAGTCTGGGGAAGCGGGGAACAATCGGTGTAACTGTGATGGTGTATAGTGCCATGTTGATATGCGTTTGTAGTGACTCTCGTGTACTTCATTGTTTATAGGTGATATGTATAATGTTGAGAATATGGTTGTCCATGTTTCAGTAGGTATAGAAATATCTAAATATAAAACTCTACTGGAAAAAAACTATAAACTGACCAGGAGTAAGTAGATATAGTGAAAATAGAAAATGAAAGTGCAAAATATAAACAATAGGATATAACAAGAATGAAAAAGTAAAAATAGAAATAGATATAGACCTTAGTGCATGATAGATCTCCTAAACAGTGATATAATGGACATACAAAGTCTAAAATTAGACATAAAAAATAAAACTCAAAATCAAAAATCATAATTGTATATTGCACATAAATCAAAGTCCATCTGGGTAAGACACCTAAACGTAGGTAAATTAATAAATAAACAATAGTCTGTAGCTGTATCAGCTAAGAAAGATCCCAGAAAAATGACCTACTATGATACAAGCTGGAAAATATACTGGTAAAGCTCAAGATAATATAGTATCAGTCTTGTATCCTAAAATAAAATAGGTGAGGGAACACCTTGTTGGTGAACTGCAGCTCACTTTCAAGAAGAGAGCGCTTATTTCTGTATTTTTGCATAAAATAAAATACAGACTGATACATAAATCTTAGGATGATACAATCGAAATCAGGATATAGTATCATAAAAAGCGCATAGTGTTTGAAGTACATAGAGTCTGTGCCGAATTCTATAATATACAATACAGAGACATGGTGCTCTCTGATAGAGATTTTATTGGAAAAGATAAAATGCACTCACAAAAGGGTTAAAGTGTGGGCAAATGGTAACAGGTCGGTAGCCTACAGTCCAGAAAATCCTAGTAGCTTCCTCCTGCCGGCCGGATCGGGGGAAGTGTGGATTTCAGATATATGTAGATTGCCTAGACTTTTGTAGAGCTCTAGCTAGTAGCTTTCCACATTTTCCCTCATGTGAATAACAGTGGTGTCTAGAGTGTCTCAGTTTCCGGGCAATGTGTGCATTTAGAAATATTTGTAGTTCAGTCCTTTTGTGAGTCAATTGTTTGTATATAGTTAAATCTGCTCCGCATTTATGCGTGTTTTCTAGGGCTCTGATTTCTGCCATGAGTGCTTCCACTCGACTCTCACGTTGTTTCTTAAGTTTGGATGCCAACGCAATCATATCACCTCTAAGGACACATTTATGTGCCTCCCATATAATCGTGGGAGATAGAGTTTTTGTTATTTAGAAGCATATCACTTAGTTTCCATTGAAACGTTTTGATGGGAAGGGATGGGATTTTAATTGCAAGAGACAGGGGTGCATGGTCCCACCACGTGATTGGACCATATGTACTTGATTCAATTAGGTGTAGAAACCTTTGTTGTAGAAATAACATATCTAAACTAGAATATGTTTTAGTAGCTGTAGAATAGTATGAGTAATCCCTTGCGTGGGCATTGGTAGTTCTCCATGCATCATACAAGTGGACAGAGTCTAACAGATCATTTAGTCTTTTTCTAGTGGACGCTTGATATGTGGAGGTGAGAGAAGTGGTGTCTAAGATAGAGTAAAGTGACATGTTAAGATCACCTCCAAGAATTAGGATACCTTCAGTGAATTGTCCTATTTTTCTTAAACACTTTCTAAATGTGAGGCCCTGTTTTCTATTCGGTAGATATAGATTGGCTAATGTGATCTTATTTTGGCTTAGTTGACCTTTAACCATGAGTAGTCTACCTTTGTCATCATGTTGATGCTCTTTATATAGAAACGGTACAAGGGATGCAAACAGTATGGCTACCGTGTTTTGGTCTTGGAATAGTTGCTGAAGTACCCAGTAGGGTATTTGCGATTCCGTAGTTGTGGGGCAGCTCCTTCGCGACAATGAGTTTCTTGAATGAAAACGATTTCCGCCTTCACTTTCTGGAGGTAATTTAATAATAGGGAGCATTTTTCTGGTATATTAAGACCCCTAGTATTTAGGGTGACCAGTCGCAAGGTAGCCATAGTATCCACATACTAATTGAAAGCAACCCGAATCCCGCCCCTCTGGAGGTACACAATAATAAATAAACTAACAAACTATGTTAATTCAGAACAAGAACAACATCCCAAACAGATGCAACATCCCATTCTATATTTGGCAACCACCTTATCCGACAGTGACCTTGCTGAAACGGGAGTCGATACCCAGCGTGGAATTCTATAGTCCTCTTTTGCAGTATAAATAATGTATTCTGCATATAACGTCCCTTGGCTGCTCTGTGGGAGTCCCCCTGGGGTGTAGTGCCCTGTGAGCACGGTCTAACAGTAACGGAGTGCCTGTTGGTTTGGACAGAATTAAATTGAACAGTTCTTGCAGTGTTGCAAATAAATCTTCTTGTTCCGGTTCAGGCATACCTTTTATCCTGAGGTTGTTTCGCTGCCCTCAGTTATCCAGATCATCTATTAGCCTGTGCATGGAGTATATCTGTGTGTTAGCAGCTCCTACTGAGGCTTGAAGGTATTGTACCTGGGAGTGAAGCACATCCCTATCATCCTCCAAGGTGCTAATCTGGTCTCCTACATGGCGGTTGTCAGTGCTAATTTCTTCTGGAAATGCACCTCTAGCTTGTTGAGCATTGAGGCAATATCTCCCATAGATGATAAGTTTCTGAGTATATCTTTAAGGTCCGAATCACCTGGAAATATAGAGCCATCGGATCCTTCCGGACTTGATGGAGCTGAGCCGTCATGGGAGGATTCCGCCTCCATATTGGGGCCTAGTGCGCCTGCTTGAGTCTCCGCATTATCGGGGAAAAACTTTTTGAGCGCCCCTGATTTAACCGCGGGGTGCTTCCCGGAGGCATGTTTGGGGTATCCCATGTTGTACTGCCCGATGGATTAGGATTACCGCTACTGTTCTCGGAGCCCGCTCAAACTGCACCCATTCTGCTCCGGCTTCTCCGCCCTCCGGGATTTATATGTTGATGATTCTGATTCTCTTTTCCTATGCTAGTGGCATGCATCTTAATTGTGTATTTATCTTTCTGTAGTTGATATAATACATTCCTCCAAATTTGTGGAATAATCAAATTACTTTTTCTCCTCTACACAAGTTCTGCTCTGATACTTGAGGATACTTGAGGACGCTGAAAGGTAATCTTAGGAAACTGGGAGCAGAGCAACATCAAAAACCTTTCCTGTTGTGTGTATCTATTTGTACTTATATTACCGTATATACTCGAGTATAAGCCGAGTTTTTCAGCACATTTTTTGTGCTGAAAAACCCCAACTCGGCTTATACTCGAGTCAATAGTCTGTATTATGGCAATTTGCATTGCCATAATACAGACTGGGGCTGTGGGGGCTGCAGAGATCTTACTTACCTCTCCTGCAGCTCCTGTCAGCTCTCTCCTCCTCCGCGCCGTCCGTTCAGCACCGCGGTCAGCTCCCAGTGTAAATCTCGCGAGAGCCGCGGCTCTCGCGAGACTTACAGTGTGAGCTGACAGAAGAGCTGACCGGACGGCGCGGAGGAGGAGAGAGCTGACAGGAGCTGCAGGAGAGGTAAGTAAGATCTCTGCAGCCCCCACAGCCCCCCCCCCACTGAACTGCCAATGCCACTGGACCACCAGGGAAGGAGCCCCCCTCCCTGGCACGCTAGCAAGCAGGGAGGGGGGACAAAAAACATGTATCATAGTAATAAAAATAAATTAATTAATAATTTAACAAAAAAATTCAAATAATAATAATACAATAATAAAAATAGTAATAAAAAAAATTATATAACAAAAAAAATTAAAATAATAGTAATATAATAATAAAAATAGTAATAAAAAAATTATATAACAAAAAAATTAAAATAATAATAATAAAAAATATATTAAAATGCCCACCCCCCACCAAGGTTCTGCATCACACTCTGCATCACACACACACACACACACTGCACTCACACTGCATTCATATACACACTGCATTCATATACACACTGCATTCATATACATACACTGCATTCATATACATACACTGCATTCATACACACACTGCATTCATATACACACTGCATTCACACACACACACTGCACTCATATACGCACTGCATTCACACACACTGCACTCATACACACACACTGCACTCATACACACACACTGCACTCATACACACACTCTGCACTCATACACACACTCTGCACTCATACACACACACTGCACTCATACACACACACTGCACCCATACACACTGCACTCATACGCACACACTGCATTCTCATATGCACACACTGCATTCATACACACACACACACTGACTTCATTATATACACACACTGTAAATAAAAATTAAATTAATATAATTTTTTTAGGATCTAATTTTATTTAGAAATTTACCAGTAGCTGCTGCATTTCCCACCCTAGTCTTATACTCGAGTCAATAAGTTTTCCCAGTTTTTGGGGGTAAAATTAGGGGCCTCGGCTTATATTCGGGTCGGCTTATACTCGAGTATATACGGTAACTATGGAAAATTATATGAAACATTGTACATGTATTTGTGCGTGCTGTAACTTGCGGTGGTCCTTCTTCCTTAACAAATTAAATGAAGAAAAAAGTTGGGTTTAAAATGTTGCTGTTTTTTGAAGAAACGCTTCAACTTCTCAGTTTTTTGGCTCAAATTAAGTGCCCATATGTCCTGTCATGAATATACACTGATCATCTGGGAGTTCAGGAAGGCTCTAAACCATGAGGTACAATCAAGCGGTCAAGACTGTTCCCACCAAGAGATGTATTTGCTTTCATGGATTGGGCACCCATGCAATAGATTAGTTTTTGTACTTTATGACCCTTTCAGATGCTCTTTTCCACTCATGTTTCCCTCACCCAGAACTTCTAGCTGGTGCCAGCAATGGTCGCAGTTTATTTCTATTACTTTTAACTTATTTCACATTACACTAACATGAGTGTTTCGTTAGAGGATGTGGTCTCCCTTTTCTACTTCTCGTCCCTTTTTACTTGCATGTTATTGGCCGCTGTTGAAACATTTTGCTGAAGATAAAACCTGTAATGTGCAAAAATTATTAGTTGGCCTTTTGCTCATGGTCTTACCCTTAGCACATTCGGAGTCCCTGTCTTTGGATTTTGTCTGGCCAGATATGGGAGGATTAGTGCAACTTTTGAACCCTCAAAGTGTTTTTTCTTGAAGAGTAGAAGTTTTCAAAGTGGCTCATATTACATATATTAAAACTACAAAGTTTTGTTGAGCACAATTACAAGCATGAAAACAACATGCTTCATAGACTTCATTTAATATTAAAATGCAATAATGTCAGAACTTCAAGTAGAACTCAGAGTTCTCTGTTGAACTAATGCTTTAATATTAATTTTCCAAATATGATATGTGATCATGTTTCTTGGATTGGAACTTACCAAGTGAAGGTTTATCAAATATAATGGTGGAAGTGGTAATGGCATCTTTAGCCTCTAAAGGACCAAATGCTACATTTAACCATCATCACAGTCTGGTTTCAATGACTCTAGATCAGAATAGGATTTCCTGTTTGTGTAGAATTATTAACCCTTTGCCGCATTGCAGCAATTAATTGAGAGTGTCATTCTATTTTTGAATAAGAGCTTGAAAGAAAAGATCGTAATGACAGCATAGACCAACATCGGTCATTGTGGGGAGTAAAATAGCAGAGAGATTACATAATTTGATAAACGATGAAACAAGAGCAAAAACAATGTATACATGTTATATAATAGGGATGTGCATGGGCAAAAAAATTGGTTTAGTTTGGCACTTCCAAAATTCGGGATTTTGGCACTTCGCCAAATCTCCACTTCGGTTCGGCTCTTCCGAAATTTGGGCATTCAGCAATTCGGGACTTCTGCAATTTGGCACTTCCGAAATTTGGGACTTTGGCAAGTCTGGACTTCAGCAATTCGGCACTTTGACAATTTGGGACTTCGGCAATTCCCTAACCCTTTGTGATGAATTTAAAATTTTAAGCAAAAATACCTAATGTGAACAAATACATGACTTTTTTTTTCTAATTCAGCTATTTTAACCTAAAATTTAAAATTCCCTTTAAATTCAAAACACCAAATATCTACAAATGAGAGAAACTCAAAATAGTGTAACACTGTATATGAAATATTAAAATGGGAATTGGTAAGTACAGTATTACACATTTACAAAGATTACATTGATTGAAGGCAATGCATTCAAAACATTGATATCTTCTCTCTCCTTATTCTCAGGTTCTCAGTCAGTGACACCATATGTAGAAGGAGATAGAAAAAACGGGGACACATAAAGTAGATCTTATATAACAGAGTTACTCTATTTATTTTTTATAAAAAAAAAATTATATGGTGTGTTTTCTGTAGGGCGAGGAGAGGATATTCTTCTTCTATCTCTCAGAGATCATTACCATGTCCGACGTCTATAAAGATATCTGAAGCTTCTGGTCAGTTCCCCTACTGTTCAATTCATTTAGTTCAAAAGAACTTTGAGGATTTTTGAATGTATAATACAAATTTCCCTTTTGTACTATGAAATTTACGTTCTGCAACTTTTAATTTAAATGTTTTAATATTATTTTTTATTCCCTTTTAATGCTATGAATTCCCAGACTTTTTGCCCATCCTAAATAACAGGACTTACATTGTATGTGAGAACATCAAGAACGGAGAGTAGAATGCAAACTGGAAATATGGCACACTAACTGGTGGGACACAAACCGGAATTGATGTTGTAAAGCTCTGGTTGAATGTAAGTGGTACAGGAAGCGGAAAACAACACATTCAATCAACTTAAGAGGATTTCCTAACCTGAAACAGAGAATTGGGCCATAATAATTTGGAACAGATAATACAGTCCAGCCCCCTATCCAATAATTGACTGAGGACAATTTGTGGGAAGGGTAAACAGGGGGATTTAAATCGGGAATTGGAAGAATGTTTACATTGATTTACTAGAAACATACGAGAAGCAACTATTTCCCTGAAGAAGTCCTATTTGAGAAAGAGAAGCTTAGGGGGGATTTTAATTTATTTTAGTCTCTGTATGTAATTTTTACTGTGTTTTTAATAAGACACATGTTGCTTTTATTCTTTTCCCTGGATGCTGACTACTTGGGATCTTCAGTGGAGATGTTTATGTGCTGGCATTTATCTTCAATCTTGTAAGTGCAATATTAATAAATGGAGTAACTTTGTGATATAAGATCTACTCTATGTGTCCCCCTTTTTTTTACATTGTATTCAATCAATGTTATCTTTGTGAGTGTAGTACTTACCAATTCCCATTTGAATATTTCATATACAGTGTTACACTATTTTTAGTTTATTTCATTTGTAGATATTTGGTGTTTTCTATTTATATGAAGACCGAGAGGAGTCTTGTTATATCTACATTGGAGGTGTGTTATTTGTGCTTGTCGATATATTCCCTTTTAATTCAGTTTGAATTCTTGTCATTCCATGCTTGATTAACCCAATGATTAACCCTGAATATACTCCCCACGATTAGACCCCGCTTCTCCCTGTTTTTTCAAATATCATGTTATTCCTTCACATCACTACAACTGACTCAATCCCTTTATTCATTTTCTTCATTCCCCAAGGCTATTCACTAAAGTGAGAATTCTACGTGAATTCACCCTTTTTGTCTTTCTTTACATAATACTCCAAGCGACAACCTCCTCCTTCTGCGTGTTTTCTCCAAATTTTTATTGAAAAAAATAAATTCTCTTTTTCTTTATCCATTACTTCCCAGAATATTTCTGTAGCTTCTCTAAAGCCAGTGGTTAAACGAAAGAAAAATATAATGAAGTATAGAAGAAGAGATGAATAGGTTAGTGTACTTTGTTTGAACAAAGCAAAGAAGGTTATGCACCTCAGTAAATTTACAGGGCTCTACAGAAGTCTATGCTGAGTTGCTGACTTCACTGCACACTTTGTACTTACTCTGGAGTAAAGGATGTGTGTTACATGAAAAAAACCCATAAAGGTCACATATACAGGATTGTTTACTAAAGTTAGAACTCAAAGTGAGTTAAAAGTGAATTTTAAGTTCAAGGTCAAAGCACCTTAGAAGACTTTGAAATTCACTTTAAATTCCTAACAATTTTGACTTCAGTAAATAATGCTGTATGTGTGATATGAAGTTGCATTTTACCCCTTTCTCAATTTGTCATTTTTTTCCCGAAGGCCTCATTTTTTTTAGCTTACAGTGAGGCACTAGATACAATCGCATAAACACTGTGCACACTTGAGCAACACTAATTTCAATTGAACGACACATGAGACGTAGAAACATTTCAGGCACGATGCCCTCACTCAAAGTACAATGTCTCCTAAACATTTGCATCTTTCCTTTGATCTTTAATTAAATGGTTGGTATCATTTCCTTCAAAAAAACTACCTCTGAGCCTTTATTCATTTTCTTATAGCGAACCAGGTTTTTATTCTGTTGCACCTAGTGTCTGCATTTTTTATTTTACTGTCTACTTGTTATAGAATTATTAAAACCCTTATTAAATTTCCCATTAACTCCATTAACTTCATTATATGACAGATTTTCCTAACAGCATTTAGAATATTAGAAAGAGAATGTATTTTCTAGAAGGATATGAGTAACACCGGAATTGTCAAGTTCCTGTAATATGAAACATTGTATGCCATAGTTAGATCATGAGAACTGTACTAATGAAATGTGTATTCACTAAGCCTGAGAAACTAACCTTGAAGCTAAATGGTGCCAAGTACTCAAAATGGCTGGCTGCCAGATCCCCCCTCCCATCGAGCGAACCTCGTGCTAAACAACAATGGCGCTTGAATCTTATGTTCACTCCCGTGTCAAAGATGACGACATCCCATGATGGGAGGATGCCCAACTAGCCACTTAACACCTAGACCAATTAATAATATTGATGGGAGGGTATTGACTTAACCACTTAACACCTAGTCCAATTAATGATGTTTATTTGTTGTTATCTTGATATTCTATGATGATGTAATATTGCCTTTAAAAGGGTCTGCATACCCGCTTTTTAACCAGATGCCATTAAATTTTCTCGAAGTTCTTTTAACCTGAACTCCGTGTGTCAGTGTGAATTTACTTCTGCGTATACGCAATTTAATCATCTCAGATTTGGACAGGAACAGATAGTCATTCAAACATATTTGTTTGCTTAAAAGAATCTATATCATACTGTCAATGGTTGAGGTAACAGTGAATTTTGGGATGCACTAGTGGAATTTGTGTTATATTTTTAGGAACTTTGGTAACCTACTCTAATTTATAATCATATAAAAAATATATAATGTTTAGAATCGTTGATAGAACCCGCTTGCACCCATCCAGCTAACAGAAAAAAGGGATACTCCATTTTTGTATTAGTCTGTGTATATTGTACTGTCGTTTAACCTTGCTGTATAGTGCTACATAATATGTTGGCACTTTGTAAATGTCAGTAATAATAACAATAATATTAGCTTTTACAGAATTATAGGTTCATTTCACATTGTGCCTACATCTGGCAGATCGTGATGTGCACACGCTACACTTTAACATTCATTGACAGAAAATAAAATAAACAATAATATGAATGTCTTTATATATTTGTACTGTGCACAAAGAGCTTGACAATACTATTTTAAATCATTAATTTCCTTTTTTCCCCCAAGATTAATAAAGAAGAAATGTGGGTGTTTTGTAAAATGTTTTTGCCGATGGTGCTCAGAATAAATTTATGTTGATATACTACCACAATTACTCTGTTTTTTTTTGTTTTTTTGTTTCTTTTGTAAAACTGAGTCAGTCTTGCATTTGTTTATTGATGCTTTAAGACTTTTGTTGACTGTTTTTACTTTTGTGCATGTACTCCTTATAGTCTGTTTGAAAACAGTATTTATTTACATATTTAATTAGCAACTTCAATGCCACATTAATGATTTCAGTAGTAGAAGATTCTGTCTCAGAATGTATGGGTACAATTGCATGATGTACTGCTCATCTTCAGCCTGGGCACTGGAATTCTCTCTTTGGAAGATTACAAGGCAATAATATTAATTACATAAAATATAAAAGAAGCATTAACTGTATTCAAATTAGGTTAATTAGGTTAAGTATAGTATCTATGGCTCAAATAAAGGTCTGAAAAGAAGTGATTTGGAGGAACTGTAATTTAAACAATATCACAGGATAAATATTAAAGGAATGTTTTTTCATACCTCTTATGGACCAATGATGGAATAATTTCATTACACTAAACCAGTCCAAAATACGAAAAAAACAAAATAGAGGGTACCATTAATCTAAAGACAGCAAGCCTTTTAAAGTTGCTGTAGATAAATAAGCAAACTATTCCATACTGCCATAGGGTCTCCAGAAACCAAATCGAGATGAAAATATATGGCAGCAGGTCCCACAACACTGCTAAATAATTGACTTACCATTTAGCAGAGACGCATGCTCTATGGCAGCTTGCAGCCCAGCCTCCAATTATGATATGGTGGAGGTGGCAATTGGGGAAGTTATTAGCAGAGAATATGGCTCCACCATTTGTCCACCCCTTGTCATTTCAGTAGAAATTGACACTTTGAGAAACTAACCTGGTTACACCCCCCTGGCAGTCACTCAGACAACCTGTTCTTTTACTTCCTGGTTGCTCACTGGTACTAAACTCAAGAGGCAGACAATTGCCAGAGCACCTGCCTTGCAAATACTTCAGATTGAGTTTCATTGGGAAGTCTCTGATTGGACAGCCACAAAATTATGGGAAGGGTTGGAAGGGTAGGGCTCTCCAAAACTTCAGACAAGAGATCTGCAGCTTTTGCAAGATGTTTTTAAATATAACCCCAATGAAAAAAAATGCATTATGAAATAAACAATTAATTTGGGGAATATCTACTAAACAGTGATTTAATTAAATATATATATATTGATTTGTATTTGAGCAATACAGGCATATAGACCTCTTACAAAATAGTACTTAGTACCTGTTGGGGTATACTTTGCCTACTCTCTAGGGCCTGTAAGGGAGCCCTATTTTTTTTTTTTTTAATTCTTTATTTTTCTGTGCATGAAAGTAACAGGCATTTGTAATGTGCCACAGCAGCACGCATAGTTTATCCATCAAGATTTGCAGGTTGGCACGAGAAAGACTGCACATTTTTCTTTTTTTACATCGTTGTTATAAGCTATTAACAGTTTTATACATATGTAGATTGGTATCAATGGCATTATATCGTAGGTGTATTACATATAAGGAGCACCGCAAGTTATAAGAGTAACGACTGTACAAAGCGTAAAATGTACAAGGCATTTTAGTGTACTGCACAATTTTTAGAAGTTGGTCCTAGCATGTCTAGTGAGAATATTTATAGTACGCATCTATGACATACAGGCAAATTCCTAGACGTGGTTAATAAGCAAGAGAGTTAGTTATAAAACAAGCTTATGGTAATGAGGCGCCCCACTAGGAGACAGGCTTATTAGACATGCAAGCTATCAGCAAGATAGGGATTCCTGTCCTGTGTTGCATACTGACAGTCCTATTATAGGTTATGGAACTCACATCCAGTTAATCTAGTCAGACCTGCTCGATCCAAGAAATACAACCTATGGTATAAAACGATAAGACTTACAGCGTGCAGTAACAGTAGGTTAAAGTAAAATGAGTGAGATAGACTAGTAGATTGTGTCTTATGTGCGAGGTGTGTGGATGAGACAAGAGTGGAGTGTCAGACAGCGTTGGAGTGTGGACAGTGTGTTGTGAGAAGCTTAAAACAGAAGGCATATAACAGAAAACATAGTTCAAGATTCAGCATGTGGTTGCGGGGTAACCTCGGGCAGTCTCTGATAGGCATTCAACCCACTTCCGTCCTCAGGATTCGCCGCGGCACAGCCAGCGGAACCTCCATATCCCAGCAATTCCATCTAGCACTGATGGAGCAGGATGGCTGCAGAAGTATGAGGCTGGGAGGTATGGGCATCTTGCTCGGGTGGCGATTCTGCTGGGCTCCCTGCCGAGGTGTGGATTGGTGCGTCGGGCCCCTGGTCCGGCATGTGGGCACAAACGTCGGCCTCGTGGGTTTCAAGCTTGGCCCCTGGCTCCTTGTGGTCAGGTGTGGTCTCGACTGTGCTCGTTGTGAGGCAGAGTACGGAGGAGGGTGCCTGCGCAGGAGCCTGGAAGGAGCAGCGTATTGGGCTTCTGTTGCCGTTTCCGGTCATTTGGGTGGCCCTGGTTTGGAGTAGCTCGGTCGGCGGACCCGTGAGTGCTGGGGGTCTCAAGCGCGGTTAGCCTGGCCCAGAAGGCGTCGAACAGGCGGTCTAGCCGCTCCTCCCATGTTGGCTTGTCCTCGTTTCTCGCGGCAGGTAGGCCTCTGTTGGGGCTTCCCTCCAGTGTCACACCCTATGCCGGGATATCCCTCACCGGCGGGGGGGGGGGAGAGTGTACTGGGGAGACCTCCGGTCCTTGGTGCTGCAATCGGCAGAGGGAGCGGCCGTCTCCCCCATGTCGTTCAGATAGGCCTCGTGCAGGCCGCAGATCTATCCCCAGGTTGTGGCGGTCAGTACAGGCTGAGAGCTTGCTGGCGGTTTGCTGTGTTTGTAGTCCCCCCGTCGCCAGGGTCAGTGCACTAGCTTTTGGGGCTACTAGCTATGGTTCTTGATAGAATTTAGGCTTATTGCAGAGTTTTTGGCACGGAGCTCGTCCGCCATGCGACTGCTCAGCTCGGCTGTTGGCTCCACCCCCAAGGGAGCCCTATTTTTCAGGTGTTCTGCATTATATTTATCTCTGTAAGGTCTTGTATATTAGTTCTGATCCCTTGTACATATAACTAGTATGTAGTGTAGCAACACTGTACAGGTGGTACAGACTGAGCGTGCATCCCAAAGGGCACAGCAAAAGGAATGGGATGACGTTAAAGACAGAGTATATATAAGAGATGTTTGGTTGTTTTTGTGGAGCTGGTTATGGTGGGAAGCATGGAAGCCAAGATTAGGAGACGCATCCCCAGCTGCTAAAAGCAAAAGGACAGCCAAGGAAGAAGTTGGGAATTGGAAGTGCTAGGTAGAGTAGCAGTCTGTCAGTAAGGCAGGAATAGTTGAGAATGAAAGACGGTGAGTAATCAATGTAGGAGTTTGCATGGGTGCTGTCTGCAGAGGGGAGCTACCAGCTGACCATAGCGAGTAATTAGGGGAGTCAATATATTAAAACAGGTCCTTGCAGTGGGTGGATAAGGACATGGTGGGAGGGAAGAGAGTACCGTATTTATCGGCGTATAACACGCACCGGCGTATAACACGCACCTCATTTCAGAAGGAAATTCCAGGAAATTTCCCCCTCTCCCATAGTATTCCCCCCCCCTCATCCCATAGTGTCCCCCCCTTTCCATAGTATTCTCCACCCCCTCCCATAGTATTCTCCACCCCCTCCCAAGGTATTCTCCACCCCTCCCATAGTATTCTCCCCCCCTCCCATAGTATTCTCCCCCCTCCCATAGTATTCTCCCCCCTCCCATAGTGTTCCCCCCCTCATCCCATAGTGTTCCCCCCTCATCCCATAGTGTTCCCCCCCTTTCCATAGTATTCTTCCCCCCCATAGTATTCTCCACCCCCTCCCATAGTGTTCCTCCCCTTTCCATAGTATTCTTCCCCCCCTCCCATAGTATTCTCCACCCCCTCCCATAGTGTTCCCCCCTCATCCCATAGTGTTCCCCCCCTTTCCATAGTATTCTTCCCCCCCTCCACAGTGTCCCCCCCATCCCATAGTGTCCCCTAGTGCACTTTCCCTCTTGTCCCATATTTACTTACCTGTCTTGAAGCGTGGGCCGGTTTCACAGCGCGCACCGCGGTACTGGAACTTCAATTTCAGGTTCCGGTTTCCGGCGGGACTGAAAGGAAGTGTGCACACAATAGTGTGCACACTTCCTTTCAGTCCCGCCGGAAACCGGAACCTGAAATTGAAGTTCCTTTACCGCGGTGCGCGCTGAACACCGGCCCACGCTTTAAGACAGGTAAGTAAATATGGTATATTGGCGTATAACACGAACCCATCATTTTCCCCCTATTTTCAGGGAGAAAAAGTGCGTATTATACGCCGATAAATACGGTATGTTGTTACCAGGCTTGTGTGCAAGAGACTGAGGCTGTTAAAGAGATTAGAGGGTGAGAGGGGCATTTTGAAAAGGGGCAAGTACTAGGAATTAATATATAGGCCTGATGACACAGATACTAGTGGTGACATTTCTGTAAGCATACAACATAGAATTATAGTACAAAAAATATTGAAAAGAAGGAATAGAAATTGGCAAAAATAGAATACAGTAGATATAGGTGGGGTGATGAGAAGATGGAGTATCCCAGGCGTACCTTGCAGCGTAAGACAGCCAATTTATAAATTAACTTTGTTATATCCCCATAGTTGTCAATCAGACAACTAGTTGTTTTACTTTCTGGTTTGTTTAGTTCAGTGGAACTTTCAGGAGGCAGGAAATTACTCAGAGTAAAGACTTCTCATTCAGCTGTATTGGAAAGTCTGTGATTGGACAGCCATAGAAAGTCTGGGCGGGGGAAGAAGGGGAGGAATTGCAATTGCTTCAAACAAGAAATATACAGCTTTTGAGAGAGGTTTTAGATATATCTTCAATACAAAAATAATTTCATGCATGTTTTAATGGGGCGTATATCTACTAGACAACTATTTTTATTTTGATTTGTTTGGGCAGTGTATTGTCCCTTTAACTGCATGTCCCTGTAGACTTATTTTGTAAACGTGACAATTTTATTCTCTATTTTTTTTAATTTTCTAATTTTTCTTTTTTTTTCTATTTTACCTTTTCATAATTTATCACAAACAAATATTTTTTTCTTGGTTCCTTATTTTGTATTATTCACTTTATATTTAAAAAATAAACATTTGTTTATTCTCCTTTACATAGTTACCATTTTTTTTTTGTTTAAAAAAAAAGCAATTTTTTTTTACTGATCTACTATTTATCACATTTCTTTCTTATCTTTTGTGTTAAAATATTTGGCAATTCAATCCAATTAACCTAACTTTAGTAAGCCTTACAAGTAAGATTTTTTATCATGCATCTATATATGAGTTGTTTATCGATCTGCTTAGTAATATGAAACAAGTAGATACACGTTGTATTTTTTTATGTGCATTGATCTAAAGTATGCTGTTCCTGCAGCTTTTTCATCATATAATTGTCCATCAGGGAAACCTCTGATACAACACTCCTAGATTTGTAGTGTTAGTATTCCATTGTTAGCCCTTTTTGTCAATTGATTTCTCTTTATATTTCATTTCTTATCTGATGCATGGGACATTTTTAAAATCCCTCTATGATAGGCCCACCACTTTGTCTTTATGCTGGGCTTCTTTGACCTAAATATGCTTATGTTATGCCGATCACAAACTCAGCATTTTCTTTTGTTATATGCAAAAGACCAGTCGCACTGCCATAGCGTCTTGAACATAAAGGGACACTCTAAGCAGGAAAACAACTTTGAAGTGGTTTTGGTGTATATGTCATGCCCCTGTTGTCTCATTGCTCGGTACTCTGTCATTTCGAAGTAAATCGTTTTGCTTATGTAGCCTTAGCCACACATCCCCTCCTCAGAGCCATACCTGTGACTCACACAGTCTCCCTACACATGTCCTGAAAATAAGAAACATTTTTAACCTCCCTCATTGCAAGGTGTGTTTAATTTCTTATATATACAAGACACTACATAAGAGATAATACATATAAGATAAAAAAAAAAGAGTTTGATATATAGATAATGAATAATAATCAGGAGTCCAAAAAGTAAGTCAAAAAGAGTCTATGCCTATTAAAAAAAGCAAAAAGTCCAAATAAAACCTTGTATAAGAAGTCCATCACAATCTTGTCAGGGAAATATTCCTCAGTAAGGTGAGACCCATATGAAAAAAAAAAGACAGCAAATAATAGTGCAGTATATCCCAACAGGTACTAAGTACTATTTTGTAAGAGGTCTATATGCTCCTACTCATGTTTTCCAGAGCTATAAAACTAGCTCCATTGTTGATGGCATACAGTGGTTCAATCCCCACTTATCCATCCAGTACAAAACGTCACATATCCCATAAGTGGGGATACTTCCCCTGACAAGATTGTGATTAACTTCTTATACAAGGTTTTATTTTGACTTTTTGCTTTTTTTTAATAGGCATAGACTCTTTTTGACTTACTTTTTGGGCTCCTGATTATTATTCATTATCTATATTTCAAACTCTTTTTGTTTTTTTATCTTATATGTATTCTCTCTTATGTAGTGTCTTGAATATATGCTTGTATAGTTTATAATCAGGTTTTTTTCACCTGTGGCGCCGCTTCCCCCTCCACCTTTTTTTGCTTTGAATACATACTATTGGTATGCTTATGTTGAATGATAATTAGATGACTTACCTCTAACATTCCTGTTATCCCCCTTGGTGACTTCAACCTCATATTAATCACCCTAACAACACAACAGCATCTAGACTTCTAGCTATCACCTCCTCCACCTACTCAATGGACCAACTCCTTTACACACATAGTTGGAAATAACATTGACCTTGTTTACTCAAACCTTTGCTTTGTCTCTAACCTCTCTCACACAACATTCCCTCTGTCTGAACACCATCTTCTAACCTGCACTGTCAATGTGCCTCTCATTACAACAAACTAAACCTAGCTTATCTTGGGATATCAGAAACCTAAGCTCACTTGATCTACATCAGTTCTCTTCCTCTCTCCAGTCCCCACTTTGTTCCCTCAACTCTCTTCTGTTCCTCTCGAGCTACTTCATACAATAATTATTTCCTGCTTACTGCTCTAGATATGGCTGCTCATCTCAAAGCCCAATGGAGACTTCAACCATGCATTCAACCCTGGTACAACAAGCTCACCCGCTATCTGCAACATTTTTTCCTTACTGCTGAACTTTGTGGGAGAAAATCTCGCATCACACTTGACTTCCTACATTACAAATTCATGCTATGTTCCTATACTTTTTCCCTCTCCCTTGCCAAGCAAGAGCATTTTACCTAACTCATATCCACCTGCTCTTGTGATCCCAAATGCCCCTTTCTAAACCTTAAACTCCCTTCTTCACTCCACTGAGAACCCATCATTAAGTAACCTTACAGCTAGTGATTTCACATGTCACTTTAATGACAAGTTCTTCGCTCCACTGAGAACCCACCATTAAGTATCCTCACAGCTAGTGATTTCACATGTCACTTTAAGATCAATCAAACTAGGAATTCAACCTGCCCCATTCCTCTTCTCCAGTACTCAGCGTCCATTCTGTACCTTCTTGCACTTTTAACTCCTTTCCCCCTGTGTCGAAGCTGGAGGTGTCTAAACTTCTACCATCCTCTCACCCCACCACATGCCTTCTCAATCCCCTCCCCTCTCACCTTGCCCAATCTCTTAGATCCCTAGTCTGGTCCCCTCCCTAATGTATATTTTCATGCTCTCTTTGTCTGCTAGTTTCTTCCCCTCTACCTTTAACCCCTTAAGGACACATGACATGTGTGACACGTCATAATTCCCTTTTATTCCAGAAGTTTGGTCCTTAAGGGGTTAAACATGCAATTGTTTTCCCATCCAAAAAAAAAATCTCTTAACCCTACCTCTCTTTTTTACATCTCCCACACCTTTGCCAATATTTACATTGGCTTCCTGTACGCTTTAGATCCAATTCAAACTGCTAACAAAAAAACAAAAAAAAACGCAAGAAGGAAGCCGGCAGAGCTACCAGCTCCCTCCTTGTAATAAACAACCATTCAACGCCCCCCTCTCCCCTGCATTAACCTACGGGGGTCACTATGAACCCCATATTAATAAAAGGGAGGTTAAATCCTCCTGCATGCCCCTAATCGGTTAAATCCTCCTGCAAGGCGTGCGTTTAGCAATAAATGAGGCAATTACAAACTATTACAGGAACAATAGGTCGATGAGGACCTTTCTCAAATTAGCTTACAATTCAGAGGAGGTGGGGTATAAAAACACAACAAGAAGGGCATCAATGGGGATAGCAACAAAACAACAAGGTGGAAAATTAGCAGACCTGAAAGGTGAGAGTGGAGTGTTGCCCTTAAGGAGAGAGCAAGAGACAGGTTTGTGAAATAGAAGTTACTCCGGGAAGCTGGAAGCTTTTCTGAAGAGTTGAGTTTTGAGGGACCTTTTAAATGATTGAAGACTAGGGGAGAGTCTTATGTGAGTAGGCAGGCTGTCCCAAAGAAAGGAGCTGCCCGCGAAAAGTCTCGCAAGCTTGTGTTAGCAGTAAGGGTACAAGCAGCAGTCAGGAGAAGGTCACTGGCAGAGCAGAGAGACTGAAAAGGGGTGTACCTATGAACTAGTGAAGAAATGTAACAAGGGCTAGAGAGAGGAAAGAAGAAGAGCAGCCACCTCTTGTTCAGTAGCCAGGAGAAGTTCTAAAGGGTAGGAAAGACATGGTCCAAGTGCGGTTAAGAGGGAGGTGTGAAGGGGGAAGAATTAATTCCTTAACTGGTTAATCTTGTCAGTAAAATAGCACATAAGGTTATTGGCTAAAAGATTGGTGTGGTTTCTGGGGGCAGTGTGAAGAAGAGAGTTTAAAGTATTAAAGAGATGCATGGGTTTGTTGAAATACCAATGAACTAATGAGAGAGTAAAGGTATGACTGTTTAGAAAGAGTGAGGGCTGCGCTGTACACCAGATGAATTTATAATGGAGAAAATGTGACAAGCAGAGTTCAGCTGAATGGGCGCAAGTCGCAGGTAGCAGGTACAACTGAGTGTGCCAAGGTTGGAGGCGCATCCTCCCTGAGGTGTAAGGTTGGAGTGGAGCTGCTGCATCCATTGCAGAGGTGAGGGTAGCGTTATATGAGTTGATAGCCATGAAGGGACAGAATAAAGTAGGGATCGATGACAGTTTAGAATGGATATCAGTTGACGGTCGATGGAGATTAGTTGACAGTCGATGGAGATCAAGAGAATTCAGGTTCCTCCTAATTTGATGATGGTTAGGCTTAGAATATTGGTTGAGGGAGCTCTCAAGAACAAAACATAAGAGGTGGTAATCTCACAGAGGAAATGGAGTGTTACAGAAATTAGAAACCATGCATGCATCTGAAAAAACAAGATCAAGGGTATTGCCAGCTAAATGCGTGGGAAAATTAGTCCACTGGGATAGCTCAAGGGAGGAAGCAATTGAAAGACATTTTGAGGCATCTGAGGTCAAGGGTGGGTTAATTGGAATGTTAAAGTCCCGAAGAGTTAGAAAAGGAATATTACTTGAATGGAAGTAGGGAAGCAAAATGGCCAAGGAAGAGAATATGGAAAGCGTGGGACGGTAAATAACGGCAACATTTGCATGGGTTTTAACAGGCGAACTGAGTAAATTTCAAATGAGGAGAAATAGAGGGAAGAGGGTCGAGTGGGGTTAAAACAGAAACCCTACTCCATCACCCTTACTGTCAGATTGTGTAAGGGTGTGAGTTAATTGAAGACCACCAAGGATTACAAAGCAGTGGTAGTAGTGTCAGAAGGAGATACTACTTGTATCAGTAATCCAGTAAGTTTAGGGACCTGAGACGAATAAGTCATGGACAGCAGTTGATTTAGTGATGTACCACACAGACTGTGCATTCTAGAAGACAGTGTGAAGGGAGGACTTAAACGCAGAGCTATATGGAATGGTTATAAGATTGGTGTGGTTTCTGGTGTTAGCACAAGCTAGGTTAGAGGAGGAGGGACCAAGGCTTGGAAAGATTTCTCCAGCTGCCAGGAACAGAAGAATAGAAAGGAGGAAAGGTGGTAGTAAGATTTAAATGTTTGGGGTGAGATTTGTAGGATTTGAATAGAGTTGGTTGAGAAAGAGTGCATACGTATGAGAAAAATGCAAGGCATGAATAGGGAGGGTAGTAATGTGGGAACAATAAAGATCATGTCTGCAGAAACAGGTAAGCAGAAAGATAAGATATTTTAGCAATGAAAGAAGTGAGGATAAAAGTGAAAAATCGAAGGGGGGGCATTATTAGGATAATAGGGAGTTTGTATTATAGATAAAGAGATTGTATGGGAAAATTATTAGTATCATTGGAGAGAGTGGAGGAGTGAGATTGGATTGGAAAATTATTAGTGCCATAGGAGAGAGTGGAGGAGTGAAGGGTTAAAAGGCATGCAGTGTGTGATTTGAGAAGGTGAGGAGAGGTTGTTGGACATAATTGGTGTGTTTGCAGGTATTACTCATGAATGAGAATGAATAATGGTATAAATGTCAAAAGAGTTGACAGCACACTGCAGGGCAACTGCTTTCTGTTATGCATGGTAAGAAATTTGATCATTTTTTATTTGTTACTTTCATCCAGAAAGTCTAAACTAAGCATTCCAGTTACAATTATGGGCCAATTAGTGATTATTATACTAATATGAGTTCTACAGTTTAACACTTGCATATCCAAGTTGATGCTCTTTGAGACTTGAAGTATATAAAATCATCTCTATTAACACTAGAAAATGCTGAATATAGAGTGCAAATGACAGCAGTATGGAAGGGATGTGTGCATGCATTTTGAATGGAGTTACTCAACTTTATGTAAATCTACAAGGAGAAATAATTAGAAGCAGCTCATATCCAAAAATGCTGCAGCTCATAAAAATACATTTATTTAAGAAAAAAAAGGTTGAGAGGAGAGAAACATTAATGGAAAATATATTGGCACATTTACCTTGGGTTACTGCTTGGCTTTCAGTTCTAATGTCAGTGGTTTCGGTATTCCAGAGGAAAGTCATTCTCCTCTACTGGCTGTTTCACACCATTCTACCTATATGCATGATGACCTTATTAATCTGAAGGGAAGATTCAATGCATAATTTCCTCTAGGTCAGGGGTAGGCAACCTTTTTCACTTTACGTGTTGTGAACTACATCTCCCATAATGCTCTTACAGTCATAATGCTGGCAAAGCATCAGGTGAGATGTGGTCCACAACATCTGGCATGCCAATGGTTGCCTACCCCTGCTTTAGGTATTGTAGTCTACTCTGAACAATGGTGAGACGTTAGAATGATGTGCAGACTAGACATGTGAAATTAATTTTGGTCCAAATTCAAATTCGGACGAATTTCAGCAATTCGGACATACGGATGCTTCCGAATATCCTAATTGCCACAGTGCCAAATTGCCGAATTTTCAAAGTGCCGAATTTCCAAAGTGCCAAATCGAACCGAATTGCCGAAGGATTGAATTGCTAAAGTCCCGAATTGCCGATGTGCTGAATTTCAGATGTGCCGAACCGAACCGAATCCGAATTCCTGAATTCCCAAAGTCCCGAATTGCCAAATTCCCGAATTGCCGAAGTCCAGAATTTCGGAACTGCGGAAGTGTCGAATTGGCGAAGTGCCGAATTGCCGAAATCCCGAATTTCGGAAGTACCGAACCTTACCGAAGTGCCAAAGTACTGAATTCCCGAATAGCCGAAGTCTCGAATTTCAGAAGTGCAGAAACGAACCAAATTTTTTGCTCATGCACATCCCTAGTGCAGACAAGCTTGGAGAGATTTACTATTTATCGATATCAGGAAAAAAACTGGATATCCATATGTACAACAGCAAAAATTGGATTTTTAACATACTGACCCTTTGCTAATTATTCAGTGTTTAGTAGGAAGCTAGTGCAGTGTCATAAGTGTGCTCTAAAATGAAATCTTTTTAGTTTATTGCTAGTATAAGTGCTATACTACAGCATTGTTTGAAGGAGTGAGAAACATCATACACATCGGTATGGTCTAGTTGCCTCATTATCCAATCTCCTTAATGATGGTCTTGATTCCTGAGTTGTTGCTGTGTTGGTGTGCACCGACAGATGAGAGTATTTAAAAACAGCAAAATTATTCAACAAAATTTGGATGAAGTGAACTACTGTATCAGTTCAGTATAAGAAAATAAAATGGATGAACCAATTCGTATGAAACAAATAAACTTGTCTATGCAAAATACTATTACACAGTCTAATACAGTACTTGTTATAATTTACTATAGTAATTAGACATGTGCAATTCGTTTCGGTCTTAATAAGAATTCGGACGAATTTCGTGAAATTCGGACATTCAAGGTACTTCCGAATGTCTGAATTGCTGAAGTGCCGAATTGCCGAGGTCCCGAATTTCGGAAGTACCGAACCTTACCGAAGTGCCAAAGTACTGAAGTCCCGAATAGCCGAAGTCTCGAATTTCAGAAGTGCAGAAACGAACCAAATTTTTTGCTCATGCACATCCCTAGTGCAGACAAGCTTGGAGAGATTTACTATTTATCGATATCAGGAAAAAAACTGGATATCCATATGTACAACAGCAAAAATTGGATTTTTAACATACTGACCCTTTGCTAATTATTCAGTGTTTAGTAGGAAGCTAGTGCAGTGTCATAAGTGTGCTCTAAAATGAAATCTTTTTAGTTTATTGCTAGTATAAGTGCTATACTACAGCATTGTTTGAAGGAGTGAGAAACATCATACACATCGGTATGGTCTAGTTGCCTCATTATCCAATCTCCTTAATGATGGTCTTGATTCCTGAGTTGTTGCTGTGTTGGTGTGCACCGACAGATGAGAGTATTTAAAAACAGCAAAATTATTCAACAAAATTTGGATGAAGTGAACTACTGTATCAGTTCAGTATAAGAAAATAAAATGGATGAACCAATTCGTATGAAACAAATAAACTTGTCTATGCAAAATACTATTACACAGTCTAATACAGTACTTGTTATAATTTACTATAGTAATTAGACATGTGCAATTCGTTTCGGTCTTAATAAGAATTCGGACGAATTTCGTGAAATTCGGACATTCAAGGTACTTCCGAATGTCTGAATTGCTGAAGTGCCGAATTGCCGAGGTCCCGAATTTCGGAAGTACCGAACCTTACCGAAGTGCCAAAGTACTGAAGTCCCGAATAGCCGAAGTCTCGAATTTCAGAAGTGCAGAAACGAACCAAATTTTTTGCTCATGCACATCCCTAGTGCAGACAAGCTTGGAGAGATTTACTATTTATCGATATCAGGAAAAAAACTGGATATCCATATGTACAACAGCAAAAATTGGATTTTTAACATACTGACCCTTTGCTAATTATTCAGTGTTTAGTAGGAAGCTAGTGCAGTGTCATAAGTGTGCTCTAAAATGAAATCTTTTTAGTTTATTGCTAGTATAAGTGCTATACTACAGCATTGTTTGAAGGAGTGAGAAACATCATACACATCGGTATGGTCTAGTTGCCTCATTATCCAATCTCCTTAATGATGGTCTTGATTCCTGAGTTGTTGCTGTGTTGGTGTGCACCGACAGATGAGAGTATTTAAAAACAGCAAAATTATTCAACAAAATTTGGATGAAGTGAACTACTGTATCAGTTCAGTATAAGAAAATAAAATGGATGAACCAATTCGTATGAAACAAATAAACTTGTCTATGCAAAATACTATTACACAGTCTAATACAGTACTTGTTATAATTTACTATAGTAATTAGACATGTGCAATTCGTTTCGGTCTTAATAAGAATTCGGACGAATTTCGTGAAATTCGGACATTCAAGGTACTTCCGAATGTCTGAATTGCTGAAGTGCCGAATTGCCGAGGTCCCGAAGTTCCGAAATTACCGAATTTCCGAAGTGTCGAAGTGCTGAAGTGCCGAAGTTCCGAAGTTCCGAAGTGTCAAAGTGCCAAAGTGCCGAAGTTCCGAAGCACAGTATTGCCTAAGTACTAATATACTTACCAGTGAAAGAAGAAGAATGTTACATTGTATACAATTTTAAATAAAAAGTATACAAACATAGCCAGGATTCAGCTGTAGCATTTGCAACACTTACAACAATCAAGTAACATACATTCATATAAAATGTAAATTACTTAGCCTGTCAATGTAATGACAGGAATGAATAAGTAGATAACTCCCTAATTCCCACGGTATTAGGGAGCTATCTACTAAAAGGCTGAAAGACCTAAATTGGTCTTTCAGCCAAATTTACTATTTACTATTTAAAGAATACTTAGTATTAGTAAATTAGGCCCCTACTCGCTATACCACGAGTAGGGGCATGTCTATTAAACAGTGAGAAGCCTGTGGCCCTAAATCAGAATAAGGGGGGTACCTAATGTCCTCCCCCTGGCCCCCACCCCTTATTAGTATTAAGGGCCCCCACCCGCCGCTCAGGGGTGGGGGTCAGGGGAAAGGACATTAGGTCCCCCCCTAATTAGTATCTAGGGCCCCCACCCACCGCTCAGGGGTGGGGGCCAGGGGGGAGGACATTAGGTCCCCCCCTTATTCCAATATAGGGCCTCCACCCGCTGTTCAGGGGTGGGGGCCAGGGGGAAGACATTAGGTCCCCCCCTTATTAGTATTTAAGGCCCCCACCCGCCGCTCAGGGGTGGGAGCCGGGGGGAGGACAATAGGTCCCCCCATCATTTTACTTTAGGGCCCCCACCCGCCGCTCAGGGGTGGGGGTGGGGGGAGGCAATAGGTCGGGGGCTCGGGAGGGGGGACCCTAATACTAACAGGCTGCTCACTGTTTACTAGACATGCCCCTACTCACGGTATAGCGAGTAGGGGCAAAATTTACAAATACTAAGTAATTTTTACTTAGTATTAGTAAATTTGGCTGAAAGACCAATTTAGGTCTTTCAGCCTTTTGATAGATAACTCCCTAATACCGTGGGAATTAGGGAGTTATCTACTAAGCGGCTGCAATAGAAGTCCTGAAGCGCCGAAGTCCCGAAATTTCGAAATTCCGAAGTTCCAAAGTGTCGACGTGCTGAAGTTGCTGAATTTCCGAAGTGTCGAAGTGCTAAAGTGCTGAAGTTCCGAAGTGCCGAATTGCCGAAGTCCCGAATTTCAAAAATCACGAATTTCGGAATGCCGAGCCGAACCGAACCGAAAAATTTCCCCATGCACATGCCTATATAGTATGGAGAACTGATCATTTCATTTTACTTTACTTACCTCACTTGGGATTCATGATAATAATTCTCCTTGCTAAGTGGTTATGAGTCCATGCATATACTTGAAAGAATATTCCAAGCACAATAACCACTGCAGACATGTTTTAGAATGGTTGACTTTCTTCAGTGGAGTCTGCCTGGTACTGCTTAACCTCCACTACTGCCTGTGGAGAGTCAGTAGCTTCTAAGCAGTGCGGGGATAGCTCATTTGCTAAGAGCATCAGATGATAATTCTCAATGAGCTAAGATTTGCCCGCTGGACTCTCTATAGGAAGTGGTGGAGACAGGATGTGGTGCCTAATGACCCCAGGTATGAAGTCACACCAATGAGGACATGCCAAGGCACTCCAGGTGCCATATCCATTAAAGCTTGCTGCAGTGTTATGATGCGCTGATTGTTCATTTAAACAATAGGGAAATAGAGTTGTGAAAATAAGAGCAACTTTGTTTGTGACACTTAGTAACATACTGAGCTTTCAGTGGTGTCCACAGTCTGCAATTTTGAGTAGCAATGGCCGAAAACACTGTGACAATATTTCACTGGTAAACGGACCTTTTTTATTCTTAACATAAAAAAATAAGTTTCACATTGGGCATATTGAAGAGACTTCATGGATAAAATTGATAACCCAATAACATTGCTTGCATAAAGCTACGCTTTTGCAGTTTTATTGGCAAAGCAGATAGAATTTTTCTTCTGCTTAATATTGTGGTTCTCATTGCTCAGGATTATTTTTTCACCCTCTTTTTATTGGTTTTGAAAATCATCTTATATTATGTCAATCTCAGTGTGAAAATATTCTCATCAAATGTTAGTACTATCTGTTAAATTTTGTTGTCCAATTATAGAAATAATTTATTAATGTCACATTGAAACAGTATTTTCCTGCATGAATAAATTTGCCATTTAGTGCAGTCATGTGAATCTCAACAACTTGTAATTGGAATCATTGTTGGCCCAGACAGATCTGTCAGTTTTGGCAACATGAATTAAAGTTTTGACTAATATTCATCGATAGGAAAGGAAATCACATTTAAATAAGACAGTTGGTTGAGTAACACAGGCGTCATTTGCGTTTTTGTTGCTGTAATTATGTGCAAGTAAGAAATGTTCCTAATGCAAGGCAGAATGTTTCAAGTTGTTAATGCTTTTAACATAATAATAACAAAAAATAAATAGAATTATACATTTTCCCAATGCAAGACCAGTGCACCAAAAATACCTACTACAAATTAAAAAAAGATCCATGTATTGCATTTGACATCTGGTCTTAATTAAGAACTTTTATTGATTCCTGTTCTCATGTAATACTCAATTCTTCTAGAGGACTACGTGCAGCTCAGGGTCTGTGCCAGAAATAGGCAAATATTCTTGCTTCGGAAGTATACTATATAAGAGGTCTCATTATTGGTGTGTAGATATTGTCTACCATGCTTGTACTAATAAAATCCCATCTGCTAGGTTTTCATTGTACTTGAAATAGGTAGGACTTGACTAGCAACCAAAAACGAGCCTATAAAATAGAAAATATGGTCTAGACACTGAGCTGCAGTTCATTTGCATGTATGCGATGCTACAGTGTTATCTATATCTTATGGGAGAAAATGTTACACTTTTGTGTAGTCTAGTTAGGACAGTATCAGCAATGTTTGGACACATGAATAGGTTATTTTGGTCCAATGAATAATAAATATGCTATATGAACCACAGTGTCTTAAGTGCTAATCCATATGTTGCATCTATGTGTCACCCGAGCAAGAAAGGTGCTGTTGAACACCACCTCTGTGGTTCTTTTTTATCTGTTATGGGGTTGTTAGGAGAAGATGGGGTTAGAATAATACAATAAAGGTCTTATTTCATGAACTGTTTCTTTGCTGATACAATTTGGTTGTGATTACCAAAGGATCTAACTTGTGCCAAAGTGAGCTATGGAGATTACCAGCAAAAATACAGCAAAATGTAGACAGATTTTTCTTATTTATTAGATACATTTTTCTTTTTACCATTATCTTTTAAAGTCTTATACTTAGACATTTAAGACTTCTTAAACATTTCATATGGTAATTTTTTTTGTTTTTTTTTAACTATATGTGTGGTCCTATTATTATATGTAGATGACAATAATAGGACCACGTATTAGCAGTCCACTGATAGGAGCATTCTCCTGCCATTTGGTTTACAGATTGAGTGTGGGAAAATAACAAATAGAAGAAAAAAAAGGAGAATACATTTTTTTTAAATTTAAAATTAAAAAAAATCTATATTTATATATCTATTAAATATTTAAATAATTATATTTTTTGTTTTACCCCTCCTCCTTTTACTACGTATCCTTTTTGTCTCTTTTTACCTTTATTAATCACATCAGGGCAATAACTGGGTGAGTCTCTGAAGTACTGAATCTCTTTAGAGTTGTATGTCTTCAGTTGAGATATTATCTCCTGCAGTCCTTTGTTATAGTTCTTTCAGGGGACAATCCCTTTACCAGCTGTGGTCTTCAGTTGAGATATTATCTCCTGCAGTCTTTTGAAGTATTTCAGTAGAAAATCCCTTTACCAGCCTTTGGCATCAGTCCATTCATACCTCATTAGGGAGATTGCATCTCATGTTTGTTGCTCTCACCTGGTTTTAGAGGTAAGGCCAATTCCTGGAATAATGGGTTTGGTTATTAATGAAATTCCTTAAATCAACAGAAATCCAACTGTTGGGCAACTTAGCTCTTATTCATCAGGAAGCCTTTGGAATTAATTAATGATTTATATTTAGTACACATGACCAGGGGCGGACTGAGAACCCTCAAGGCCCCCGGGCAAAATAAATCAAGGGCCCCCTTACAGGCCCCACCCATACTCCGCAGCAAGCGCCACCCATGTCCCGCCTCCATGCACCGCCTCCAGCCACACCCTACACAATCTTTAGACACAAGGAACAAAAGTGCAATAATCCCTTCAAGGCCCCAGTAGAGACTACAATTGAGGGCTAATGGGCCATGGAGGGGGGTCTTTCTAGCAGAGGCTATCTCAGTGTCCTTTAGAGAGTGTGTTAGAAAGAATCCCCTCCAGGCCCTATTAGAGACTACAATGGAGTCTAACAGGCTTGGAAGGGGGTCTTTCTAACAGAGGCCATCTCAGTGTCCCTGCTGGAAACAGTCGCCTCCAGGCCCCAGTAGAGACTACAATTGAGGGCTAATGGGCCATGGAGGGGGGGAGCATTCTAGCAGAGGCTATCTCAGTGTCCTTTAGAGAGTGTGTTAGAAAGAATTTCCTCCAGGTCCCATTATTGACTACAATGGAGTCTAATGGGGCCTGGAGGGGGGGTCTCTCCAACACTCTGGTTCCTATTCACAATATAGCAACACAACATAGCTGATACCTAGGCCAAGTTGGCTCCTCTTACCTTAATTACTGTTGCTGGCTGGCAGTCTGTGGGCTTGCTGGAAGGCTGTGGGCTTACTGGCTGCGGCTGGCAGGCTGTGGGCTTGCTGGCAGGCTGTGGGCTTGCTGGCAGGCTGTGGGCTTGCTGGCTACTGCCAGCAGGCTGTGGGCTTGCTGGCTGCGGCTGGCAGGCCGTGGGCTTGCTGGAAGGCTGTGGGCTTACTGGCTGCGGCTGGCAGGCTGTGGGCTTGCTGGCAGGCTGTGGGCTTGCTGGCTGCGGCTGGCAGGCTGTGGGCTTGCTGGCTGCGGCTGGCAGGCTGTGGGCTTGCTGGCTGCGGCTGGCAGGCTGTGGCTTGCTGGCTGCGGTTGGCAGGCTGTGGGGTTGCTGGCTTTAAGCCTAACTGGTGGCCTATAGACTGGCTGGCTGTCTACTGGCCAGCCTGTGGGCTGGCTGGCCTGTGGGTTGGCTGGCTTGCTGGCTACTGGGGCACTCGTAGATTATTTAAAGAAATAATCCATGCACAATAACCACTACTACTCTGTGTAGTCGTTATGGTGCCAGGAGGGCCGGGCCCCCCTCCCAGAGTAAGTAGTCAAACCATTTAAGAACAGTTTGACAACTTACCTGGGGTCTGCTGGGATATGAGGCTGTAGTAGGGTATAGGAGCAGTGGTGCAATGTGTAAGGGGTGCAGTCTGTGTGAAAGGTTCAGTGTGTGTGAGGGGGTGTAGTGTGTGAATGTGTAGGGTGTGTGGGGCAATGTGTGTACGAGGGGGCTGTGTATGTGTGTGGCAATGTTAGTGTGGGGGGCTGTGTGTGTATGGGTGGGCAGTGTATGTGTGTGTGTGTGAGGCAATGTGTGTAAATGTGTATGGTGTGTGTGGGGGCAGTGTGTGTGTATGGTGTGTGTGGGGGCAGTGTGTGTGTATGGGGGGCAGTGTGTGAATGTGTATGGTGTGGGGGCAGTGTGTTTATGGGGCTAAAGTTCACTCTCACCACTGCGACCACCAGGAATACCTGGTGGTCACAGTGTTGAGAGTGAACTCTAGCCCGTAGCTCCAGGGCTAGAGTTTACTCTTGCAAGAGCCGTAACGTTGCCGTGGTAACCGCGGCAACGATCTGTGCTCGCGCAAGAAGGACCCAGAGGAGCTGCAGGCTGAGCTCCCGGGTCCTCTCTTCCACCCTCCCCTGCCGGCTGCCCGCACGGTGCCTGCAATTGCCCTCCTCTTACTCCCCCCTCCCCCTCTTCTTACCCCCCTCCCCCTCTTCTTACCCCCTTCTTACTCCCACTCTCTTCTTACCCCCATTCTTACTCTCCCCTCTTCTTACTCCCCCCTCCCCCTCTCCTTACTCCCCCTTCTTACTCTCCCCATCTTCTTACTCCCCCTCCCCCTCTTCTTACTCCCACCTCTTCTTACTCCTCCCTCTTCTTACTCCCCCCTCTTCTTACCCCCTCCCCCTCTTCTTACCCCCCTCCCCCCTCTTCTTACCCCCTTCCCCCCTCTTCTTACTCCCCCTTCCTCTTTTTACTCCCCCCATCCCTCTTCTTACCCCCTTTACTCCCCCCCTCTCTTCTTAATCTCCCCTCTTCTTACCCCCTCCCCCCTCTTCTTACTCTCCCCTCCCCCTCTTCTTACTCCCCCCTTCCTCTTTTACTCCCCCTCCCCCTCTTCTTACTCCCCCCTCCCTTCTTACCCCCTCTCTCTCTTCTTACCCCATCCCTCTTCTTACCCCCCCTCCCTCTTCTTACCCCCTCCCTCTCTCTTCTTACCCCCTCCCTCTCTCTTCTTACCCCCCTCCCTCTCTCTTTTTACCCCCCCTACTCCCCTCTCTCTTTTTACCCCCATCCCTCTCTCTTTTTACCCCCCCTCCCTCTCTCTTTTAACCCCCCATCTCTCTTTTAACCCCCCCACCCTCTTTTAACCTCCCCTCCCTCTCTCTTTTAACCCCCCCCACCCTCTTTTAACCCCCCTCCCTCTCTCTTTTAACCCCCCTCCCTCTTTTAAACCCCCTCCCTCTTTTAAACCCCCCTCCCTCTCTCTTTTAACCCATCTCTTTTAACCCCACCTCCCTCTCTCTTTTAACCCCCCCTCCCTCTCTCTTTTAACCCCCCTCCCTCTCTCTTTTTACCCCCCTCCCTCTCTCTTTTTACCCCCCTCCCTCTCTCTTTTAACCCCCCCTCCCTCTCTCTTTTAACCCCCCTCCCTCTCTCTTTTTACCCCCACTCCCTCTCTCTTTTAACCCCCCCTCCCTCTCTCTTTTAACCCCTCCCTCTCTCTTTTAACCCCCCCTCCTCCCCTCCCTCCCTCTCTCTTTTTACCCCCTCCCCGTAGCGTGGCCGAGAGGCTCTGCGTCCGCGGTGCCGACCGGATTGATAGGAAGGTGCACACACACTGAGTGTGCACCTTCCTGTCAGTCCGGCCGGGTACAGGAAACAGAAACTCCTGTTCCGCGCGGAACAGGAGTTTCTGTTTCCTGTACCCGGCCGGACTGACAGGAAGGTGCACACTCAGTGTGTGTGCACCTTCCTATAACTCCGGCCGGCACCGCGGACGCAGAGCAGCTCGGCCACGCTACGGGGAGGGGAGGTGAGAAGCTGCAGCCGCCTGAGCGCTCTTAAGAGAGCGCTCAGGCGGCTGCAGCATTTAAAGGGGCGGCCGGGCCCCCTGATGGCGGGCCCCCCTCCCGGCCGGGCGCTCGGACCATGTCCGAAGTGCCCGACCGGTCAGTCCGCCCCTGCACATGACCATTTTCAGAGCACTTATGTCAGAGATTTGTTTGTTTCTTTCTTTTTCTGCTCTTACACACCTCAAAAACAAAAAAAGTTACATTAATGCGTTAACAGGAACACACAGAATGTTTACACAGCACCAGGGAAACACCTCTCGAGTAAAGCTGGTACCTTATGGTATCTCTGTTAAATATCTAAAGTAAGATATTAGTATAAATGTACACAAACTGAAGGGATATTAATACACAACAATTAAAAGTGAAGCGCTTAATAATACCATACAGAAAAACTCACCCTTCAATAAATTGGAATTGCAAATGTTTTAACCCCTTAAGGACACATGACATAGAAACATAGAAACATAGAATGTGACGGCAGATAAGAACCATTCTGCCCATCTAGTCTGCCCAATTTTCTAAATACTTTTATTAGTCCCTGGCCTTATCTTATAGTTAGGATAGCCTTATGCCTATCCCACGCATGCTTAAACTCCTTTACTGTGTTAACCTCTACCACTTCAGCTGGAAGGCTATTCCATGCATCCACTACCCTCTCAATAAAGTAATACTTCCTGATATTATTTTTAAACCTTTGTCCCTCTAATTTAAGACTATGTCCTCTTGTTGTGGTAGTTTTTCTTCTTTTAAATATAGTCTCCTCCTTTACTGTGTTGATTCCCTTTATGTATTTAAATGTTTCTATCATATCCCCCCTGTCTCGTCTTTCCTCCAAGCTATACATGTTAAGATCCTTTAACCTTTCCTGGTAAGTTTTTTCCTGCAATCCATGAACCAGTTTAGTAGCCCTTCTCTGAACTCTCTCTAAGGTATCAATATCCTTCTGAAGATACGGTCTCCAGTACTGCGTATAATACTCCAAGTGAGGTCTCACCAATGTTCTGTACAATGGCATGAGCACTTCCCTCTTTCTACTGCTACTGCTAATGCTAAGGCCCTTGGGTTTTTACGTCCAAGATGCATTATCTTGCACTTATCCACATTAAATGTCAGTTGCCACAACTCTGACCATTTTTCTAGTTTACCTAAATCATTAGCCATTTGGCTTATCCCTCCTGGAACATCAACCCTGTTACATATCTTAGTATCATCAGCAAAAAGACATACCTTACCATCAAGACCTTCTGCAATATCACTAATAGAAATATTAAAGAGAATGGGTCCAAGTACAGATCCCTGAGGTACCCCACTGGTGACAAGCTCAAACTTCGAATATACTCCATTGACTACAACCCTCTGTTGCCTGTCACTCAGCCATTGCCTTACCCATTCAACAATATTGGAATCCAAACTTAAATATTGCAGTTTATTGATAAGTCTTCTATGTGCAACAGTGTCAAAAGCCTTACTGAAATCTAGGTAAGCAATGTCTACTGCACCACCCTGATCTATAATTTTAGTTACCCAATCAAAAAAATCAATAAGATTAGTTTGGCATGATCTCCCTGAAGTAAATCCATGTTGTCTCTGATCTTGAAATCCATGTGTTTTTAGATGTTCAACAATCCTATCCTTTAACATGGTTTCCATCACTTTCTCCACTACTGAAGTAAGACTTACTGGCCTATAGTTGCCCGACTCCTCCCTATTACCTTTCTTGTGAATGGGCACAACATTCGCCAACTTCCAATCTTCTGGGACTACTCCTGTTATCAATGATTGGTTAAATAAATCTGTTAATGGTTTTGCTAGTACACCACTAAGCTCTTTAAATAGCTTTGGGTGTATTCCATTAGGTCCCATTGACTTATTTGTCTTTACTTTTGAGAGTTAGCATGTCATGATTCCCTTTTATTTCAGAAGTTTGGTCCTTAAGGGGTTAAAGGACTCAAAAAAAATAGAAAAGGTAAAACCACAATCTAGTGCAAACCAGTCTAGTAAAGATATAAGATATAAGTTAGAGATATAAAGATATAAGTTAAGAATAAATTGTACACCCACATTATAAAGACTGTCTCTAATCTGGTTAGCGTATTTACGTTTAAGATGGCACCAGGGCCGGTGCAAGGAATTCTGCCTCCCCAGGCAAAGATACATTTTGCGGCCCCCTCATGAGATAGTTCCATTGCATCAAAAGTTTATTCACTAAACACCAAAGGAACATTTCACATTTATTTTTATTTTTTTTGACAATGTATTAAATATACCCTTAAAGGACCACTATAGTCACCCACACCACTTCAGCTCAATGAAGTGGTCTGGGTGCCAGGTCCCCCAGGTTTAAACCCTTCAGATGTAAACATAGCAGTTTCAGAGAAACTGCTATGTTTCCGTTGCAGGGTTAATCCAACCTCTAGTGGCTGTCTTCCTGACAGCCGCTAGAGGCGTTTCCCCGACGCTCAATGCGAAAATCGCATTGAGCACGCAGAACGTCCATAGAAAAGCATTGAACCTGATTTTTAAAATGGAGTATCATGGTTTTGCGTTACAATTGGATTACTGCTACAATGATAATGACTTCATTGTTCCCTCCCTGCAGATGACATTACCCAAGCAGTTGTGGAACTAATGTAAATAATATTCTGTGTGCAGTGGCGTACACACAACCCATGGGGCCCCGGTGCGAAAACTGATCTGTGGGCCCCCCTCCCCCGCTTACTCTGCGCGGGCTGGGGCCGCAACACATGGCGGGCGGGCACCTGGTCGCAGGGCTGCGACCCGTGCGACCGCGGTATGTACGCCAGTGCATGCATAAACACATACACTTAAAGGTCCACTACAGACACCCAGATCAAATCAGCTCAATGAAGTGGTCTGGGTGCCAGGTCTCTCTAGTTTTAACCCTGCAGCTGAAAACAGCAGTTTCAGAGAAACTGCTATGTTTCACTGAGGGTTAATCCATCTCTAGTGGCTGTCTCATTGACAGCCGCTAGAGGATTTTCTGCGATTCTCACTGTGAAAATCACAGTGAGAAGACGCTGAACGTCCATAGGAAAGCATTGAGTAATGCTTTCCTATATGGGCGGTTTGAATGCGCGCGTGGCTCTTGCCACGCATGTGCATTCGGAGCTGAGAGGCGGATCGGGACGGAGAGATCCCCAGCGCCAAGGGAGCCCGGCGCTGGAGAAAGGTAAGTGCTTTAGACACACACACACACACACTCTCATGAACAGACGCACACATTTACTGACAGACACACACTCAGTGACAGACGCACACAAACATACTCAGTAACAGACACACACACTAACACTAACACACTCTAAAACTAACACACTCACTAACACAATCACTCACACTAACACACTCACTAACACACTCACTAACACACACTCACTAACACACACTCACTAACACACACTCACTCACTCACACTCACTCACTAACACACTCACTCACTAACACTAACACTAACACTAACACACTCACATTAACACTAACACACTCACTAACACACACACTCACTCACTCACTCACTAACACTCACACACTCACTAACACACTCACATTAACACACTCACTAACACTAACACACTCACTAACACACTCACTAACACTAACACACTCACTAACACACTCACTCACACTCTCACTAACACACTCACTAACACACTCACTCACACTCTCACTAACACACTCACTAACACACTCACTAACACTAACACACTCACTAACACTAACACACTCACATTAACACTCTCACTAACACTCTCACTAACACTCTCACTAACACTCTCACTAACACTCTCACTAACACACTCACTAACACACTCACTCACTACCACTCTCACTAACACACTCACTAACACTAACACACACACACACTCACTAACACACTCACTAACACTAACACACTCACTAACACACACTCACACACACTCACTAACACACTCACTAAACACACACACACATTTTTTCTGTTTTTTTTTTTTTAATTTAATCCCCCCAGCCTCCTTACCTGTGTGAGAGCTGGGGGGATTCCCTGGGGTCCAGTGGTGTTGCTGGTCACCCGGCTGGCGGGCGCGCGAGGGAGCACTGTCCCCTGGGTGCTCCCTCTTCAGCTCCCTCGCGCTGCGTACTGATACCGGAGCCGGGAGATGATGTCATCTTCCGGCTCCGGTTTCAGTGCGGTGCGTGAGGGAGCTGAAGAGGGAGCACCCAGGGGACAGTGCTCCCTCGCGCACGCCAGCCGGGTGACAGCAGGGCCAGCCTCGGGGGGCCCGGAGGTGGCCGGCTCCTGGGCCCCCCAGCAGAAGAGGCTGGCCCTGTGGGTACATACCGGGTCGCAGGGGCGGCCGGGCCCCCTGGTGGGCCGGGCCCGGTCGCAGCCGCGACCCCTGCGACCCTGGTATGTACGCCACTGTCTGTGTGTGTGTATGTGTTTCCTTCCGTGCAAGAGTAACAAAAAGGTAGATCATCAACTGTTGTACAATTCCCACTATTGATTGGGATCTACCATTTGCCCATCTTTGCAGGTTTGTATGTGTGAGCGTGTTTTTTTGTATAGAGTATGTGTGCATGAATGTAGTTGAACAGTAGTCTATTTGTGTGTAGTATTGTTTTTTTTTTACTGCAGAGTTGTGTTAATGTGTATTGTGGGCATTTAAATGCCAGGATCTATGCACAATGCACATATACAAGTACACTGTCACCCACAGATGCATACACATACATATATACTCACACGCATACAAACAAACAGATGCACACACTGATACAAATGCACACATACCGACACATAGATACACACTGACATTCAAACAGAAACAAACATATACAAAAAAATATTTACATGTCTCTTCTATTACCGTATATTTTAGGTGCAGGAGGGTAGCTTCCTTGAAGTTTAGTAGGATTTGGCTGCAGTAGGCGGGAACGGGCTGGCTAAGGCTGATGGAAATATGAAACTCTAGCCTCTCTTATTCCATTCCTTCTAATCCCCTCTGAATCCTTCTCTCCCTCTCCATGTGGCTCTATGTAAAGAAAAAAGCAAATAAGGTGATCCAAACAATGCATCCATCCATCTATTTCAGTTGAGGTTGACTGGGAGAGGATTAGAAAAAATGTCAATAACAACTACACACATAATTCTCTGTAATTTATGAAACGATAACAAGCTTGACATATTATTTATTTATTGTGCGGGACTCAAGCTATCAGTCACCTGCCTATTGCACCTGTGTTGAAATACAAAACGTATGACTGATGGCATTTCCTTCTTTCATTGTACATTTGTGTTTTGCAAAATGAGCGTACAGAAAATTCATGTAGTATGCACTGTTTATTTATCTTGCAACATCACTTGGAACATTGAGCTATGAGTTTCAGCTGAATGAATGTATTGCACTTTATTTTTAGTAAGTGGTACGTGGTGCAAAACAAGTTTACATAGTAGTGTGTTTTGACAACAATTTATCTTAGCTAGGTGTGTGGCTAAAACATGTGCTGTGGTTTTCTTTATTCTTTATATGGGTTTGTATACATAAGATAAACTGTGCAATTTATAACAATGTGACACATAGAAAGTTGTTCTGTTAAAAATAGATAGCTTCTTACCCACAGTTGATAAATGTGAACGATGACTTTCATTTAATTTTGAATAATATGTTAGATCAACATAATTCTTCAAATATCAGTTGTCATCTACTTCCACTTCCTCAGTCAACGCCAATTTAATTCCCATAGGAAAGCATTGAGAGGCTATTGCACATGTGTGGCCAAACGCTGTGCTTCACTGCACCAATCAGCATCTCCTCATAGAGGAGCGTTCAGCGCCTTCATGCGCCTCCATGCAGCCCCTTTGTCCCTTTCTCTCCTTCCCCAGCCCTTCTGTTAGTCTCTTTCCCAGGCCGCAGCACTTCTGTGTGTCTCTTTCCCCCGCAGTCTCATTCTCCCCTTTCCCATCCCCTCTGTCTCTTTCTCCCCAGACCCCTCTATGTCTTTTTTTCTACCCAGCCTCTCCGTTTGTCTTTTTACTTCCCTGCACCTCTATGTATCTCATTCCACCCTCTTAAGCCTTACATGTGTATCATTACACCCGCCACCCCTCCATGCTTCTAAATCCATCCCCCCAGTCCTCCATGTGTCTCATTAGCTCCCTCAGCTCCTCCATGTGTCTTATTAGCCCCTCCATATGTCTTATTAGACCCCCAACCCCCCATATGTCTCATTAGCCCTCCATTTGTCCCTCCACCTCTCCAGCCTTACATGTGTTTCATTAACCCCCACCCCTCCATGTTTCTCAATCCATCCCCCAGTCCTCAATGTGTGTCAATCCATTCCCCCAGCCCTCCGTGTGTCTCATTACCCCCCGCAAGACCTACATGTGCCTTATTATCTCCCTCAGTCCCTCCATAGGTCCCTATAGCCCCTCCCAGCCCTCCATGTGTTCCTATACTCCACTCCTAGCCCTTCAAGTGTTCTTGTACCCACCTCCCAGCCCTTCATGTGTCCCTATACCCCCCTCCCAGTCCTTCATGTGTCCCTATACCACCTCCAAGCCCTTCATGTGTCCCTATAGCCCCCCCAGCCCCTATGTGTCCCATTAGTTCTCCCCAGCCCCCATGTGTCCTATTAGTTCCCCCCTAGGGGTCCCATCATTCCCCCCTCAGCCCCCATGTGTCCCATTAGTTCCCAGCCCCCGGGTGTCCCATTAGTTCCCCCTCCAGTCCCCAGGTGTCCCATTAGTCCACCCCCAGCCCCCATGTGTCCCGTTAGTTCACCCCCAGCCCCCAGGTGTCCCATTAGTCCACCCCCAACCCCCAGGTGTCCCATTAGTTCCCCCCCAGCCCCCAGGCGTCCCGTTAGTCCACCCCAGCCCCAGGTGTCCCATTAGTTCCCCCCCAGCCTCCATGTCTCCCATTAGTTTCCCATAAACTGCAACAACTGTAATTCATTTTTTTTGTCAGTTTGTTCTAGTGTAAGCCATTTTACTTTCACAGAAAAGTAATAACATTAATTTCCTTTCAAACTTTCTGTATGAATTTGGAACTGTCACATTAACCATACATAAGTATTAGATTTTAATAAAATACAGAACACTGAAATGACATTTTGCTGAAGGCAATCATCAGGCCATATAATATATAACTACTTTGCCTTTCTAATTTTGCTTTTTTCAATTCAGATTCTTCAAGGAGCAAATAGTCAACAAAGTGTTCTAATATCCACACTCCGCTCTCTGTGATGTTCATTGTTTAGAGGCAAAATGTGTTAAATATATTCTTCAGGAAAAACTTTAATCATCAAGTTATATTTAATTAGGTATCAATGATCCGTGTTTCAAGTTTTGTGTCTGTATGAATGTATGATTGTATAGTGTGTGTGTGTATATATATATATATATATATATATATATATATATATACAGTGGGACCTCGGTTTACAAACGCCTCGGTTAACATAATTTACGGTTTACAAATGAAAATCCATTGAAAATAATGCCTCGGTTTACAATTTTTTTTCTCAATACAAAGCAAGTTTCCCCAGGATGCATTGCGTCTGGGAGGTTTATAGCACCGCCCCTGTGCCTGCTGGAGTCTGGGTAGCACGTGGCGTAGAGTGTGGAGGTGTTGGAGTGGCTTTTACATCGAGTTTCGGAGCCATTCTGGAAATTGTTTGCAGTTGTTTTGGGACTTTTTGGTGCATTTCTCAAGCTGTGGAAAGGTAGGGAGCTGAGCTTTGTCGTTTGCATGCCTTTTATTGTGTGTTCTGAATTGTGGGTTGGTTTCCATGCCAGCTCATTTTGACTTTTTTCTGACCTCCAGAACTGGTTAATTGGTTTTCAATGCATTCCTATGGGAAACCGCATTTCAGTTTACCAATTTCTCCTGGAGAAACGTCCTGGAGAACGCATTAAATTCGTAAACTGAGGTCCCACTGTATATATATATATATATATATATATATATATATATATATATATATATATATATATATATATATATATTAAAAATATACAGTGTGTTATTCATATTTATATTGCTAATTTTTTTTTTGTGCAAGTTTCAATGTTAAACAACCAAGAATAATGTGAGAGTAGCACATGCATAGTTTGAGGCTATTCAAATAAGAGAAATGCCTTTAGGCAAAAATTATCTTACCTGGTCTACTTCTGGGGTACTGGCAATAAAATATATCAATGTTTAATAGAGGTACATTGTATAAAACCCACAAATAGCTCATTTGTTTCAAATGAGAAGTATTGTTTCTAAAACCGTCTTGGATAGCTTCAGAGAGTAACCAAATGTCAGTCTCGTACCCCCATCCCTTGTGGAGGGACAGAAGCTAATTATATGAATACAAGGTTCTCAATGTCAATCGTTGACCTATTCTCTACATGTTATGCAAAGCAGGTTGTGGATTATGACATAGCATGAGGAAAATACATTTTCCCATCAGTATCCTTTAACAGCCCATCAATAATAAAAGTGGTGAAGAATACACTCCGGGTTCATCTAAGGTGCATACTGGTGGAATCTTGCATTTTTTTTAGCTTTCTGTTGCAGAATGAAGTTAACCAGACTTTTGAGCTACAAATATAACATGGTATATGATTGCTATGCAGAGTTACATATGACAAGATCAACAATGATATTTAATCCTGATTCACAAAAAGTTCTACTCACTTCTAACATAGCATTCACCTTCTGGCCTATCTATTTCCAGGATATTGCTGAGTGATTTTGTTGTGTGCAGTCAGCTTTTACTGTCTCCGATTATTACAGTTATATGTAACCCTAAGGCTGCCTTTACATGCTTGTCACATGAATGCTTAAGGCTATGCTTAAGGGCCACATGCATGTGTATGCGCAGTTTGAGATGAGAATTACATTTGTGTGTGAAATTGATGGCACACAATATGAATTACTTGCCATGTGCTTCAAGAGTTGCCTATTCTAAGTTATTGGGTGCCTGTATCTGCTGTCCGTGATACAACGTCACTCAGCACCTTCTACCATTCATTAAAAAAGATCAGAACAGGTAAGTCATCACCAGCATCTAAAAAGGTTCAACTCATATTTTTCGAGTCACCTGGTTCTCACAGGAATTCTGATGCTTCTTAATAGATCTGCTGTTGTCCTCCTGCAGCTTCTCATACTGTATCCTTCTTGCATTCTCCAAGTTTTTCCAGGTCTACTTTTCCTCAATGCAGTGCCATTCAGCAAAAGTACATTTTGGAATTCTCATTCTTTTATCCCAACAACCTGACTGGGCTTTTTGTTTTGTTCAGAACTTTCCTACTCTACAATTTGGGTGCTCCACATGCTCAGGCTAGAGAGCACTATTGAGATGCGTATAATTTTCTATCTGTACATTTATTGGTAATATTGGTAGCTCAATGTGTGGATTATTTTTTTCACTTACTTGAAGGTTACCTTCAATAATGCATGACCAAAGAAACGCTTTGATGAATGAGAAATGATATGCTATATAATTTCCTGAAAGTAACTCTTTCATCTTAATTCAACCTTAGCCATTTCATAAATGTTCCCTCACCACATGATTTCACTTGTTTATGCATTACAGGTTTATTTCAACCAAAAAAAAGTGTTTTAAGAAAACATTGTTTTTGGTTAGAGTGTCCCTTCCTATCCTGGTCCCATCCAAAGTAAAGCTTGAACAAAATAAATAAATAAAGCTAAACTAAGCTTATATTCCAGTGCCAAGTTCCCCCCTCACACTTTATTCTACTACCCATGTTGATTTTATTTTAGTATATTTTGTTTCTTTTTGTTAATGCACAATTATATATTGTTTGATGGGGCTTGCTATCTTCAGAGGAATGGCTTGGCTATGGGCGCAAAATGTGCACCATCCTATGCCAACATCCTTGAGGGATGGCAACCCTCATAAACATTGTTTTGATTTTGATTTTCGTTACACATATGATCTTAATTTTTTTTGTGGAATGTTGGAGTGGATTGCAGCACTGAATTCTTTCTTATGTTAATTTGGTGAGGATGAGTTTAATGTGTATTCAGTACTTGTAAAAACCTACTAACTTTTGTTTGTTGTAGGAGTCTGGTTTGCTAGGTATAAAAACAGTAACTGCCGCGGCAGTGTGGGTCCCCTCTGGGCGACCTTAAAGTACAAATGCCTACCCATTCTGTTACCCGCCTGCCTTGGCTGAGAGCCCTTCGAGGCGCTGCCTCTCTGCATCTACCACATAAGCAGAGGATCGCACGCCGCTCACGGTGCACACCACCTCGACCGTCAACCTGCCCTGGAAGGGGAAGAGACTTGGTCCTAGTGGTCATCCATGTCTGTAGACTAGTGATGCTGGCACTTAAACAGGCCCAGGGCCAGAGGAGAGCCCTACCCCACAGAGTCTTACTGGAAACCCGCATGGACTATCCATCGTCCTGCTCCCATTCTCGCTATGGCAAATCGCTGATCCAGAGCCACCTGCCTGACTGGAATAGGCTGAAACTCGGCTCCATAGCAAGCTGTCAGACCCCTTGAACCCAGCTTACAACTTCATTTACGCAACTGTCTTATGTTTATTTTCACTTAATTTTTGTTTTCTCTACTTCACAATGAGAGTGGTCCCAGTGGTCATATGCCTGTCAGCTATTCTTGCTTATGTCTTATAACCCTCTGTTGCTGGCAGGGACACAGCTAGTATGTTTAACGTCTATAATCAAAACATTGCATCTCAATCTAGCTTGTAACAAACATGTCATGCCTGAGAATAACATGCCTAATAACTGAGATTAGACATGTCCATAACCTGTTTTCTACTATACCATAAAATTGTGCTATATCCTAGAAATGCCACGCAACGTTATATTTTACAATAGTAGTTTATGCAGAATCTGTAAGCGTCTTGCAATTATTCTCCTATGTATACTGATGCAATATAAACTGTATTTCTTATGCACAGCAAAAAAAAAAAAAAAACAATAACTACTGTTTAGTGATTATGTCAATGATTACGTCCCTATGTTTTGGATGAAATGCGTCAGATGTGGTTGTTTACTAATCTTTAATGAAGGGGCTCATGGGAGCCTGAAAATGATTTTACTGCGTTGTGCCTGTTTTTAAAAAATGTTTGAGTATAGATACAAGTTACCCCTCAGGCCGATATTCCTTTACTGATGTAAATCCTCCTAGCTGCCAGGGGGAGGGATATATGGGGAAATGGGCTAAGGGGAGAACATGCGCTGCTTAGGATTGGTGGGCCGCTATTGGATGCCTGTCGCCAATATGCTGACAACAGATGTCCAATATACACAGAATTGATAATAGCCAGACTCGATCTCTTGTTTTGGGTTGAATAATGAGGCTCCAATGAGTCTAGTGGAGGAAGAGTTACAACTCTGGCAGCACAGGGGTTGTACGTTCAGGGGTTCAAACTGAAATGCTGCACATACAAACTCCAGGCACCATGACCACTTCAAATCAGTTATGATTCTTGGAGTAAACCTTTATACTTATACATTGAATCAGTGATGGAGTTATTATACTACTTATAAAGTGTTTTACCACCAAAATTTACTATGCTTTTTTGCATCTCAAGTGACATGGTATACCATCTGTCACTCTTACCTCAAAATCTTACTACCGTAGCATGGTATTTGGAATCAGCATAGTATTTTGTACCAATTATTTAATTTGGTGTTTCACTATACAACAACATTTCTGTTGTGATAAGTTTTCTATTGATTGTCCTGTTCTAGAACGGATCCATAAGAGTAGTAATAATATAAGTGAACCAGCAATTCCCCCAAAATTTCCAAAAAACTGAAAATATAATAGCCACCAAAGGTTATAAGGATAAATAATTCAATGCAGGATCAAAGACGTACACGCCAACATAACTCTGGGTCATATCAAATATAGTTACATAGTTACATAGCTGAAAAGAGACTTGCGTCTATCAAGTTCAGCCTTCCTTACATATGTTTTTGCTGTTGATTCAAAAGAAGGCAAAAAAACTAGTCTGAAGTGCTTTCAATTTTGCAACAAACTAGGAAAAAATTCCTTTTTGACCCTAAAATGGCAGTCAGGTGGCTCCTTGGATCAAGCAGCTATTATCCCACTAATTAGAAATGATATCCCTGTATGTTATGTTTTTGCAAGTATTTATCCAATTGCAGTTTAAACATCTGTATGGACTCTGATAAAACCACCTCTTCAGACAGATAATTCCATATCCTTATTGCTCTTACTGTAAAAAAAAAACCTTTTCTTTGCCTTAGATGAAATCTCCTTTCTTCCAGCCTAAATGAGTGACCTCGTGTCCTATGTATAGCCCTGTTTCTGAATAGATTTCCAGATAATGGTTTGTACTGGCCCCGAATATATTTGTATAATGTTATCATTCCCCTCTGAGGCGCCGTTTTTCCAAACGAAAGCGATTTAAATTTTTTAACCTTTTCTTCGTAACTAAAATGCTCCATTCCTTTTATAAATTTTGTAGTTCGTCTATGCACTTTTTCTAGTGCCATGATATCCTTCTTAAGAACAGGTGCACAAAATTGCACAGCATATTCATGTTGTGGCCTTACCAGTGATTTATAAAGAGGCAAAATTATATTTTCATCACGAGAATTTATGCCCCTATTTATACATGACAAAACCTTACTGGCCTTAGCAACTGCAGATTGACATTGCATATTCCTGTCTAATTTGTTGTCTATAACAATTCCCAAATCCTTCTCGTGTGTGGTTATACCTAAGTCATTACCATTTAGGGTGTAAGTTGCTTGTGCATTATTGACCCCGAAGTGCAGAACTTTTTTTGCATAACGTGTACCCATTTAAGTTAACTGCCCAGTCATGTGTCTCATCCCACCATGTTTCTGTTATGCCTATTATATCATATTGTTTAGTGTATGCTATTGCCTCTAGTTCTCCCATTTTGTTATATAGGCTCCTTGCATTAGTAAGCATACATTTAATAATATCATGAGTAATTTTTACTATTCGTGAATTTTTATCAATATTACATACCTCCTCTGTTCTGAGCTTCCCCCCCTTATACTAAGCTAACGCCCATCTCCTTTCTATCCTATCTATCCATTTTCAAGATTGCTTTGAGCCTCCCCCCCTACTACTAGTTTAAAATCTCCTCCAACCTTCTAGCCATCCTATCCCCCAGCACAGCAGACCCTCTTCCGTTTAGGTGCAATCCATCACGACTATACAGGTTGCACTCAAGCGCAAAACTGACCCAGTTCTCTAAAAACCCAAAACCCTCTTTCCTGCACCAAGACTTCAGCCACGCATTGACCTCTCTAATCTCCCGCTGCCTTTCTGCTGTAGCGCGCGGCACAGGTAATATTTCTGAAAATTTTACCTTGGAGGTCCTTTTCTTTAGCTTACTTCCTAGTTCCCTGAACTCATTCTGCAGGACCTTGCATTTTCCTCTGACTTTGTCATTGGTACCAATATGGACCATGACAGCTGGGGATGATCCCCAGCCCTCCCAATAATCCCTCCACTCTGTCGGCAACATGCCGGACCCGAGCACCCGGGAGACAGCAAACTGTCCGGTTGAGACGATCAGAGTGGCAGATTACCCTATCTACTCTGTTAATAATAGAGTCTCCTCCCACCACAACCTGTCTAGCCTTCCTTACCCTCTCAACCCCACCTGTACTAGAGGGGCTGTTCCCACGGCTGTTAGAAGGAACAGCTTCCTGCAGTACAGCTACGCCTGAGTTGATGCTCCCAACATATTCACTCAAAGGGACAAATCTGTTAGGCTGCACAAGATCAGGACTAGCTAAACCTTTCCTCTTCCCTCCCCCCCTACTTCCTCACCCCATGCTACACAGCTATGTGCCTGCTCACCAACTGTCTCATCTCCTCCCACTCCACTACCTGCACCCACTAAACTCTGCTTCGTGAGCAGCAGACTCCTCTCAACATTGTCAATCTCCCTCAGTGTTGCAATTTGCCTTTCCAGATCTCCAATCTGAGCTTCCAGAAAAGCCACTCACTCACACCCACCACAGAGGTATGGACCCTGGACAGATTTATCCAGGCATGCATACATGCAGCAGGATGTACACTGAGTAAAACTCGCAATCTTGCTAGCACTCATCCCCAGTTACCAAAAACACAAGTGAGCAAAACAATATTTACCCGATTGGTTTAAACTCCCTTGTAGTTGAAACTCCTGTTGTTTCAACTCCTACTTACAATAGACTACTTGAAATAGCCTACTTTGAAGCAAACTCCAGTGAGCAAACTATGTGAGTAAGTAGTGGGATTATATTGGCAATACAAATCCCACACAGGTGGAAATTAAGGGGCACTCTCCCTAATTAGCTCAGCAGCAGCCACAAGGAGGGGAATATAAACATCAAAAGAAAAAAAAAGAGAGAAACAGTTTAAATAAAAACAGCAAGGAGAAAATATAGATAAAAAAGGGACAAAGTTTAAATAAAAATAGCAAAGAAATAAAAATATATATAAGAAAAAGGGAAAAAGTAAAAAAAAACAGCAAGGAGAAAAATATAAATATTAAATATAAATAAAAAATTAAGAAAAATTAACCCCTTAAGGACACAGCTTCAGAAGCTTGTCTTACGCTTAATTACACAAGCAATTTTTGCATTTTCTTGCTGTATGCGTTCAACGTCAATTTGCATCTCTCTCGTTTATTGCACCGACACATATTATATACTGTTTTTTAGAGGACAGAAAGGGCTTTAATTTGATGTAACACACACACACACACACACACATATATATATATATATATATATATATATATAAATGCTTATTTATTATTAAAAAAAAATGTGTTTTTGTACAGTTTTTGCAATAATAATGTGTGCCTAATTAGTGCAGGTTAAAGAAAGTAATTAAAAATACATTCATTTAGTTGTTCTGATTTACAGAATATATAATGTGTCTGGGATTTTCAGTTTTTTTTGGTAGTTACAGGTCACAAAGCACAAGGAGTAAAATAAACTTTTAATATGGAGCAATTTTAGAATTTGGTATGTTTGTCTTGTAAGCTTAATAGCCATAAAAGAAAACAAAATTGCCACACAAAAGTATATATTTATATAAAGTAGACATCACAGGCTATTGTCCTAAGGTCGTTTTGACACTTTCTACGTAGTCATTTCACCGCCAATCTCTGCTAAATATTGGAGTAAAATTTAGTATTTTGGGGTTTTTGGCACACAAACTTATAACAAAGAACTTCTCATGTGTATTTTGTAAAGTTGGTGTGTGCTATTCCTGTACAAGGTTTTATTATGTGTTCAGTTACTTCTGCTGAGTACAACGGTACCCCCATTATATGTCTTTGGCACTATTTCGTGAAGCTACAGTGCCATATAGGAGACCTGTCCGTTTCAACATTTACAGTAGAATTTTGAGAGGCGGATTTAATGGGCCTATGCTTCAATTTGGGGTATTATAGCAGTTTGACTGTTCAAAAAAACCTCACAAAGGCCTACCATTTGTAAAAGTAGACACCTCAGGGTATCTCATATGGTGCATATTGTGCTTTAACATGCCCCCATTTTTTCACCAATATATGCCAAAGTATGTGGTAAAATATAATTTTGGGCATTTTTTACATATGGATTACATTTTTGCTGGGCATTTTGTACATTTCATATGTGCCACTAAGTTCAAACCCCCCAAATTATGCTCAGCTAAGCCTTCTGAGTAAAACAATATGCCCAATGTATGACCTAGACACTATTTTGTGAAGTTACACTGCTGTAAAAGAGACATAACAAGTTAAGTTTTTTAAGTGTGAATTTTCATGGACTGTTTTGATGAGTCCGTGTCCCACTTTGGAGCACTTGAGCAGGCTACATATTACAACTACACTATAAAGGCATACCATTTCTTAAAGAAGACATCCCAGGGCAATTCAAAAGGCATATTTTGAACCTTAGCGTGGGATATTTGTTCCGCTAGCTTGTACCAAATGTAGTGGTAATGAGCATTTTTTAATGTATTTTTTTTACTTTGTAAATTTTTTTTACTTTGTAAAACTTTTTTTTACTTTGTAAAACCCGTTTTTAAACTTTTTTTTTACTTATTAAATGTTTTACATTTTCTTAACTTTTTTTACACTTTTACATTTTTTTCTAAACTTTTCTTTTACCGTTAACACCTAACTAGCAGTAAGCAGCACTAACAGTAAATTCCCCATTTTCCCCATAACTCCCACCCACCCCAGCTAGCAAAATATATAATTATAAAATATTTAAATGAATTAATTAAATAAATTGAACCCCTGAGGGTTAAAAAAATAAATAAAAGTTAATCCTCAGGGGTTAAAAAAAATTAGATCACAGTATAATACTGCGTTCTGTATGTTGATCACTGTAGGCAGTGATCAACTGGCAGGGAAGGGGTTAATTTTTATTTAGACTGGGTAAAGGGGGGTGGTATTTTTTTTTTACTTAAATGTTACTAAAACAGTTAAAAAAATTTTTTTTTTACCTTTTTAAAGCTTATTTTAAAAAAAAAATTAACGTTAACCCCTAGTTAGCTTAACACCAAATTCCCTAATTCCCCACTATATTCCACCCATCCCAGCTAGCTAAATATATAATTTTTAAATATTTAAATTAATTAATACAATAAATTTAATACAATAAAAAAAAAAATCAGATGACATTAAAATGTATACCCTGCCAATTGATCACTGTAGTCAGTGATCAATTGGCAGGGAAGGGGTTAATTTTATTAAAACAGGGGAAAGGGGGGGGTGGGATTTAACTTAAATTTTTTTTTTCCACCAGGGGGCAGGATCAGTGAAGATCCGTCTCCCTGCACTTCACACAGAACCCGGAAGTGCAGGGAGGCGGAAGGTAAGTACATTGAGCACATGTGCTCGCTCTGACATGCTGTCAGAGCGGGCACATGAGCTGGGGCAGCCTGATCGGGTGCTCCCGGTCTGCCTCTAATACAGAGGCAGACCGGAGCACCGTTAACCCCGCGATCGCCGCGATCGCCGCGATCGCCGCGATCGCCGCGATCTGGGATTATCTTTAGTAAAGGACGGAAATTTTCCGTCAACAGTCCTTAACTGAAGGACAAGGTTGACGGAAAATTTCCGTCACCGGTCGGGAAGGGGTTAAACCTGCTTTTTCACTTGGTATTAACCAATACCAACAACAGTCCACCAGTTCTCCAACAAACTCCTTATGTTTCAACTCCTACTTAAAAGAGACTACTTTAAATAGCCTACTTTCAAGCAAACTCCAGTGAGAAAATATAAAGTCATATCAGTAAAATCACGTGACAAACTCTTTGACCCTCTAAATGGAGGAGACACAAAAGAAAGACATAAATACATACAAATTTTAGACCATTAACGAAATTAGAATTAAGACTGCTCAGATTTAATATGGTTATTTACCTTATCCAAAAAGTTTATCTTGTCTTTAATTTCTGCACTCTCACCACCTGTTTTGGGTAAGGGTATATTCTCAAGTTGCAAAATGTGCTTAACCCCTTAAGGACCAAACTTCTGGAATAAAAGGGAATCATGACATGTCACACATGTCATGTGTCCTTAAGGGGTTAAACTTTTCAAAATGAGCAAGTATTGGGAGATCTATTAACTATGCGTGTATGGGGATTTATGTTTTGCTATCCTTCATTCTTTAAGTCATTTCTCTTACTTACAGGAGACCACTAATGGACATTTAAAAAAAAAAAATACATTTAAAATTACAATTACAAAGAACATTAATCTTCCTTGTAATATATTTTTTGACAGTATTATGATGGTAAAAAAAAAAAAAATCCCCAGATATAAAAGATTTAAGGAAAGGCAATTAAGACAAGAATGATGACCATCCTTCACTGATCCAATGTTTGAAAAGATTTGTTTTAGGAGAAACGTCTCTTACCTGTTCACCACGCAAACTGTTTTTTTTTTTTTTTTTTTACAAACTGGTGGATAGTAGCAGCTATTTTCATTGTTTCGCGACATTGAGGACACGATATAGTTTATCGGTGTCTCCACACGGTTTTATAGAGTCTCTGGGTGGAGTTAAGGTTTGTTTGCACTGTTTACTTAAATGATTATATGTTTACATTTGCTGATACATTTGACTGTTTGTGAAAAGCCCTTGACGTTGTTTGTGTATTTCCAATAAAGCTTTTTTTCAGGACTTTATGAGTCTAATGGTCTGAGTTTGCCTTTCAGGATTCTATAGCATGGCAATCACCACAGGTCCACCCCCAAGTTGGGGAATGTTGTCTCTTTTGTTTTTCATTTCTAGAACAACTTATTGTCAGGGTCAGCTGTTGTTGAATGTCCTTGCTTGACTCATATTTTATGGGTTTGTTAATATTTTAGGACAGTTTGTGGATATGCGGGTTTTGTTCATTTGCTAACTTTATCACTTACCTCTAATCCACTATTACAGAAAAAAAACCTTTAGGAGTTTTGATTTTTGAAGAATCTTTAAATTTAAAGTTTAGATCTTTCTTTTCCTTCATTTTTTCTCCCACAATGTATCATGTAACTTTAATTTGAGTATAAGACACAGAATAAAAGAAGATGAATAGGAAAGTGATGGCTTTGTTCCATGTGACTTTTATTCCTCTGATGAATTATCACTGGCTGCAGAAAAGTGGCCCAGACCTCAAGGGTACTTTTTTTTTTTTTACAATTCTTTTAGATGAAATAAAAGTCACTATTCTTGGACATGCCCTGTAACAATTTAATATGTTCTGTCTGGCTGTTAAGCACAATCGTTTCATGAGACTTGTGTTTAGTAGGAACCTTAGAGTCCGCAGTGGTAGCTGCTTTGCTTTGTTATTATTTAGGAATGAATTGAGAAGCAGTTCCAGAAGAATAGAACTTAAGTAGGAAGAAAAAACACTTATGTACTAAGAATTGAATTATTTTAATTGAAGTAACTTGAGCAGTATTTTGTAAGTACCATGCATTAACCCTATAAGAAAGACATTGACGTGCCAGAGCAGCATTGCCCTTTTGGTATTTAAAGACTTTATAGAGGACAATAATATAAATCTTCGACTAGTTTACTTAGGATGTGCTTGGGGTTTCTCCACGTGTTCCAATATTGCAGTAATCATTTTACAGTTGTGAGAAGTCAAGGTAGAGAGAATTATAGAACACAAAAGCCACTCAGGTTCCTGAATCGAATGCACGAATAATATGTGCAATGTTTACAGAAGCGTTCCACAGTAAGGGTTAAATGTTCAACACATGGTAGGGTGCTATATGGAAAAATCCTACTAACCAGTAAGGAAATAATCCCTAATCATTGTAATATACCATAGCACTTAATGTTTAGGAAAATATATCTTTATTAGTATCACTCTAAGACAAAAATAGAAATTTCTATGATACAATCTATGATTTAGTATGCAAGAAATATCAAACACATTAATAACAAATAACTTACATAATCGAAAAGACTTATGACATATGGAAATAAATTATATCAATAAACCCTTAAGTCTTACCTTCAAATAGCCAAAAAGAGGCAAACGTTCAGAACAGCGTTCATGTTCGAACTATAAATAAAAGTAGAAAAAATGCATACAGAAGCTACCCAAGAAGTTCAAAACCACAGATGAAAATGACTACCTATGTTGTTGAAGGGACAGAGGAACAAACCTAGAGGAATTCCCTCATTTTATACATTGACTTCTGGCATCTCCGATCCATTCTTTAAATTTGAAATCAACTGTAGTTGAAGCAAAATTCTGAGTTGCTAAAACCCGAAGAGCTCCATCTGTGGAACCTCAAGATTCACTTGTCAAGATTCAATAAGAATGAGGCAAAGCCAGTCTAATGCAAGCTTTTAAAAACTCAGGAAAGACATCATATGAAACATAAACTTTCATTTTTATCACGATATTTCTAGACCATAAACACAATGGCACTGCAGCCTGCAGCCTGTGTAACCACTATGCTTTGGTGTCACAATATTTATTACCAGTGGACTATTGCACACAGGTGACCAAAAAAGACTCCTTACATATTTAAGACATCTTTGAAATGTCATCATTCCTGCAGACTCTCTGCCTTTTTTGGAGGAATCCTCCATTCTTTAGCAATCATCACCCATGAAGAGAATTTGTGGGTGACGGAGGCTGAAGAACAGGCTTCAACAGGCTCTCTATCAATGTCTAATGAGGCTCTTGTAACATTGAAGCTTTGCCTTTAAGCAATAAGGTCTAATTGTTAGCTGCTCTGATATTTATTCTGGCAGTATACATTATTTCATGGAGCTTGTTACGTAATTACTTGCCATTTTATTTTATTTAGCTTTTTTGCCTTATTGAAGTATTTCATTATTTAAATGTTAACATACATTATGCTTGTGGATATACTAAGCCTCTAACTAATAGTTTAGTGTTCGTGGGAGATTGTTGATGCTTTCTTTCTCCATTCCACCCCCTTCACCCAGGGGTAAATTGGACTCTAATGGTTCTAGACCACCAGCGGCTCTCTTAAATACCTTCTGTCTTTTTCTATGGCTATATTATACCCTTCATACACTATTTATGGTTCAGCTTAAATGCCATAACCATTTAATCAGTAAGGGGCCTCATTCAGCTAAGCAGATTTACAGTTCTTTATAGTTTTAGTTATTGTATGTACTATTAGTTTTTTTGGACAGTTTACTAAATGTTGCTAATTTAGTTTGCCTCATTTGTTTGGGGCAATTACTACATTCGATTATATTGTGCGTCCTTGCTTTTCTATTGCCCTAATAAAGTTCATAAGTACATTAAAAATGGAATTGCTTATATATATATATAATGTTAAACAAAAATCTGCACACCAGTCAAGTCACAAGACTTGCTTTTCCTACAGAAATCACACATCTGCAGTGATGTTACTACCGCAAAGGATTCTGGGTGGGCATATGCAAATTAGTTTAACAAAGAATCAAATTTTTGCCTCATTCCATTTTAAACATGGATTCCTTTGAGTCTGTGTTTGCTATATACAACAGCTTTGAAACACAACTTAGGAATAGATGCAAAGCCAGTGAACCTCTCATGGACAGCTGTTTATATATATATATTTATCTATCCACAATTGAGACATATGTAGAGTTGCCATAGTGCATAAAACATGTATCTTTGTTTTTATGTTAGATTTTGTACTGGAACAAACCATACATAAAAATATATAAAACAAATCCATAGTTTATTTCTAACCAACCTTAGTTTATTGTGAAAATGGCAAGACAAAAAAAAAAAAAAAAATCTTCCTTCATGAAAGTAAGAAAATATATTTTTCATGATTTCATGAAAAATTAATTAATCAGATAATATAGTATAATACATGTGTGGATAACATTTTGTCCTGGTAACGTCATATGCACTATTATTAGTTTTTCATTTAGTAATAGTTCAAAATATTGCAATCAAGGCTATTAAACTTAATGACATGTTTTGGCCTTTCCTTTATTTCCTTATTAAATGTCTGATTATATTGTATGCCCTTTGTGTGGCGAAATTTGAATGACAATGAGCAGGAAGACGGAACTCCAACATGTACTTTAACGGTCTTGTTTTTATAGTCTATGAACAAACTTCTGTTGCAATAGTGTGAATGAGAAACAATATAATTGAGTATGTACTAATTATATCAGGTCTAGAACAATTAGGAGTTAAAAACCTATAATTAGGAAGTACTCAAAACATCTTGGCTAACAGGGTAGAATTATATGTTGCAGCAATTAGGCCTAGCGAGCAATGGCATTATTCTGTGTGAAGTTGGCAGAGTTCACCTTTGGTAATGTTAAATCAATGTACGGAGGTTTAATACCTGGTACACAACGGTTGTGTAACATGCATGCAAAACTGAAACTGAATAACAGTTGCCGTTAACCTTGACTCTTGTTTAAATTCTCGTAATCTTTATCTTAAAGTAAAATCATTAATACATGATAAATGTACAAATATCTGCACATTTTGGTCATTTTCTCGTACCAGACTTTTCCCAGCTTTAACTTAGTATCTTTTTATATAGTTATGTATACTTGTAAAACAGCGTACCCTCTCCTGCTGATGGGATATAAATGTAAGGCTGTGTGAACTTTGTAATGTGTTTTTTGCTTGGGCTATACTTACTCAAATTACATGTACAGTAATGTGTATTATACTTTAAAATGGACAGCAGTAGAATTATGGCAATTACATTGTCGATCAGCTAGCAAGGAGTTGTTAGAACTTAAAAAAGTCAGCAACCGGAAATTAGTACTGGGAAAAAATGAGCTTGTCTTAATTTTGACCTATAATTTGTAATGCTCTCGATAATTCTCAACACATTTTCAGTTTATTGAATAACCTGGTATATTTTTCCTATGCTCTAACTGTATGACTCCAATGCTACTTCTAAAGAGTTTTGTTTGACCATGCCACATTCATATAGGATGCACAATTTTATGTATATATTGCAATAGTGCAATTTCCAGAAAATGTATGGATCAAAATATGTTTGTAACAAAAGAGACAAGGAATGGGGGATTGGGACAGTGGGAAACCATCTAGTATGTTCTTTTCACACTGTAATACAGTGAGTTTATAAATTAAAAAACAAGTAAAAATCTTTAAAAACACGGAAAAGTGTGGCCTCTTCAAGAGAATGCAGGCATTCATGTCAGAGCAATCAACTAAAAAAACATCAAAGTCAATTTTCCATGTGGATTATGTAAAGAACAAACTTTCATTGTCAAGAAACATACAAAGACATAAATCAACAAATACAAGAAATCAATAACAAAGAAAATGTGTGGGTTTAACAGAGAAAGAAAAAAAAAGATTGTTTTGACATATTTCACCAATGTCTTAGGTCTCATTGTAGAATCCAAATCCTTGAGGTGCTTTAAAGTACCACTCCACACCCCAAAATCACTTCAACTTGTTGAAAAGCTTTCTGGGTGAGGAATATCCTTGTTTAACCCAGTTTTTAAAAGTACTGATTTCTGTGAGAAATTAGCACTTTTATAAATTAACTAGTGAAGTCCCACCTGGCTGGGAGGATTCCTTCCTACTTCTGTTAGCTCCCCAGAGCTAATAAAAGTGGCAGGCACGCTCTACTTGAGCGTGCCTGCCTCCCCCTCTCTCACAGACCTCAGAGCAGCTCCTCAGCTCTTCGTGTGCACGTGGGGACCAAGTCAGAGGCTGATTTCAAGAGAAAACTGATGTTTTATAATGATTTCATGGTAATCCCTTCCAGCTGTCAAACAGACAGCTGAGAGAGTCCCCTTTCAAAGCATAAGTGAGGGCTTGTCATAAATAAGCATTAATGTTAATGCTTCTCAATGAGAAGGGTTGCATACAAGAGCCCTACCTCCCAATGCTTTCTCATGTGATTATCTGGCAGAGGGGGGCAGTGGTAAGGTATCTCAGTCTTAATGGGAGGTTGAGTAATCCAAAGATAACAAGGAAGCCTTCAATGTTAGAATTAAGTGCATTTCTTCCTAACAAAATAATACTTTAAAGGGACACTATAGTCACCTGAACAACTTTAGCTTAATTAAGCAGTTTTGGTGTATAGAACATGCCCCTGCAGCCTCACTGCTCAATCCTATGCCATTTAGGAGTTAAATCCCTTTGTTTATGAACCCTAGTCACACCTCCCTGCATGTGACTTGCACAGCCTTCCATAAACACTTCCTGTAAAGAGAGCCCTATTTAGGCTTTCTTTATTGCAAGTTCTGTTTAATTAAGATTTTCTTATCCCCTGCTATGTTAATAGCTTGCTAGACCCTGCAAGAGCCTCCTTATGTGAATAAAGTTCAATTTAGAGATTGAGATACAATTATTTAAGGCAAATTACATCTGTTTGAAAGTGAAACTAGTTTGTTTTTTTCATGCAGGCTCTGTCAATCATCGCCAGGGGAGGTGTGGCTAGGGCTGCATAAACAGAAACAAAGTGATTTAACTCCTAGATGACAGTGAATTGAGCAGTGAAATTGCAGGGGAATGATCTATACACTAAAACTGCTTTATTTAGCTAAAGTAATTTAGATGACTATAGTGTTCCTTTAAAGTCAACCTGATGTTATAGAATAATAAACTAATGTTCATGTTTTAATTTCTTTAGTCCACTTTAAATTGAGCTTAATATGTGGAGTTTCAACAGACCACGTTGATTCAGCTGTCTGTAAATTTGAGAATAAGCTATTTCTAAAACTTTCAATTATGCAATTCCAATCCATAATGTTGTCTTAAATTCTAAGTCTTTGTAATACATTTTACTTTATATGGAAATGTAGATAAGTGTTGGGGAAAAAAAATAAGTTCTAATTCCATTTGCATTCAAACTTGTATTGATGATTAAATGTGTTCTAAGATTCGTCTTGTGGTGGCTGTACCTTATGATGAAGTGCTTATAATCCTGTAATTAATTACCTGACAAGTTGCAAACATTAATCAGTAAGTCATACTTTTAGCAACTGAAATGGTTTGGTAAATGATTCTTAGACTATTATTTCGCGGAGTATTATTTATGCTATTAATACTTAATCTGAGATAGTCTAGAAAGTTTTCATGCATATTTCATAAGATTTTTTATGTTTAGGTTTTTTATGGTTCGTGAGCTGCACATTATATCATGCAAAACAGCCATAAAGAAATTCTAATAAGACTGTAAACAAGAATTAAATGTAATATTTGTCTTTTGAGTTGCAAAGCTTTTTTTTATATTTGTAGATTACAATATACAGGAATAAAAATGGTCTATTAAATGTATATAATTTATGAAGGATATAAAAACTAAGAACATGCAACATAAACAATACTGCTGTGTGCATCTCACTGTAAACAATCAAAGACCCACCTTTCTGAAGATATGACATATTTGCTGTTGTCAGGAGCTGAAAACAGGGCTATAAATAGGACATGAGGTCACGCGTTTAGGATGGAAGAAAGGAGATTTCATCTAAAGCAAAGAAAATGTTATTTTTTTTTACAGTAAGAGCAATAAGGATATGGAATTCTCTGCCTGAAGAGGTGGTTTTGTCAGAGTCCATATAGATGTTTAAACTGCAATTGGATAAATACTTGCAAAAACATAACAAACAGGGATATAATTTCTAATTAGTGGGGTAATAGCTGCTTTATCCAAGGAGACATCTGACTGCTATTTTGGGGTCAAGAAGGAATCTTTTCCTAGTTTGTTGCAAAATTGGAAGCGCTTCAACAGCAAAAACATATGTGAGGAAGGCTGAGCTTGATGGACGCAAGTCTCTTTTCAGCTATGTAACTATGTAACTATCTAACTATAAATATGATGCAATACTGATATCAAAATATTGAAACGTTTTAAAGTCGGTAAAGAAGTAAGCACATTAATAAAAGGGTTATATACAAGAAAATATAATAATATAATGTAATATTAAATACAGTTTTATTTTCCATTTGTAATGTTTTCCTTTTCTTTAGTTGACTGAGCAAGCAAGACAGCTGTAATAAGCAGTGTCAGAATCAAAGTAATACCTGTCGGATTATTCACTGATTTTCAATAACAAATTGAAAAAAAAACGATTTTGGTATTTTAGGGCACATCCAAAGCAAAATGATGCAGATCATTAAATTTGGCATCCGATGTAATAAAAAACAAACAAAAACAATACTTGTTTATTTATATATATTTTAATTGATCTAGATGAATAACTAATTAGAGCCCATCTTAATAACATTAAAAAGGTTCTGAAAGATTCCTAAATAATTCAGGAAGCATTTAGAAATACGTTCAGAAACAAATACTACTATACCTGTGTACCAAATTAAAACAGAATTATAAACTTCGCCTTCACACAGCTAACTATGCTCTAAAGGGACATTAATGTAATTAAACAATCAAAGGGAACGTTGTTTTCCTGGCACTATAGCTCCCTATAGTGCCCCACCTAAGTCACACTTCCTCTTGCGTTCCTTTCTTAGAATCGTTTCTTCCTTTTTTTAATTCAGATCTATTTAAAAAAAAACATAAGACAAAGTAGGGACTACTTTGTTTTATGCATTTTTTTTTCAACGCTCAACATTCTTTGACACAAGGATGAGCTTAAATCAGCTTAATTTCCCGTGTCAAGGAAGACGGTGAGTATTGTGGGAAAACTTTTTTTGACACAGGAAATGGAGCTGGCTTGAGCTCCTCCTTATGTCAGAGAATGTCAGATGTAGGAAAAGTACATAAGACAATGTAGTGCCTACTTTGTCTTATGTTTTAAAGAAAACTACATCAGAAATAAAGAAAAAAAAAGATTCTGAGAGTGGAAGAGAATAGGAAACAATAGCAGAAAAGTAAGTTTGGCATAACAGTGCCACTTTAAGAATAGGTTACTGCAATAACTATGAAAATTAGACAAATTCACCCACCTATACCTACCAAACGCTCTGCTGCACTTTAATAGTGGGAACCATGCATGCAACAGGAAACAAGAGTATATCATAGCACTATAATTTTAATTTGGGTCTACAACTAATTGTTTAGTGCTTCATGTCCTTAATGTGGTGCAAACACTCCTCATAATATAAATATACAGTTTACCTCCTCCTTGTGCCGACACCACCACTACATGTATATAAGTCAAGGGAAAGTGTAAAACAAAGCAGCTCGCTCATCCTCCATGTTTGGGATCTAACAGGATTTCATGACATCATAGGTGACCCAATATTAACTGCTATGACTAAAATATCTAAGGAAAAGGAATACAACAACTAGATATTAATGGAAACCAAATGTAAAGATAAGCAAGTAAAGAGGAAGACTCTTCTAACTCGCACTATTTTTTCTCCTGCTCTCTGCCCAACATGCATGCAAGCTAGCACAATAGTATCTGGAGGTGTGACATATTTCCTACGGACAGGAATTGAATAGGATACAACATTATTATTAACATCATTAATAATAACATTACAGCAGGTATTACATTCCTAGTCGCCAATCGCAAAAGTCACATTTGCCAAATAATTTTTTTATTATTATCATTTTGGTCAATCAGGCAACATACTCCCCTCATCAGGTATAATGTGTGTGTTCCTCAATACATAATCCAGTATGCAGTGTTTTCAAGTACAAAGGTCTTTATGGTATTGCTTACATCAGGGAACAAGGGAGCACGGGGGGAACGTTGCGTGGGTAATGGAGTGGTGATATTTGTGGTTAAAGCAAGTGTCTAAGTTGGATAAAGATAGCACAGGTATTGTGTAGACTCCTTCCATGTATCTCTTTTTTGACTTTGCCTTTCATTTGGGCACGCATGTACCCCACCTGGCACTACTGGAGACTTTAATTAGCAATGAAAGAAGGGACCTGGATTGGGTAGGGTTATTAAAATGAGTCACCAAACTCCTTCACATTTATAAGTTCCCGTTAGTGTGTTTGTCAGTATGTGTGTGTTTGTCTGTCTTTGTCACAGTCTGTATTTTTCACTATGTGTGTGTCAAAATACATACCAGTGAGCTATACTACTCACCTGGCCCAACATCAGTTTCACACCCTCCGACACCACTGACTGCACAGCTCTGTAGAAACAAATACATGTGCTGCACATAGCCAATTCCCATGTAGTACAAATGAGCACTATATTAGGAGTGCTCCTAACAAATGTAAAACAAAAATTAAAGTATAGACTTGTTTGCAAATACATTGGGCAACTTTGATTTTTTTTTTTAACTTTTTTACGCTATCTCGTTTCTGACTCTAGATAGCTATACCCCTTGCATGATGTCACGATACCACACCCACACCATGATGTCATCGATGCAACTTTATGTCATTGCTGTGTTTGGGAATGGCTACCAAGGAAACACCGAGACTTTCCGTCACTTCAATGCCCTATTGTGGTTTCCTTGTGATCCCAATAGCGCCTTCCTGATTATCTATTTTGGCTTGTCTGACTATTCTGATCTTTGATCTTGTCAGGGTGGTAGTCCAGAGCCCGGAACCCAGACACAGAGTACAGGCGGCGGTCCGTGGACCGGGACCCAATATGCCTGATGTTAAGTAGGAGTCTTCAGCGTGGAGGTGGATTAGCAGGGTCTGGTGCAGGGTAACCGCATGCCCCCTGGTGTTGAACACCAGCGTTTGTGCAGCCACATACCAAGACCCTGATTCAGCTTATGCGGATAACAGGAACTAGGAGCTTGGAAATTAAGCAGACCTCCCAGGAGCTTAATAGGGAGGCTCTGCAGCAGGATTGTATCCAGTACTAGAAACAAGGCCAGACTAGAGATAGGCACCAAACATGAAAACAAGACAGAACTAGTAGAACCCAGAACCAGAGAAGGATAGTAAGTTAAACCCAGAACATATACACAAGACATGAGGAAAACATGAACATAACATGGGCATGACTGGACAGGACTGTACATGGACTGGGTATACAAACTAAAACAAGACAGGATAACATAGGCAAAACAAGAGGAGAAAAAACTAAGTACTACATATGAAAATTATGGGGATTTAGTCACACTATATGATCATACATTGCATAAGCCTGCCAACAACGCCAATGTACCCCATATCTGGCAGGTCCTACACTGCCTAATGTATGCTAAAACATCCTAAGTAGACATATATAGCACTTACCTGCAAGAAAGGGCAGAAGCTTTGAGCAGCTGCCTGCAGGACTCTGAAACAGAAAGGAATGTTGGAAAACAAACAGTTGTGGCAACATAAAACAAACATTTAAAGTAAACCTGGAGACTGGGAAATCCAGGGACGGACTATAGGAATGAACCCAGAAATCCCAGCATAAAGAAAACCAGACATAGAATAGAAAACCAAAAACCAAGAAAAACCAAACAAGAATTGAAACAAGAGTACTGGATACCAGAAGCCAAGTCCAGACATCAGAACAGAGCAGAGCAGATCATGACAGATCTCCTTCACCTAACTTGGCTTATCAATACTTTGTTTTATGGAATCCCTGACCTCGGCTTGTTTTCCTTGACTCTGACATTTCGCTTGCTAAAGTCACTGCGTCAAGTCTAGCTACTCTAAGGTCTAGTAATATATTACTATCCTTTGTCTCTCTTTTAGGTTTAAGGACTGCATATAGTGTCTGGATACTTATGTTCACAGGGTGTATTTGTCAATGTGTTTGTTTGTCATTGTGTGTTTGTAACAGTATGGGTGTATCTCATGGTGTGTTTATGTTTATATGTGCGCATGTTTGATGCAGTGTGTTTCTGACAGTCTCTCTGTGTCAATGTGTGTCATTGTGTTAGTGGCTGTTTACATGTGTGTGTTAAATTGTGCATTCATGTGGCCCAGTGCTTTAAAGCAAAAATCTGAAGGGTATCATTGCTCCAGACCACCCCATGGGGGATAGTTTGTACGGGGTTGAACAAAAAAAAAGACATATAAGTTTACGGTGGCACATAACTTTCAGACCTGGCTAGCAGACTAGGAACTGAGATTTTGCGGCCCTGATTACAGAACTGTAAAATAGCATATTTTTAGATTACACACACAACACAGCAAAGCAAATAACACCATACTTTTAACAACCATACTTTAATATTGTGTTTTTTATAATCGTGTTATCAGTAAAGCAAATCTCTGCATCAAGGAAAATACTGAAAAGCAAATTCACAGTTTTTCATGGGAAATGTATGCATTTTTAATGATGTGTTGATATCTTCATTTAATAGCATGCTGGTTTATTCTTTGAATTAGTAATTGTGCAGGCTATTACTCCTACATTCGTGTATGTATGCTGTGCGTAAGCTGAAACACAACTGATTGTTCATGTGTTGTGCTAAACAATACACATTGTGCCGCTTTCATTCTTAGGATATGTATTCCTTTTAAGCTGCAATAAAAATAAGAATTAACTATACATATGTGTTCTTGGCTTATTGTGTGCAAATACAATTGGAACTGAATCATATATGGAGATCACGGCACTTGGGACCTGCCTTGGTCCCTTGGATCACACATATAAAAATGTAACGGCTTTACGCAATTAAAGAAAGCACACACACACACACACAAAAAGTGATCGGAAAAGGTTAGAGTTGTATTATGAACAAACATTTCTACATTATTGCCTTTTTAATTATATGCCATTCGGGACTGAGTTGCCTTAGTTACTTCTGTGTAAATATCCCCTAACACTTTTCCTATTAAAACCACGTATCCCCAATAGCATCAGCGTTCAAATAGATAGTTAGATTTATCTAAAGTAACTTGAATATTGTAAGTCTTGAAGGATTTGCAAGAGTGACAATTCAAGTGAAACTGCTGATTTTAATATTGCTTTAAATAATTGGTTTATATTTTAAATAATTTACAAAGAAAAATATTCATGCATTACCATTCCTGATGATTAGATTCATGGCAAGTGTGAGAGTTCTTATGTGGTCTAAGTTACTAGTTTACAAATAAATCTTCATGAACCACCAATGACCCAGGATTTAGCGATTATCTGATTCTACTAAAAAGGGTTTATCAATAACAGCTGGCAAATCAGTGCTCCTCAAACTAGTTTGAGAGCCACTTGTTTAACTCAACTGCAATGTTGGTGCCTCCACTCAATCTTCTTTAGCTTTACAATTTTGCTGTGTTCTGTCCGACATAGCTTGGAGCCCTACTCTGGGCACCTAGTGGCAACATTATCTGAATGAAAACCAGAATAACAGTTTTGGGAATTTTGTTTTCCCCCTAGAAAAAGTTAGTCCTTGATTCATGGTCTGCATGCATTCTCTAATGAAACATATGTTGTCATCATCCTTGGAGTTGCATAAACTGGTATCTAGTTAAACTCATAATCATTTTGTTGTATTACAGATATGATATTTGTTCATGCACTCTGTACAGGATGCCCAGGTTGAAAAACTTCAGCACTGAAGACCTACGTCTTTCCTCTGTCCGTACTCCCACATCTGATGCTCACCTTCAGGACTTCTCTAGGGCTGCACTGTTACTGTGGAACTCCTTTCCCTTCTCCGTTAGACTTTCACCCAGTCTCTATTCCTACAAAAAATAATTGAAAATTCACTTATTAAGGAAAGCAGATCAATTAAACGGTTAACAGCTTTCCCACCTCGTACCCTAATTCCTCTCCTGCAACTGTCATAAGAAACAAAACAAAACGCCCACTAAGCCCTCAGTGAATACTATCCTAGTAACATACTTTCCTCCCCTACCCTTACCCTTTGTGTCACTATACCCCCCTCCCTCTAGCATATAAGCTTATTGAGCAGAGCCCTCAACCCCTCTCTTCCTGTGTGTCCAACTCGTCTGGTTATAAATACGTGTGTGCTAGTCCACCAATTGTACGGTGCTGCAAAATTTGTTGGTGCTTTATAAATAATAATAATAATAATAATAATAATAATAATACCAAATAACTGGTAGAGTGTCACATGAGTAAATGATACATAGCAGGCTTCCAGTTAAAACCATGCACCAACCAAATTAGGAGTAATGAAATCTGGATGGGTGCGGTGGTAATGATTCCAGGCAAAACTGATTGCCAGCAACACAATAATGGTCATATATATTATGATAAGCTCCGAAAAGTGGTCTACTGTACTAAAAGTGAAGCTATTACCAAGGAAACCAGTGGATCCAGCAGACACATTCCATTGGTGACTTCACTCTTTTTACATGTTTGTACAACTTTTTAAAACAGATACTCTTTATACATGTCACGGCTAGAATGGTACGTGTTTGCCCAGTGTAATTCCTCTTTTTCAAATATATTTAAAGGGACACTATAGTCACCAGAACAACTACAGCTTATTGTATTTGTTCTGGTGAGTATAATCAGTCCCTTCAGGCATGTTCACGCAAACACTGACTTTTCAGAGAAAAGGCAGTGTTTACATTGCTCCTAGGAATACCTCCAGTCGCCACGCCAAAGGTAGCCACTGGAGATGCTTCCTGTGTCAATACTGCACTGCATGGAGACACTGAATTTTCCTCAATGCATCTCTACGAGGAGGTGCTGATTGGCCAAGCGAGCTTTTGGCCCCACACGGTCCCACCTCCTTGTTGTTTTCAGCCAATGCCTATGAGAAAGAATTGGATTTTCTAAAATTCATAAATTCTAATGATGTCAGCAAGGATATGGATCTGTAAGGGTAAGGTTTGTTAACTTTTAAGGGGGCTATCAGGGGGCAATCCACCTAAATGGTGTTTTTAACACTATATGGCCAGGAATAAACGTTTGTGTTCCTGACCGTATAGTGTTCCTTTAATGTTTTTAAGTAGCCTTCTAATCCATCTGTCTGTTTATCTATTTATTGTTGCTATCTACCGGTGACAGATCCTTTGTGTGGCAGCTGCGCTATTTTGGTAGTGAGAGAGAGAGAGAGAGAGCAAGCAAGATTGCACTTAACACTTATGAGGGTGTGTTAGTTCTGCAGTATTTGGCAACACCAGAAAAATAACCTTGGACACAGATCCTAAATCAAGACTGTTTTGCTAGATTTGCATGGTTAGGAGGTATCAAATAAGGAGAGATTGTTATGCTGTTGTGTTTCATGATGTTTATTGTGATTTCAAATGATATTCTACTGTGATGCATTTTGCTAGTTTTATTAACTATTCATGAATTGAATATTCTGTAAACTGGCAGTAAATTAGTAAATATCCTATCGCCTTCAGTATTTCTCCTTGTATAGTAGTACCATTTGTTAAAACATTAAAACCATAACCATTTGTTAATGTAGTTCCGTAAATGTACAGAGACATCTTGCTGAGCTATAAATAGATTTCTAATGACTGCCAGAATATTTTCTCGTAGGTTTCTCATTATAGAGACAACATCATTAATAAAGTTGCTGTGATTTTTTTTTTATTCGTTCTTCTTTTTTTTTTTTTTTCTACCATTGCGGAATTATCTTGTTCATCAGTAGCTGCAAGGAAAAATGCCTATTGTGTATAATTGTCGACTAATTTCAAAGATTCTTATTTATCATAATTATCTATATAATATAGTGGCAAAACAGACTTAATTGCTTATGACTGGATGGATAGTATCACAGGCATATAGAGTAACACCAGATGGCGTAAAAGTCAGCCACACTAGGGGACAATGCGTAAAGGGACGTAAACAACAGTTTTACTGTTAAATTGACCATACAAGGAATTTTGCACCTTTGCCCCCATGCGGCATTGTGTCGATGCACAGTGCCAGTTTTGTGCGTGTGGTTCTGAAAGTGCCTTTTTATAAATGTGTTCAGCAAGCTACAGATTGTAACATTGTATATTAAATTCTGCATCTGGAATGTTTAAATTTTGATGCATCCAATAGGAAAAAAATGTCTTCCAGACTGAACTTGGCATGAGCATCCTTACCTAATGATCTGTGTCAAATGGTGAGAAGTGTGATTAACAATAGTCATTCGCGTAAACAGATACAAAACTAAAATTTTCGTAACTCTTTCCAAGTCCATCACAGTTTTAATTTTGGTGCAGAACATAGAAATGAGCTAAATGAGTATTGCCTTGTTTTTTTTGTGAAAATGTATTTTATGTATACATGTGTGTGCGTGTGAACCTGGTACACTATGAAGCGTTAGTGAAGTTTATGATGCACGTAAAGCCTTCTATAGAAGTCATGGTGCCAGGAATACACTATCAGACCTTAAGTGAATTGTCAAACTGTGACGGTACTCACCATCACTGGGGACAGAAAATTGACACTTTATGTAGGTCCCAAGATTAATCTTATGTTTTAGACACCCTGTGCCCAATATGGGTGCAGGGTGTTTATAATGTGTTTGTTTGTTTGTTGATGCTTATTTTCTTTCCCCTTCTCCTGTGTTAATGTTTTCCCAGCAGGGTGTTGTCCCATTGCTCCAGACCAGTTCAAAATGGCTGCCATGCCACACCCATAAATCTCCCATGTGATCCTCAGCCCTTGTTATTGTCCATCCCCACACTTCCTTGTGAACAGTACTGCATTCACACTAATGTAATTAAGATTACAACTAAGATAACTGGCAGAGGTGTGGATACCTGTCTGGAAGGAGAGCTGCAGAGGAATAGGCAGAGGGGATGATAACTGTCTGAAACGAGAGAGAGTTGCAACCTCATCAGTTGGAAGAGGCCCTAGTCAAGCTTCGGTGAGTGGGGCTGAAGTGTTCCAGGGTCCATGAAAGCTGCTATAAGGCAGACTGGGTGGTACTCAGTCAGAGTATGGGAGCTCCGTCACACAAAACACTTTAGCTACTTACTTTTGGGGAAGTGCCATGGACCTCCTGGCACTGTGTCAGGGTACCTGTGGTCTCTACCTCCAAAAGAGGTAGAGGCTTAGCTGTTCCACCATCCAGACGGTCTGATGACTCCCTTCCCCGCGGTCTATCCGGTCATGCAAGGCCGGCCGCGAGGGAGTGACTGCCTTTTACACCATCTAGGCAGGAAGTCATCATCAGGACACTCCCCCGGATCGACCTGTCAGTCAATTGCTGCAGGACCAATCAGGACGTCTCGGAGGTGTGGTTACTGCTCTGAACAGGGTATTTAACAGAGCTTCCTTCATTAGCTCATTGCCCTGTCGTGGTTCTAGCTTGTTCTAGTCACTCAGTGCTTGTGTATTCTATTATCCCTTTTGGTTTTGACCCGGCTTGTTTACCTTACTCTGCTTATCTCTGTTACCCTTGATTCGGCTTGTCTCTCGCTTACCTGTCTTCTGTTACCCTCGACCTCGGCTTGTCTTTGACCATTCTATACGGTACTACTTACGTTAGTCCGGCCATAGTAAGGTCCGGTATACGTATCTGGCTACTGTTTGTACTCTGCGTGTTGGATCCCTGTCCCGATCCTGACATTACGACAGGGCCAATGGATCCTGCAAGTACAAACAGTCAGCTGGCTTCTCCTGATCCTAGGTTTGAAGCCATGGATCACAGAATGGATCAGATGGCGCTTGCGCTACAGGCTCTATTATCTCATGCCAATAACCCACCAGAGGAGATACGTAATACCCCTGTTTCTCCTGTCAGTTTAGGTCTAGAGGTAGCCACAGTGGGTGCTTCTTCTCGCATTACCCCCCCAGTATGCTATGGTGGGGCTCCTGAGAAGTGTCGTGGTTTTTTAAACCAAATTAGTATCCACTTTGAATTGCAACCCCGCTCTTATCCTACAGATAGGGCAAAGGTAGGATTTATTATCACCCTACTTATTGAGAAAGCTCTGAGATGGGCCAACCCACTATGGGAGAACGATAACCCATTAGTGTATAACTATAACGCATTTGTAGCTGCTTTTAGAAGAACATTTGATCCTCCAGGTAGAAAGGTTAATGCAGCCAGATTACTGTTGCGCCTGAGACAGGAGAACCGAACACTGGTGGATTATGCACTAGAGTTCAGGTCTCTGGCGTCAGAAGTCAAGTGGAATGAGCAGGCGTATATGGATGTATTTTTGAATGGCCTATCTGAAGTAATCCTTGATGAGGTTGCTACCAGAGAACTCCCTGAGAATTTAGAAGATTTAATTTCGTTCATCTCTCGTATAGATGAACGTTTAAGAGAGAGACAGAACACTCGAGAGAGGAACCGGAGACCTTCTTTTAGGTTAGCCCCCGCTTTTCCAAGTCCTGACTCCACGGTATCTTTGCTTCCTGAACCTATGCAGATAGGTTATACCCGCCTCTCTGAGGAGGAAAGACAGTACAGGAGAAGAGAGGGTTTGTGTATGTATTGTGGAGCCAAGGGTCATTTACTCTCGAACTGTCCTAACCGTCCGGGAAACGCTCGCACCTAAGTCTCTCTAGAGGACAAGCCTTGGGTGTTTCTATTTTGTCCTCTACTCCTAATTATAAAGATCACAGGCTTCTGCTACCAGTTTCCTTAACTTGGGAGAAGGAAGTAGTAAGGGCTATGGCATTGATAGATTCCGGTGCTGCTGAGAATTTTATCGACCAAGCCTTTGCTATTAAGAACAATTTCCCATCCCAGCTAAGGGAGACACCCTTGGCCGTTGAGGCCATAGATGGTAGACCACTACTAGACCCTGTTATCTTTCGTGAAACCATACCCATTAGTTTAAATGTTGGTATCCTACACGTGGAGAATTTATCTCTTTTGCTCATTTCATCCCCTTCCGTTCCCATAGTTCTGGGGTACCCATGGTTGAAGAAACATAACCCTATTATCGATTGGGAGTTAGGGGAGATACTCTCGTGGGGCCAGGGTTGCCAGGATAGGTGTTTATGCAAGGTTTCTCCATTAGCTAATGTTAACATACCTGAGACTCCTATTCAGTCCACAGAAAGACAGATACCAGACCTTTACCTAGACTTAAAGGCAGTATTTGACAAGAAGAATGCCGATTCTTTGCCGCCACACAGGCCATTTGATTGTAAAATTAAGCTCCTACCTGGGACTATGCCTCCGAGGGGCCATGTACATCCTTTGTCTGTTCAGGAAAACTTGGTTCTAGAGGAGTATATTCGGGAGAACTTAGAAAAGGGATTCATTAGGAGGTCTTCTTCCCCGGCCGGGGCTGGGTTCTTTTTCGTTAAGAAAAAGGATGGCACGCTAAGACCTTGTATCGATTACCGAGGCTTGAATAAAATAACTGTCAGAAATGCCTATCCTATTCCACTTATTACCGAGTTATTTGATCGTCTTAAGGGCTCCAAAATCTTCACCAAGTTAGATCTCAGAGGGGCATATAATTTGGTGAGAGTCCAGCAGGGACACGAGTGGATGACGGCGTTCAATACTCGGTACGGTCACTATGAATACACAGTTATGCCGTTTGGACTTTGCAATGCTCCTGCAGTATTTCAGGATCTGATTAATGAGGTACTTAGGGAGTTTCAACATGATTGTGTCATTGTCTACCTAGACGACATACTGATACACTCTAGGGAGATTGAAACTCACCATAGACAGGTCAGAGCGGTATTACAGAAACTTCTGCAACATGGTCTATACTGTAAATTGGAAAAATGCAGCTTTTCTTGGTTACGTGATTTCTGGGGAAGGTTTTAAGATGGACCCTGACAAACTCCAGTCTATTTTAGATTGGCCATTACCTAAGGGACTCAAGGCTATTCAGAGGTTTATTGGTTTCTCCAATTATTATAGGCGCTTCATTAAGGGTTACTCGTCTATTATTGCGCCCATTACCAATATGACCAAACAGGGGGCAGAAACTAAGACGTGGTCTCCTGAAGCTCTCGCTGCTTTCAAGAGGCTCAAAGAACTTTTTGCTTCTACTCCAATATTAGTCCATCCTGATACGACTTTGCCGTTTCTACTCGAGGTCGATGCCTCTGAGACAGGAGTAGGTGCGGTTCTGTCACAAAGATTAGCGGTAGATAAACCATTACACCCGTGTGGTTTTTTTTCCAGGAAACTTTCTGGGGCTGAGAGCAGATATGACATCGGAGACAGGGAACTGTTAGCAGTCATTAAAGCCTTAAAGGAGTGGAGACATTTGTTGGAGGGGACCCTACACCCTATTACGATTTTGACAGACCACAAAAACTTGTCATATATTGGGGAGGCTAAGCGCTTATCCTCTAGACAAGCTCGTTGGTCCTTATTCCTGACTCACTTCAATTATGTACTGACTTACAGACCTGGTTCTAAAAACTCTAAAGCCGATGCATTATCTCGCCAATATGAACCTTCTACTGTACCTGAACCAGTTCTTTCTTCTATAGTTCCGAAGTGCAATATCATTGCTAATACGAATCTCAGGATTCATTCTCCATTACTGGCCAGTACAGTACTTCTTATTGCAAAGAGGACAACACCTACACCACCATAGTGAATTTGTCATCGAATTATTACAATTCGTACTTACCCATAATTTCTTCCTATTTAATGACACGTACTATCACCAGGTGCAGGGTACGGCGATGGGGACGTCTTGTGCGCCCTCATACGCCAACCTGCACCTGGGATGGTGGGAAGAGAATGTGGTATTTTCAATTAACTCGAGTACATTCACCAGATATATTCTCTCTTGGAAGAGATATATCGACGATATTATGGTTGTATGGAGGGGTACCATAGAAGAGTTCAATCGGTTCGTACAGACACTTAATGACAACACTCTAAATCTGAAATTTACATCTGAAATGGGTACTCCGGGTCTCAATTTCTTAGATCTAACAATCATTCCCAATACAAGGGGTGGAATAAAAACTGACCTATTCAGAAAAAGTACAGCAACAAATAGTTTGCTGAACTGGGGAAGCTTCCATCCAATCCCCCTCAAACGGGGTATACCCACAGGACAATATTTGTGCCTTAGGCGCAATTGCTCTGATGTACAGGATTTCAAAATCAGGGCCAGAGAATTACGATCTACGTTTAGAGCGAAGGGGTACCCAAATAAGTGTTTGAAAAGGGCTTACCATAGGGCCCTTTTAACGGATCGAGAAGATTTGATAAAAGATGTAATACCTTCTCAGAACCAAAATATTAAAAACAAAAAGACTTTAAATTCCAAACACCTAAGCGTTATTGCCACCTATGACGCGGGATGGGAGCAAGTGAAAACCATCCTAAACAGATACTGGCCTCTACTCAAACAAGACGACCATCTAAAAGAAATTCTCCCCCCAAATGCTTCGCTTATAGCACGTAGGGGCAAGAATATCAGAGATCACCTTGTACATAGTCATTTCAAGCAGGCCAAAAAGACCAATACCCACTGGCTCTCTAACAAACTCCAAGGGACCTATAAATGCGGCCGTTGCAAGGCCTGCAACTTCATTTGTAAGGATTCCAAAAGTTTTCATAACAGCTCTCAGTTGGAAACATTCTATCCAAACTCCTTCTTTAACTGCAACTCTAAAGGTTTGGTATACCTGATAAAATGCCAATGCAACAAACTATATGTTGGAAAGACCTTCAGGCCCTTTAAAAGAAGGATTTTGGAACACATTAATTCAATTAAAACAAAGAGACATATTGAGACCACAGTCTCTAGACACGTGAAGAATTTTCATCAAGGTGACCATAAAGTACTCCAATTTCTTGGGATTGAATTGGTTAAACTGGACCAAAGGAGGGGAAACCTCGATAAGCTCCTTAGGAGAAGAGAGTGTTTTTGGATTTACCGCCTGAGCACTCTATCACCAAGGGGGCTAAACGAAGGATTTTCCTACTCCCCGTTTATTAGTGATCTCTGACATTTAATACCATCTATACAATACATACGATCTTTATTGAGAATTTGTTTATAACTTCTATTAATGACTTTTTTGGATTCCTTATATGTTCACGATTTCACTTCAAATTTAATCTATTCACAGACCTCCTGCATTTCCAAGACGGACTAATACCCCCACTTCTGAACTCCATGCCAGTTTTTTGTCACCCTTATTCCGATACTTGATAGTTGAGAAATATTTTTGCTGTGAGTGTGTCTCTTCGATAATAGAATGAATTCAAAGGACTTCATAATTAACTGTAACATATGAGACATACCCACAGCTTTATTTCTCCAATTCGGATATAAGTGTGATATGCCCCACCTTACCATACTCACAATATGTAATACACCAAGGCAATTGTCCCTTGGTAACAACTTGATTAATTATAGATCCCTACAACCACAGAAATATAGGAGATATCTATACAATCTTATCCCCCTTACCGGGATTTAAATGTGATATCCCTACAATATGCTAAACTTTCTTTATGAAAGATGACTATAAAGAGATGCTAAACTTTCTTTGTGAAAGATGACTATAAAGAGATAGTAGTTGGGGGCTTTTATAAATATCTATAAGTTTTTTTCTAAATCAGTTACTATATAATGCTGCCCCTATTTTGAAAGGCAGCTTTTTAGTGTATATTCTATCCTGGGACTTCCTTAAACACTCAATTTGTATTACACACTCAGTTTGTATTACATACCACTTAGGTATTAACCCTTCCAATATGACCATATGGACATTATCATCCTCTTATGATCGAGATTTGACTAACTACACAAGCAGTCAGTTCTCGATGAGCCGTTTGAGCTGTCACTCACGGCTCAAATCTCCGCCCATTATATGCCCCTCTACACTCCGAGTGGATGGAGGACTAGAGGGGAGGAGCTTTTCTCCGTTCTTTCGGTCCTCCTCCTCTCCACCTCCGGATTCGCCCCTACATACACACGTGGGGCTGGATATTTGTAGAGCTGTCATGTATGCAGAGCGATGATTGGGGGAAACCTACTCGGCTTCCTCCGCCCACGCCAGGTCTCCTGCACTCACCTGTCCGATGGATCCGGTAATCTCGGGGTTATTACTTTTTTTGGCGGCAAATAGAGGGTATAAAAGACTTTTCCTTGGACAAGGTTTTGGTAGCCCCTGACGAAGGTGCATTAGAACGCACCGAAACGCGCGTCGGGTCCTTTTATTTTATTTTTTTTTTCACGTAGCACTATGGGAACACTAGGTGGTTAATTTAACTTTGTTTGGGTCACCCAAGTCTTTTGTCCAGACAGCACTGTTTTTATTAAGAATTGGAACGCTAAAAGCATTTGGAGTAGCATGTCCTTGTCTCCTTGGAGCTCCTAGGGTCAGCATAAAACACCCTTGAAGGTGTTTTCTTAGGAGCTGTAGGGATATATATATATATTTGCTTTTTTTGCACCTCTCTTTCCCTGTTATAATTGGCACTGTTTGATGCTAATCAGAAGTTATATCACTAGAGGCAACTGGAGTAGTACGATCTCTTTTTTTCGCTCTTAGGGAAAGTATAGAACACCCTTGAAGGTGTTTCCTAGGAGTTGCAGGGACATATTTTGCTCTTTTGACTATTTTTATTTGGGACTCTACCTCTAGAATTCTTTAGATTTACTACTGATTAGCCTCATACACCTTGGAGGCGCATTATCTAGGAGACCTAGGATTATGCTTTCCCTGGCATCATTTGTAGTGTACCAATTTTACCTGGGGGGACTCTCTATTCCGTTCACTGTTTAGAGAATCCACCACTACTTCTACAGCCTGTGTATTCCAATTCTTCTTATATTGTATCTTTCCCTGTTGGCACTCCTTAGAGGCACTATGTGTTCTTATGGATTTCTGTTCTGTTAAGAACATTATAAAGTATTTTTATTAGAATCTATGCCCTATATCTGGAGTTACACATCAGGATAATATAGATACTGCATTACTATACAGTGCGTCTGGTTGAGTCATTTATATATATATCAAGCTATTCAGTATCTATTGTATTAAAACCAGCTTAGGAGCTCCACTTCGGTGAGTCTCTACACTATCTATTTATCTTTTGTCTAATACTCTAATCTGGGTACAAGCCCTATATGGTGGAACTGGAACCACCGAACTGACCTCTGTTTGTCACTCACTCTCATACGTTCATGAGGTGTCTGACACACTTTCCTTATCTTATTTAAGAATACATTTAATATTGCAAATCTACCCAAATTGTTCCAAAATAATATATTAATGTTTTGTGAATATTTGAAATATATGTCCCAGACAGTAATTTTGAGAAATTGTGTTACTGCAAATCTGTAAAGACATATGTAAAGACACACTGACAGTACTGTTCTCATCACCATGTTGTGGTGATTTAAAATTCAAGGGATTGATGCCGGTTTGCCCTTTTCAGGGTTTGTGAACATGGTGCTTATTTTGGGTCATAGGTGGTAAGCTCACTGACAACAGATGAACAGTGAACCAATGCTAGCACAATGCTGATAATGCTGATGAAAGAACAAAACAGTTGTACATAGATGAATATTGGTTTCCCCAGATTGTTGTCCATGCACTAGCATAGGTCTCTGTTTTAAAACAGGTAAAAGAAAGGGTCTGTGGGGGGTGGAGATCTGAAATTCTAACATTTTTCAAGTCTGGATTTAAATACATATGTTCACAGGGGTTTGTATAACAATATAATCAGTTTGCATGCAGGCTTTTTTAACTTTGATGTTTATTGTACTGTGATGGGAATTTAATATCTTTTAGTTATAATTTTGATTTTGACAAAGACCAAGCAGCCATGAAACATTTTGATTTTAGATAAAGAAGAAATCAAACAGGATCACCAATGCAAACCTGTGAACTCAACACATTGTATAACTCGTTCTGCCGATTTGTGCTACAATGTAATTACAGGACCCACCATTGTGACATGCTAAAAGAACTAAACTGGCTGTCGCTGGAATCCAGGCGCACCCTTCATCTTCCCAGCTTTTCTGGGAAACTCCCACCCTACCTGAATGCCATGCTTTCCCCGGCTGTTCCCACTTCCTACAACCTCCGATCCAGTACCAACACTTTACTTAGTCTACCTCAATACAAAAAGAAAGCAGCCCGATCCTCCTTCTCCTACAGAGCACCGCATTTGTGGAACGACCTCCCGCACAAATTAAAATCTTCCCTAAGCTTAAAGTCCTTTAAGAGATCCCTCTCTACATACTTCAAAACAGAATGCACCTGTCATGGTTGATTATATATTTCCTACCTGTTCTATGTAAAATTTTGTATATATCGTATATTAATATTGTTTTTGTATTTTATTTTACACTAACAGTAACAATGCAATGATTTGTGGACCCAGGACATACTTGAAAACGAAAGAAATCTCAATGTATCTTTGCTGGTAAAATATTTTATAAATAAATATTTACACACGTGTGCACACCCATGCACGAACACACACACATTTGTGTGGGTATTAGTTGTTTTTTATGCTTTTGTTGATAAAAGAACAACAGTGCATATACTCTTTAAAAAAGTATACAGTTCTATGTAATGAATATGTTTGCAGATGGACTCTTGACGTACTTTAAATTCAACCAAGAATATGTGCTGGCTGACATACGAGAGAATTCAATGTATTCTTTGGAGACTTTGTACAATTACATTGTATTTACTTTATTTGTGAAAAGTACTGATTTTAGTGGCTGGAATGTCTTTCTTTTCAAGATAAGGAGAGACAAAATGAACAGGTGGAACGTGAAGCCTGTAGATGGTCAATGAAAATAAATTAGCTGTTTCAGCCAATAAAAGTACTACTGGATTCTGTGCAACTTAAACGAAGGTGACATGTTATCTGCAGCATAATGTGAATTCCAAGGTGTAGTTTAACCCAGGAGTATGGAAGAGATTGATCAGTCTCTACAATGCAATAATGTGAAACTCTGAGATTATTAGGAAATAGGAATGGTATCAAACATACACATTTCTGTGGTTGCCTAAGAACATTTTAGATTCTGTAGCTCAAATGATACTTATTGTTGGCCACATGCAGTAAAGTCTCCATATTCCTTCTTGGACAAGATTTGTATTGTTAATTTGTTTTTACATACTGGCTGGAAGTGATTTAATTTATTTATGTTTGTATTATTTTAAAAAAATGATTATGGTATTTTCATTTGGATATGTTGGGGTCATATACTGTACTACCAGCTATTTGTAACATTGCACTTGGCACATTAAAGGGAGTTTAATGCATTGCATTCATTAATGACCAGCTAGCTTCTCACACCCACCAAAAGTACTGTCTTGGTCATATTCAACTGTCTGAAACGGTTGAACTTTTGAACCTTAGGTGATGATAGCCAGTCAATGAATGCTGAGAGTGGCCTGGGATATGTACGTGCTGCTCGGGTTGGACCATTGAAGGCGATTTGAGAAAATCCAGTATACTGGAAAGGCCCTCTTAAAATAAAAATAATAATTAAAAAGTATTTAATCAGGAAATGTACATTTAGATTACTCTGGTTTTCAGGTACGTCCTGGGGATTACCTTAGGGGGTTACCTTAGCCCAACATCCCAACATCTGTTGTTTGTAATGGAGCTCCCTGAACCCCTGGCCGAGCACCTCTGCCAAGGACAGCTTCCTGGCTGGAACAGGGGACAAACCGCAGCACTTCTGCCCACAGTCACCATGGCTTGACTGGGGTCCTGGAACCGCTTCCTCCTGGAGCCAAATGGGGAACTCGCTGGATGACACTCAGTCCTGGGAGCTCTAGTCCTTTCAAGGACTTTTCCTGTTAAATCCTCCACACTGGAAGAGTGATTAGTGATTATCCCTATCCCTTCCCAGTAATCAGATGACACATAGTTCTGGGAGTACAAGCTGGAATGCTTTAATCTGGCCAGATGGCCTGCTTTTATACAATTTAGGCACAGTCAAACACGCCCATAACATTCCCACACAAAACAGGATAATCCCTCCTCTTGGACCTGAGAGGAGACTAGTTACAAGCAAACATCTAACATACTCCTCCCCTGTGACTGAGAGATAATTACCTAAGCATAAAAACATATACTTGAATTATCTCTCTGTACAGAAACAGGCAATATAACAAAAAAAAAAAAAAAATCCCCCAAACACATAAAAATCCCACAACAGTTACATCCCCTGATAGCCCGGATCGGGGTGACCAACATATCCAAAAATCACCCAGATTGGTTCAGGGGTTAAATTTGACTGACCGTGCACATGGTCCTATGCCCAAAACAGTTCCATGAAATCAGTGCTAACGGTCAGTCAAGTTCAGTAGTTTAAAAACTACCAAATGGAATCCATAGTTCTACCTTGGAGTGTCAATTGGCTTAACAAGCTCCCGGGTGGTCTCTGGTTCATGCGGTTGTTCGGTTCCCGAACAACATAGTCCCAAATCATACAAACAGAGTAGCTTGCAGGGTATTTTGTATGCCCATAATCCTGGGGCAGGAGGCTAGCAAGCTCCTCCAGGAGCTCGTGGCAAACGACCAGACAAGGTGTTTGCCACATATTACATAGACTAACCAGGTACCTGACCTCCTGTCGTTCCCTGAGGTAGTCTGGAAGTGCACCCACAAACAAACGATTAGTCTGACCTGGTAGCCTCCTGCTCCATAATCTGTCCTGTTAGTTCCTGGTTTCTGTGTAGGTGCTGTCCGTCACCCCGTCGGTGCTGGGTGGACAGAGGCCAGCAGCACTTTCAGCTGTGGTGGCCTGTTTAACATCAGGCCCCTGGAGCAAATGGACAGTGAGGGCAGAGGCCAGCTGTGCTCTGCCCTGATGCCAGCTCTTCTGCTGGGAGGGTGTCAGTGCAGTGTCCTCCACTGCACCCGGGACACGGTTGGTAATTGGTCGCTGGGGAGAGGAGCCCACTGAGCTATCACACCGGCATAAATAAGCCTAAAGAATAATTTTCAGGACTCAGATTTCAGCTTAAATTCACTATTTTGCATTCCCATGAAAGCACAATACCTGCCCTTTTTTCCCCACAAAAAAATTAGAAATATTTTATTATCTGACACTAAAATTCTCACTTTCTCACTAAAATTCTTACTAGTTTTGTAGCTCACCACTGCACATTTTATAGTTTTGCAATATCCTTCTTTAAAACTGGTGCCCAAAATTGCTTTGCATATTCCCAGTGGGATCTTACCATTGATTTGCAAAGAGACAGAATTATAATTGGATAAACTACTATCTGCACTCTATCTTTACATAGTTACATACAGTTACATAGGCTGAAAAGAGACATGCGTCCATCAAGTTCAGCCTTCCTCACACCTGTTTTTTGCTGTTGATCCAAAAGAAGGCAAAAAAAACCAATTTGAAGCACTTCCAATTTTGCAACAAACTAAAAAAAAAAACCTTCTTAACCCCAGAATGGCAGTCAGATTTATCCTTGGATCAAGAAGCTATTACGCTACACTTGAAAAAATATATAATTAAATATTTTGTTTTTGCAAGTATGTATCTAATTGCTGTTTAACCCCTTAAGGACCAAACTTCTGGAATAAAAGGGAATCATGACATGTCACACATGTCATGTGTCCTTAAGGGGTTAAACATCTGTACAAACTCTGATAAAACCACTTCTTCTGACAGAAAACTCCACATTATTATTGTTTTCACAGTAAAAAAAAAAACATTTTCTTTGCCTTAGACTAAATCTTCTTTCTTCTTGTCTAAACACATGACTTTGTGTCCTATATAGTCCTGTTTGTGAATTGATTTCCAGACGGTTTGTATTGGCCCCAGATATATTTGTATAATGTTATTATATCCCCTCTGAGGTGCTGTTATTCTAAATTTGTTAACCTTTCTTTATAGCTAAAATGTTTTATTAATTTTTTAACCCACGTCTACACTTTTTCTAGTGCCATAATATACTTCTTTAGCACAGGTGCCCAAAATTGCACAGCATATTCAAAATGTGGTCTTACCAGTGATTTAAAAAAATCATATTACAAAATTATATTTCAGAATTATATTCTCATCCCTAGAATTAATACCCTTTTTTATACATGACAATACCTTTCTGGCCTTAGCATATTGTTGCCTAGTTTGCTGTCTACAACAATTCCCAAATCCTTCTTGTGTTGTGTGATCCCTAATTCACTACCATTTAGCGAATAAGTTGCTTGTGCATTCTTTTAAAAAAAAATGTATTCTTTAATTTTTGATGCTTAGATGTATAGACATAACTGTGATGCCACAACAGCAAATAACAGGCTCAGTTAATGCAACATAAACATTCAGTGTAGAGGCATAGGAAAATGCAGCACGTTTTAAAGTAATATAGTCATGACAATATTAGAGTAGGCAATGGACTGACTGACTGCTTGGTTGGTCGTAGTTTAAATAAAACGATAGACAGGTCTCAGTACTATCTTAAAAATTCAAACGAAAATAACCAGATACTGTCATGTGTGAGACGAGTAACGTAAGAAAAATTAGTAATTAAGAATGACATGCTTAGTACAAATTAGTGTAAAGTAAATAACCCCTAGGAGGTCTCCCTGGTAAGGCAAACATGAGTCCCACTGGGAAATAGCAGTACTAGTATATATTCCTTACCAGGCTTTAAAGTCAGCCAATGCCCCTTGGGGGGTAGAAGAGTCTAGCTGTGAGAGTTCCATGTTTAGGCTCAGGGGCTCATCCGATGCACGACATGTGGTCACCGCAAAGGGCCTGGGCATATTCGGTTCATTTGTCAGGGATCTCCATGATGGTGTCAGAGCCATGTGAGGTTCGGGGTACACGTTTCTTTGGAGCCACGATTCGGGCCGCTGTAGGTAGTAGGATTTAGTGTGGGTTAGTAATCGCCGGTGCTGGTGTCTAGTTCCATCTGACCTCAGCCACGTGGACTTATGTTCAGGCTTGAGTTGTCGTCTGTTGTGCCGGCATTTTAGAGCTCTGCGCTTCATGAAGCCCTCATGCCTACTGTGAGGTTGCAAGGGTGGTGCCATAGAAGAGTGGCTACATGCTTTTTGTTCCACAGCCTGTTCTCTAAACGCCAATTTTCTCCAAAACTTGTCAAATATAGTGGCCAGCTTGGACTCAAGGTCTGACTTCTTGCTACAGTTATCAGGGGAATCATGGCATCTGAAATATTGTGTTCTTTTATGTTAGCGATCTGCATTCCCGTCCTCACCCTCTGGGCCTGAAATTGCTGTGTTACCTCCCGAGGGCAGACCGGGATCACCCCCCACTGGTCCAAAGGTGGGGGGGGGGTAGGAGGTTAGTGGCTCCATACTGCCAATGTCAGACCAAAGAGAGCGTCCACCTCTCCTCTGCTCCTTCACCCACAAGCTGCAGTGAGCCACTCCGGGCTCTGAATTTGCAAAGATGAAAGCATTTTGCAAATCTGGAGCCCGGAGTGGCTTACGGCAGCCTGTGGGTGAAGGGTATCAGGAGGTTCACCAAGATACCCCTTACTGCGGTACTGCCCTTTGGTGTGAGTGCAGGCTCTGCATGTCGGAATGTGCCAGAGAAATCTGCTGGTTGTCCGGGAGCCTTTATGACATGCTTGTGCATTCTTTATCCCAAAGTGCACAACTTTTAATTTTTCTTACATTTCATCTGTCATTTTAAGCCAGTATTCTATCCCAGAACACAATTTTTCATCTTAAACAATTGAGTTCAGTTTTACCTTTTGTGTGGAATTGTATCAAAAGCGAAGAAGATCACATCTACTGGATGACCCTTATCTATATTTCTACTAACGTCTTCATAGAATCCAATTAAGTTAGTTTGGCATGACATGTCTCTCATAAAACCATGATGATTCCTGCTAATGAGTTTGTTGAAAATTAATTCTTGATTATCTCTTTACAGCCCTAAAAATTATTTCCCAACCACAGATGTTAAGCTCACGGGTCTGTAGATTCCAGGTTGAGCTTTTAAACCCTTTTTAAATATAGGTTCCAAATCTGCTTTTGTCCAATTTTTTGTTACAATTCCTGAAAGAAAAGAATCCTAAAAAAATGAAGAACAGTGATTTGAATATTTCTACACTAAGCTCCTTAAGCACACATGGGTGAATACCATCTGGCCCTGGGGCTTTGTTTATTTAATTTTGTTAATTTCTGAAACACTTTATCCTGTATTAAGCAATCACCTGTTTGCCGTAAGGCTTTTATTTGTGAATCTACAGTTATAGTTTCTTCTTAGCTGGATATGCTGAAGTTAAGGCTAGGGTTAGGGCATTTTAAGATAGCTGGTCCTAACCTGCCCAGTATTGGTGGGAGTCACACACACGGAGCAATGAAATTCAGTCCCTATTCTGCTACTGCTATCCCAGTCTGTGGAGAGAGGTGGCAGTATGTCTCTCCACACAAGTTCGCCATACTTCACGATCACTACTTCTGGCATATCAGCAACAAGCGAAAAAATGATGTTAAGGATAACAGCCACAAATGCAAGTAACAGTTCAAGTCTGGCCAGAACATGTATGTCTGACCCTTCAATAAGATTATTTGCCCCATATTGTAGAGTATCAGTTACTCTGTGCAGTTTAGTTTTACTGTGACAGCCAATATTAAATATAAGTTTTAAAAACACAATCTGCTGCTCTATTTTTTTAATTATTGAATTGTATAGTGAATTACTGCCAGTACTTTCACGAACACACACTATAGAACATAACAACACAAACTGATGCAGTCAGGTGGAATAAAATAAGACAAATTGCTAAATGTAATCCATACTAATGAATGGTTCTCTACCGGTAATTTTAAGAAAAACATTTTTTCTTCCCCTTAAATCATATACAGTACTTGGATTTGTTTTCACTTGTCAGTGACAATATTGCTTATCTTGTACTCTGAAAGCTGTATTTGTAATATCGAAATAAGCTTTGTTTCACAGTGCCAAAGTCAGAAAGGCCTCTGATGTGGCACAGTTAATTGTGCTCGTAAGCACACAGAGAATCCATATTGCAGAAGTTAAAGTGACTTAAAATGCTGGTCTCAGCAAATGCTAGAGTGAGTAAATTTAATGATCATCAATGACTTGCTCCTAAATCTGTACTTTTGTGGAAAAGTGGAAAAAGGGTGAAATGTAATTTCGGAGTATATTAGGTTGGCACCTAGGTAAAGTGAATAACTTGTCATTTTGCTCTAGATGATGGACGTAACATGTTTTTTGCTGAGTCTAGACAGCAGCACTAAGTACTGAGTGGAACTCCCTTGAATTACCTTTACTGTGTCCCAGATCAGAACACGTTTTTTACAGCAAATGTAAGACTGAAGTGAAGCTTATTCTTCTTAAGGAACAATATACCTAATAATTGACAAATGAGCACATTCCCTTGCAACATATGGAGTGTTTGTATAATCCCTTACTGACCTGCAGTATTCTGATACAACTCATACATGCATACCTGTGTACATCAGATACCTACATACACTCTGTGCACACACGCACACAGAGTTGTTCACCCCAAATTGTATCAAATGAATATTGGAATTACTTAATTAATGTTCAAATAGTTAAACCCCTGTTGCTGAGCCAGATAATTTTTTAATCTTAATTTAACCAATTGCAGGAAGGACAGTCCGCAACAACGAGTAGTAATATCTGAAAATATCATGCCGATGCAGACCTCGAATGCCTAACCATTGTACCTGAGCTACCTCTAAAGGGATCTCCAGGTTTCTACCATATGCTTCGCCCACTGAGACGCCCAGTAATAAACTGGATGGCCCAAAATCCTAACCGTATGAAAGAGGAGTCAGCCTGTAGAAATATTAATGCAAATGAGACAGCACATGCAGTAAGTGACTATTGCACTCCCATCTACATTCTGAGCATACCACCAATCCTGAAAGAAAGCACCTACTGAACCAGAGGTATCAGTGAACAGCTGCAGCTCATTAGTATAAACCTTTCAGTCCTGCTAATAAGTGCAAGCATTGTAATGACCCCAAAACAGACTGCCAGATCACCTATTTGCTCTTAATGGGATGAGTTATTATAATAAAATCGTAAGGAACCTTCATATCCACTGTGGACAACGATAACTATTGGCAGAAAACCCTACCCATAGGCATGACATGACAAACGAAGCCCAAATGCCCTAGAAAAGATTGAACCTGATCTGGGAAATCGAACAACAAGGTTCCTAATCGTAAACTTGAAAAGCCCCTGATATTTATCTCAATATCCAGAAGAGAGAGGACCAAGCAAGGGCTATCAATTTTATCTTCAGCCAATGGAACCCCAAAAATGCTACAAACTCACTGAAAAGTTGCTAAAAAAAATTTGAGAGACAGGTGGAGTCACCAAAAAATAAAATCATCAAAGTAATGGACCAGAGACCAGAGTCTAGACTCCTGGGAAACAACACATTCAAATCATTCAAAATATTATCAAGAAATGACACAACCCATCAGAAGACATATCATAATAACACAAATCATCCAAAAAGGTGTAAACAGTTTGGACCAATAGGCAGAAGCTGTAATTCTGCTTTTATGTCGGACTTGGCCACTAAAACTATATAGGCCCACATCATTTAACAAGAGCCTCATCAAAGGAAGCATCCTGAATCCTGCTCTCAGACAAAAGTGGGATTGGGGATTGTTCTATGCCTATTTGGAATCCAGACCAGATTCCTATTGGGTTGATCACCCATCCATTATAAATGCCACTTTGGAGGTGACCACAGGGAAGCATAAATTGAGAAGAGTCTCTGAAAGTAGTTTAAGCAGTAACTGTTGCAATTAGCATGCTAACCTCCCATGCTGAAGTTAGTGTAGGGCCCACCGATATAAGGGTACTGTGACAGTGTCGTGGGTTTAACACAACGTGGCCATATAGTGAAACTAAATTCCCATATTTGTTTGCTAAACTAGGTGATTTTAATTAGCTTCATAACATTTAAAGCTGTATATATTTTGTGTGTGTGTGCTCTGTTCCATCTGACAAGTGTCCATCATGATTGTTATAGAATATATTAGTATGTAAAAGGAGACTGCTGGGCAGTAAGTGACAATTTTTACAGGAGCAAGGAATGTGAGGGCTCACCCGTTTTTGTAGAAAAACCCCAAAAGAATAAGTACCTATTTATATCTTTATTTTCCAACAATCAGATTCATTAATAAAACATAACTCATATCATGGCACTCTCTATCTCTCTGAAGGGTCTAGGAGAGTTTTTTTTTTAAAGATCTGTATAATTGCTTAATATTAATACAAGAATTTTTGGTAAAATTAAAAACGTCTAACTATAAAAACAAGTCTGCTTCATGTCTGCCTCTTTGTCTAAGGGTCTACTACATATTATATATGTGGGTGAAAAATAGGAATATTAATGCATATTAGTGTTAGACAAGCATGTAATAAATGCAGTAATATCATATTTTTAATAGTTCATTCGCATCAGTGATGGCTAATCATAGCATAATTACTATCGTAGAAGTGACTTTCCAATCATATACAGCTGGCATAAGACCTTGCTAATGTAGAAATGGGAAATGTAGTTTACAATCATCTTCAGTGCCATCTTTAGCAAATTGCTAGTTTACACTGTTACTTCATACTAGAGCACACACACTAAAGGAAAGGGTATTTTATTCATTGCAGTAATGGTAACATAATCCAAATTTAAAATCACAGAGTATAAGATTTAAATGGATTTGCAGGAAAACTGTTTTTTTTTTTTTTTTTTATAGTCCAGCAAATATTGAGGCAGCTACATTTATGTCAGATGAGTTACTGCGGCAAACTTAGATGGAGGGGAAATAGCATCTTTTTTTTTTTGTGATAAGTCATCAGAGGACCAGAGTGTAAATGGCGAATTTATGGCCTTATTTTTTGTGCGGAGCAGATGATACCCTCAAAAGACAAATGTTGCAAGCAACTGGGATATAAAATCTTAATAGGACATTCTAAATGTGTGGGAATCTCATAAAAAACAGGTGCTGCATCATAATGATGCAGCCCCACTGTGCCTACATTTCAAAATGAACAAAACTGTGTTCTGCATCCCTGATGTACCAGCTGTCTAATTCTAGGTACTGTACATATTCCTTGTTATGCTTATTAGTCCCTTAGTTGAATCCTTTTGGTTATTGAGCTGTGTACCTTCAATTCAGAAGAACCTTTAAAAAATGCTTCTGAAATTCAGAATGTAAAAAAGGAATCCTGCAGTGAGGAAGTGTCTCTGTCTGTAAGTGAGAGGTTTTTTTTTTTTTACATTTTTTTCAACTTCATATTAGTCTGTAGACGGATAGTTTAGTCCTGCTTTTAGTTGTATTGTCTGTCTATCAGGGTTATTAACTAAAGTGAGAATTCAAGGTGAATTCAAGGTGAATTTCAAATAAATTATCCGAGTCAGCTATGCTTTCCATGCAACTATTCTGACCTTAAAGGGACACTCCACTGCTCAAATACAAAATAAATATAACTCACTGTTTAGTAGATATGCCCCCAAATGAAAATGTGCATGCATTTAATTATGCATTTTTTCATTGGGGTTATATCTAAAAACAGCTGACAAAAACTGCAGATCTCTTGCCTTTTGCCTTTGCAAGCCATCCTCTTCTAACTCCACCCAGCCTTTCTGTGACTGTCCAATCACATACTTCCCAATGCAGCTCAATGAGAAGTCTTTGCAAGGCAATTGCTGCCTCTTGAGTTCAGTGCAAATAAGTTAACCAAATCAGGAAGTAACAGGAACGGGAAAAGCCGGGCGGGTGTAACAATTAGAATTTATAAATGTGTACATTTCTATTGAAATCTACATTTTCCCCAAAATTAAAAAAAATAGGACATACTTCACAGCAAGCTAAGTGCGTTAGGGGTCTGGAGTGTCCATTTAAATGTGAAATTTAGTTTGAATTTAACCTCAAATTCTCACTTTAGTAAATAACCTTGGATGAGTAGTACGTTTCATTTGACTTTAGAGCAACAGTAATGACCAACAAAGTTATTCACTAAATAGCAACCGGCATATTACAAAAGTAAAACTAACTAACTAAATAAAAAAACCTATGGCAGTCAATAAGACCCCCATATTATTGTAACGAATGTTTTAAACCTCCCTATGCCCCCACATGCAATGTGTTCTTATTTACCTCATAATATTTTTATCTATTTATTTATTTTTAGGATTTTGTTTTTTAAAGTGGCGGCTGGATAGCAAAGCCCAGGGTTTTTAGCTATATGCAAGTAGTCCAGATTTTGTCCAGATTCCGGAGAAGTGTGATCTGGCTGAAATCCGATATGCAAGATACAGAGATTGTTAAATAGCTTAAACAATGTATGGATTTTGCAGCCGCATGGTTTTGAGCCTCTGACAGATCCCCTATCCATGGATTAATGTTTTTGTTTATTTGGTTCGGTATACGAGCCATCCCCATACAGACTGAACAACTTGGTTCATATACTGAACTATCTACCGAATGGATAGACCACCCAGAACAGTTGTGTGCTGCTCATTGACCTGGCTGACCTCTTTGACATTTTCGAAAACCGCAATCCCCAACTTTCTAAGTGGTTGACTGGGTGGCCGTCGTTCATAGGGTCGAATACGGGGTGGCCACCACAGCGCCATTTGGACCATACAGGGCCATTTGGACTTTATGAATAACCCAATAGTAAACATGGGGGGAGATTTATGAAGGCGAAATCAAGTTCTTTTAAAGGGAAAGGAGCAATTAGCAGGGACGCAAACAGTGTCTCTTAACATTTAATTTTGCACTCAGGATAACACCTGTTTTGCATTAAGTCAGCAGGCATTTCAGCCCAGTGCCAAATACTCTAGGTACGCCTCTGGTTTTAGGACAATGTGTGACCTTAGAAGGATTTGCATCCACCAAATGAGTGCCACCTTAATCTTATACAGGACCTGCTATACCAGGGATGGATATTACCACTGTTTGCATTTATTTAATTTGATTATTTTATTCTGGACCTGCATATAATATATTTATTGAAAATAATCTATACTACTCCCTGTGTTCTTTTTTGTAATCTTAGCCATTCCTTAGCTATGGCACGTTCCCATGATGTCTATTCAATTACTAGGTCTCCCTAAGGTCCCTAATCTGGCAGCCTATGTTAGGAGGTATTAATTAATATACTGCACCTCACATAAGGGGACACTTCAGGCACAGCACAATTAAAGTGCATGTTGCATTTCTCACATCTCAACTTCCCCTTTTACATAACATCTTCCTGATTGGCCTCTACTTCAGTGTACATGTGCAGCTCAGCCAATGACAGCTTAGTGTACATTGAGTTGTTGACTTGACTCGGTCTCAGAATAATCGCTGTTCTCTGATCTACCCCTTACCTTTCCCCTTAGCACTGTGAAGTTGACTTTTAAATACTATACAGATGACATTTGGACAAATTTGCTTTGGGGTGGAGGCCTTTCAACAACTCAGCTCACTCTGATCTCTCATTGGCCGAGATATTTATCAACATAATATACTTCCAATCAGGAAGACAACTTGTGAAAAGTTAGTCAAGGCTAATGGTTGAGGTTACATTGCATAAAGTTCCAAAACTTTTTTTTTAAATCAAAACTATGTGACTATAAAGAAAAACACACAGCATGACTATAAGGACAAACCCTACCAAATTAAATTAAGATGTGTTGGTGCTTGGGGTGTAACTATAATGCAAATAGAACTAAATAGACCTAGACGTATGCCACACTGTATTATACTAGTAGTGGGGTCCTTGTATTTCTTATCATATAATTTATAAATGCTAGCATTGTTTTGCCAAAGTGTGATGTAATATTTTTTTGTACTAATACTTCCTTGAAGTTGTTCTGCAGTGTTAAGCACACATTCTCAAAAGAGGTCATAATTGAACTGGAAAAAAATTATAGGTAGGCTACACAATTAATCAAGTTAATGGAAGATTAAGATTTTAATTAAGTAGAAAGTCTAGAAAAGTCATGTATTTATTTTAGAAAAGGTGTTAATGCAATTAATGAATGTAACCTCTTAGCTATTAATTATTTAATTAGGATAATAGAAGCACCTTGTTTGATACTGCTCTCCCGCATGCTCTCTCATACGTTCCCTCTTACAATCTTTCAGAGCTGCTTGCTATGTTTCAGACCATAGCATGATATCAGGATCCTTTTTTCATATTATTTGTAGATATTATACAGTAGAATACATGAGAATGTATTTATAAAGAGTATGGTCATCCAAGTTTGGCAATGCCAAAGAAATAAAATAGTGAATTACAGGTGTACTACATCTCCCCTGACCCTTTGCTAGTCAGGGGAGATGTAGTACACCTGTAATTCACTATTTTATTTCTTTGGCATTGCCAAACTTGGATGACCATACTCTTTATAAATACATTATGGGAGATGTAGTTCTCAACATCTGGAGTGCCCAAGGTTGCCTACCCCCCTGGCATACCAGCTGGATCTAGATGTAACCACGGAATATATTTTTGAAATCCTTTCTTGAGCCATTTTGTAGACATGCTATACAATGTGTCAAATTTAAAAAAAAATATAAATATAAAATTCCTCAAATTTTTTTTTTAAAAGTCCCGTAAAACAACATCCACTCACAAAGGTATTCCAGTGGATGTTTTTTTTTTTTACACGACTTTTATTTTTAAATTTGAGCTATTTTATAGCAAAAGATGAAGTAGGAAAAAAACACAATTTGAAGATTCTGGATAATTAAAGCAACACATTTGTGTTTTTTAAACATACGGGACAACCCTCATTCCTTATTGTAATTAGAGGGAAGAAGTGAACTAGTTAGGTATATAAGATTATGTATTTAAACAGTTTCATTCGGTGGTGAATGGAATCGTACATACATATATCTTATAATCTTGTGTACAGGGATCAGGTTTTCATGGCAACACTGTATTCAGAGTTTATCCAATGATGCTATAATCTCCGAGGGGGAAGAAAAGAGTTTCGACCAGAGTTAGTAAGGTCTCTTTAGCCCATTAGATCACATTGTTCAATGCCATTCAGCATCACAAGAAAGTGTTTATTTTAGACAGTCCAAGGAATATACAATAGCTGTGGCCAAATTTAGCCTAGGGGATAACTTTCCCATGGTTTTTATATAAATGGTTTTCCCATCATACTTTAGTGGAGCACATGTTTCTATCTGTACAATAGTGTCTACAAATGGACAATAAAAGGGTCATGGGTGCGTTATTCAGGTGGTATGCCTCTTTCATGGTTGCACTGAACGACTAAACAGAAACATACAATATTGCTGCTAGTCTTTAATATGAACCAATTTAAAGGCATCATTTATTACGAATATGCCTCTTGATAACTTGTCTTATGGTAATTGCATAAGTAGAATATATAGTAGCAGAATTAAGTCGTTTACATAAAGCATTTGGTGGACTCTATTTAGGAAACATTCTGATTGTCTAAATCTTAACAAATTAAAATGTAGACATTATACCAAACAGCATTTTAGTATTCTATCATTCTACTCCCAAAGGTGCTTCTTTGTAATGCTATGTTGGTATTTATAAACAATTTATTTATTGAATCCTATTAAGCAAAATGCCCACAACCTGGACCTGTTTTATAACCCACAGTTATTACAATATATGATTCTCTTATAAGTAATAGAATTATCCGAGTTCTGAGTTGCTAGATTTTCAACTCTTTGGAACATTTTTTTTAATTGAACAAGAAGAAAATAGAAAAGGAAAAAAATAACAGAATGCTGGTACGTAATCAGTACTATGTTTTAATATAGAACATGTGAAATTATTTAACAAACATATGGCTTTGCTAGAATGACATATGGGTTGGTAATATATTTCAGTTGATCTTGACATTTAACCCTGGCATAATCTTCTCACAATCATGCTATACTTAGTAAGTATATATGTGTTATATTAGGTTTAATTTACTGTGTTAGCACGCCAGGCTTCATATTAATTGTGGATATGAAGATTAATTCAGGAGGAACCTTTGCTTTTACAGATCGTACGTTCTGCAGTTCAGAATAGATAGATTAAAACCACTCAGATGTGTTTGTGCTTTGGTTACTCTCTGTCGGTGAAAGCAGTCGTTTTAAATAGATAGTCTAGTTAGTAATTGACCACATTATTGGGGGGAAATGCACATTTGACTTTACTGCCAGTTAAAATACATATAACCAACCAAAAACAATGTTTTTGTGCAAAGCCTAGAGCCCTATAACACAACTCAACCTACCGCAATATGACTACACTCACTAATATGCACATTATAAAGATCAACTAATAAATATGATATGCTACTATAGGCAGTGGCAAAGCTGGAGCTTTTGCTGCCTGGGGCGCTCCCTGAGTTTGCTACCCCTCTCAGCCTGGTCTTATCACTAAGCCGCTGCCGCACCAACCTCACTGTGAGGGATACAGGGAGCAGGGAGAGGACGTGTTTATATCCCTGTCCTCTCCATACAGCCTAAGGCATGTGTATTTGTAAGCAGTTGGAATGTGTGGGTGTATTTGTGTGTAGTATTGGTGTTGGAATGCAGGAGTGTATTTCTGTGCAGTGTTAGCGTTGGATTGCAAGGGTGTATTTGCATGCCGTTTTGACGTTGGAATGCTGGGATATATACATTGCCATACACAGATACATACATATGCACACACAATCAAAATGTAATTGATACACAGGTACAAATACTCATACACACTGACACACAGGTACACACAAACACACAGACACACTGACACGCAGGTACATACCCACACAGATTGATACACACACTGACACACACACAGTTATGTACACACCTAGATACACACAGACCTCGGTACACAAATACTCACATATATAAATAACAATTTTAGCTACCCCCCTGTTTCCTTACTTTTTTGGTACAGAAGGGTGGCTTCCCTAGGGTCCAGTGGGAGCTGGCTTACCTAGGCTGATGGGAGTCTGAGTCTCTCGGTTCCTGTCCACCTTCTCCGTTTTTGTCATCCCCACGTGGCGCCCTGTTTGCTGGGAAGAAGTGATCTGTACTCACTTCCTCTCAGCTGGTCATGGGGGAACTCACTAGGTGACAGGGGCCTGGTCCGGTGCAGTATTAAAGGGTCATGGCCCTGATTACCTTAAAGCAACATCAGCATCCAGTGGCTGTACGTCCCATTCTGACCTTAGGTGCTGCAACCCACTGGGAAATTTCTACAGCCCACCGGCTGCAGGCTACAATGCCGCCCCAAAAAGGAGCCGCCCGGGGCGGACCGCACCTTCCTTGTATTCAAAACGTGGATTCCTTACACTAAAGTGCTGGAATCGATGTTAGGTCCCTGGCCCCCCTCTCCATGGAGATTAAAGGTTTAAAACTTACCGTTTCTCACACGCTGCACCAGTCTCACTGTGGCTGGCCCACCTTGGTCCCAGCTCCATGAATCTTCGTGATCTCAGCCAATACAATGCTTTCCCATAGGAAAGCATTGGAAGACTCTTGCGCATATTCAGCAAAATGCTGCACTATGACAATCAGCATTTCCTCCTAGAAGTGCATTGAATCAATGCATCTCTATAGGAAGCGTTCACAATCTCCATTCAGAGAAAAGGCGGTGTTTACAGAGCTAAAACTGTATGGACATGCTGTAGACACCAGAACCATTACATTAAGCTTTAGTGGCTCTAGTGACTATAGGGTCCCTTTAATAAAAGCACTTCAGTACACTTCATCCCAGGGCTTGTGTAAAAAATAGGCACAGCACTTTTTGCAGCTCTTGCTTATCAGTGAGATTAAACTATACAAAACTGGGGTAGCCAGTGGTCTAGTCAGTACTACACAATGACATACATATCTCTTCCATGACCTTGAGTCTCATTTACCAAAAAGTCTCTTTTAGTATGTAATCTCTCACGTAATACTCTAATCAGCCTCTACTACCACTAATAATGTTGTATAAAGTGAGTACTACATTGTATGCAATTTGTATTTGATTCTTTAACACAATGAGTTTTTATTGGTCTATATGATAAATAAAATAATGTCTTAAGTATAACATGAACTAGCTGGTGGTTGTTTGTTTTTATTGCATGCATTCTATTTGCTTTTTTTTCACAAAAGTGCAACAACGTTTCGATTCAGAAAGTTATCATCAAGCACACCATTAATACTCGCATACATCCCTTCATCTTCCCATCATCGATAGCTGCTTTCAGTACGATACGGCAAAATGCCAATCAAGTTGGAACAATAAACAATGTAGAAATAGTTTTTTGTTTTTTTTATGTATGAACCTGAACCAAATCATTGCTAAGATGACTGATACATTGTTCCACAATAACCGCCATGCATTTACCTTGCTGAGCAGGTGTTCCAGCAGTCACAACATAATAGTCCAATCAGAGGCAACTTTGTCTGGCACCCGATTTTCATATTTCAATTTGTAGGGCAATACATATATATTTTTAAAGTTGATATATATATATATATATAAACAAATGTTGATTTTTTTTTTATCTACAAACCTGACACAGCTATTGTGACTTTGCCCTATCAATTATTAGGTAGACTTGAGTTCACCTGCTTAGGAATCGCAGAAGGAATTTTGAAGTTTGAAACACTATTCAACAGATGAATACATAGGTAGTCTAGATGGTCGTATTATTTTGCCTCCTGTAGTTAAAAGCATAAGCCATGGAAAAAGTTGAAGTCAGTGTTTCATTTGAATGACTCTAAATCTGTTTGGGGTATACAGACTGTCACCATGGTGCCAAATCTGGCAGTCTACCAGCAGAAATTGGCACTGCTCTCGTAGTATAACGGAGATCGAGCTTTGCTTGTCTGGGGAAACAGTAAGGCTCCAGACTTTGTTTCACAGGTAATGTCATGTTGAAGGAGGGGGGCTGAGGGTACGTGGTGGGGAGAGCGAAGGGGGGGGTGGGGGTTGGGGGGTTAAAACAGGTAAAAGATCAATATCAATATTAATTTCTTAATTAAATGAAATCCTTTTACATGATGCATGGAATGCTTAACAGTTCCTTTAGAAAGGTTTTTTTTCTACGCAACTGTAAACAAATTACTTTACCAATAATTTCTAATCAGGAAAGAGTGTTGTCGTTTTTCTTGATCTACCCCTTGGGTGGTCTCAGTCAGAGAGCAGCAGTTTTTTCTGATGGTTTGGCTTCTGAAAAGCTACATAGTATTATCGTGACAGCTGTAGACCTCTTTTTGTTAAGGATAACAAACATTTTGCACCGAGGACAGCATAAAGCCCAGCTTGCAGTATGCCCAATTAGAGAAGCAAAAATCTCATTTGTTTCACCATGGGGGCCACAGAAAGCACACCGTTTTGGCCTCATTACTGTATTTTTAACTTTACAAAAACAATTTCATTATGGAAATTAAAGAAACTCATTTGGCTTCAGCGCATATGCACAAGCTAATAAATGCTATAAGAATTCCTTCAACCCCAGCATGCAGATTTGTTTTCACTTAATCAGAGCTAAAGATGTATGCATTCAAATCTTTTGTGGTGTTTTACTAAGTTGGCCATCATGTCACGCCAACTTCTGATTAAAAAGAAAGTCCTTTGTCGTTCTCAGGTTTACTGGATTGTATGAAAGAATAATTTTGTGAATACCCTTGCTTTCAATTACCTGACTCGAATTCAATTCAGGTTACAGGCTGGTCTTACTGAATAACGATAATTTCTACTGTGACTTTGTTCATGAAATTTTGTTAATTCAAATATTTGGAGATGATGTTAAATCACCTGCAATTTGAACAGAGTATAATTTTATTGTAGTTAATAGCCTTCCTCATCTGAGCTACGCTCAGGAACTTAATGTATTGTAAATATATTTCAATTTTTTTTCCTCTTTTGTCCTTCAGGTTAAAATCCCACTTGGGTATTTTAAACTAACTATGTTCTACATAATTTTTTTACTTAAATTTACTTAATTTGCTTTCGGGCATTCATAAAGAATTCATAAGTAGTTTCTTTTTCGAGCATTTTACGTTGTTGTAAACTCCACAGTTGTCATTTTCAGTAAAGTTAATCTTTAAAAAGTTCACTGCAGTATATAAATTTATTAGATTTACCATTTCAACTATACATATATTGGGGTGTAAGTATAGGTGTGTGAGTGATGTATGATTTAGAATTCTCACTGAATTACAAGTGGAAACCCTCCCTTTCTTGAAGGGAGGTAGTTTGATTATGGCGGATGACTTTTAGAATCAAAAAAGTCTACCCATAGGGCAAATGGATGTCCACATGTGGTGTGATCTTTTTGACAACTGATGTTAAATTCAGCCCACCAGGATGAACAGGTGGATACCTGTTGGGTTAAAATCATTTGATTGAATTAAACACGGTGCCTCCTGTTTTGCCTTCCTTAATACCCATGTGCTGTTTTAAAGTTTGTTATAATTTTTTATGATTTTAATAAAACTGCTTCCAGAAAAAAAAAAAAAAATCATCCAACATGGCTTTGAAAGTAGTAGATTTATTCCATTGTCATATCCAACGAGCATTGCAACACTAACATTAAATGTAAAAACGTTTCCAGAAACATTATATTGAATGGTTTCAGCATTGCCCCCTTTCCAAAGTGTATGTATAATTTCATCTTTGCACGTGCTAATGAAAATCAAATGCAAAATATATATATTTTCTTTTATAAAATATGCATGTCCCCCTGTTTTATATATATTTAGTGTTTGCCCTAGTACATTTTTGTTCTGCATGTTCCTTCACTAATCAAGATTTGTGGTGTCTTTTCATATGTAAGTTCATGCCGGCGCTAGTGACATGACTCATCACTCTCCACCTACTCACTTGCTTGCCGCAAATCTTACTTTTTACGGGCACTTAAAAAGATTCCAAATTTCGTTTGATGCAATACATTAGCCTCAACCCGTTGCCTTGTGGCTGCTGATGATTCAGATGGGTTTGCATCTGTGCCAGTCCCAAACAATTACACAGGCTGACATCTTCCATTTAAAGTTGGAACAAGTGGCACAGTGCCATTGGCAATGGCGGGGAACAGCAGTAACTTATAGTACAAACAACAGCTTTCGCCATTATAAAAAAAAAAGACGAATGAAGCCAATTCCATTGGCGCCAACTGTTGTTTGTACTATTTGTTCACTTCCTTTTCCTCCTGGTCCTTGGAGGGGTCCCCAGTGTCCCCAGAGTTTGCTGCCTTTGGTCTAACTGCACTAAATTGTCCAGTACTTACCTTTATTTTGCTAATTTTGTGTTTATAGCAATAACTTATCCAGTAGGATTAATGACCCCAAACTACCTCCCACTCAAAGCTGGTGTACATTGCACGAGCAGTAGCTAGGCAAGAGGAACTTTATTATTATTATTATTATTATATTTATTATTATTAATATTATTATTTTAATTTTTTTACTGAATAACATACTCACTCCTCCTCCTTTAAAACCTGGCCGTGGCAGTGGCCAGGCACAACAGTAACCTAACCAATAATTTCACACAGGGATCATGTAACAGATTAACAGGCTATGTATATCTCCCACTCAAGGTGACAGTGGTTAGGCACAGCAGTAAGCTAACCACCAGTTTCACACTAGGATTGATTAAATAAACAGGCTATATCTATATGTTGGTTCAATGGGACACTCCACTGCCTAATAACAATCACTTTTTAGTAGATATACCCCAATGAGAATATGCACACATTTAATTATGCATTTTTCATTACCAGTATATCTAAAAACAGTTTGCAAAGCTTTTCTGAAGTTGTTGCCAGCAATCCCCTTTTTCCCCAACCAAGATTTTCTGTGTTTGTCCAATCACAGACTTCCCAATGTAGCTTAATGAGAAGTCAGTAGCTAGGCAGATTCAGCAGTAAGTTAAATCTAACAATTCAAGTTCTAGGATCAATGACACAGGCACTCCCACACAGTCACAGCAAGGTTAAAACCAGCTAATCCCTGTCTGCTGGTTTGTCTCCACCAATTACTCAAGTCGAAGTGTCTTTAAAATCATCATTGGAAATATATATTTTTTTGCACCTCTTGATTGGACAGGAGGCATTTTTCTTCATCATGGACAATAAAGCTGTTTAATAGCAGACCTGTACATTTGGTTTTAAATAAATCATGAGTCATCCAAACATTGGGTGATCGGTGAGTAATCTGAATTCCTCAACTCTGAATTGCCATATGACTGAATCACAACACTGTTCAGTTCCTCAATTATTTTACATATCAGCTCATTTATCCTCCTCTAAACAATTAATTATTAATTCATTATTACACCCACCTCCAACAAAAATAATGAATACTGTAGATATTATGGCATTATCCGCTACTAAATTTTCATTTTCTTCCCTAGCCATCATGCATCAGGCCTTGTGCCCTGGGCCTCATTCACAAACTTAAAGGAGCACTATAGGGTCAGAAATACAAATGTGTATTCCTGACCCTATAGTGTTAAAAACACTATTAAGGAGGTCGGTCCCCACTTGCCCCCCCTTAAATAGGTTAAAATTCACCTTTATTCCAGCGTTGCATATAGGAAAGCATTGGATTGGCTGGGATTGTCAATTCTGATTATCTTAGCCAAGGAGGCAGTGCGGAGCCAAACGCTGTACTGGCCATTCAGTAGAGCATGGAGACGCTGAACATCAGTGCTGCACATTGTGAAGAACTGACCCAGGGAGCACCTCTAGTGGCCGTCTGAGTGACTGACCTAGGCACCAATGTAAACACTGTTTCACTGAGAAGGCAGTGTTTACATAAAAATGCCTGCAGTTAGAGACTATACTCACCAGAATAACTACATTAACCTGTAGTTGTTCTGGTGAGTATAGTGTCCCTAAATCCTGCCTGCTCTCTCACTTTTTCCTTAATCTATATATTTCTTAAGAAACGTTTATCTCACTAGATACAGCATCTGCAACTTAGACACTGAGCTGATGTTCACAGCTGCTCTCAGCTTTACAATTCAGATAACATGTTAATATTAGAATACCATTTATCATTCTTTAATTATTTTTGTGACATGATTCTTTGCACATTATAGAGCAAAGTTAATGCATACAATATTTCTGAGAGATTTGTGGCAGACTCAGATGATATATTGGACACATTTAGAAGTATTTAGCGTGATAGTGAGGAAGGCAGCCATGTCTAAATTGAGGCCTACAGTAGGACTCGCATTTTGGAAATTAATTTATTCCTTACTGGTATTGCAATGGAAACTTAAGCGTCTCTGTCATCCCCTCCAAAATGAGTGTTTCACATAGATAAAATCTTTATGAAATACTCACATTGACTATGTTGGAATTTCACTGAAATGCAACCAAAAGATATACCAGACAAAGTTGGAACTATTTTTTCCTAGTTTATTCCAGAACAAAACTTGACAAAAGTAGGAGCTACTTCCGTCACGTTTTGTCATCACCATCACTAGTGATCGTTGTAGGGAAAAATACATTGTCAATGGAGGACCCTTTGTCTGGTTGGTGGGATCCTCCATAGACTTTAGTGTCATACTCTTGTGCATGCAGATGATGCGTCAGAAGCTGACGAGGACAGACTGGAAGAAGATGATGGTGGCCATGAAGGACAGATCTAGGTAAGTAAAACTCAGATTTCCCTGCACCCTGTAGCCACTACACCTCTAGCCGAGATGTCACAAATTGGGATATTTTCAAAATGTACAAAGACAGTGACATAGACGCTTTAATGACAAACATTTATTTATTTATACATGTGCAAATAAGGCCTACTCAAAGTAGTTGGTTGAAAAGTTTAACTTTTCTAAAAACAAAATACAAATATTTTTTTTAGACCGATATATTTATTACGGCTGTTGGTTTTGAAAATACAGCTACAACAAATTGGTATAAAATAGGTAGCCCAATCTCTGTGTTTTCACTAAATGGAAAGAGGAAAGTTATGAAATTGAGAGTTTGGGGGTTCTTCTCTAAACATCAAACTGCATTAAATTACACGTCAATAGGTAGAATGAATTTTGAAATACACAGAAACAAGTTGGGACTACAGCTGAGTTCCAAACATATTACATTAGAGAATAAACACTATGTTTGAGCCAACATACGTCAAGAATGTGAAATTCCTGTATCTTTGTAAGATAAAGGTGTTAGCATATATCAAATTTTGTTAGTTCTCTCATCAATGAATTGTGATGACCAGGATACAAAATTTGGCAAATTTAGCCCAAAATAGCCAAATGCAGCTGAGTTTAAAAATATTTTCAGTTTAACTACTTTCTCTTTGAGGATTTGATTTTTAATTTCCCACTATTCGCTCTTTATTGTCAGGTTTGTTTGTAGCATACGTAATAAAATATAATATAAAGAACATAGCACTGTTGCAATTTTCTTCCTTTAAATAGCCCACAATAAATCAATGCTCCGTCGTCATTTAACAGCTACAGCCTTGATGAGACTTTGTTACAGACACACCAACCAGAAAGTTTCTAGAACAATGCTAAGTGCAATTCGGTTGTACAGCACAATTTCATAACAAAAGCCCTCAAACTGCAAACTAGTGAAAGCTTTTATTTTTATCTTTCTTTGTCAGCTCTCTGCATTGTTTATTGATTAACTGTAGTGCTGCTCTCAGGATTTTACCAATAGTCTGATAGGATCTCATGACTGGCATTTTGTCTTTTTAAAACCATCTACACGACTACAGTCAAACGTCCCATTTCTAAATCAGATGTGTTGATGTCTGTTCGTGTCTTTTATTTTTATTAATGTTCTTGGAGGCAAAGAATATTGAACAGTAATTAGACTCCAATGTATCTGCTGCTGGGATAAACTTGGAAAGGTCACATTTCAGGCAAGAAATATTTTATATACCTATATATAATTTTTTTTTTTCTTGTGCTGTTATCATTAATGTAACGATGTCTTGCACTTTTATATCAGCAAGGGAGTATGACAGATTGTTTAGTTCATCTGAAAAGATGCAGTAATCATCTGCAGGCAATTTTATGGCATTACGGTCTATGTTTAACCTTTCCGTTCTAACGTCAGACGATGTTATTGGCTTGAATTTTTAATATGTGATAGGAGAAGGAGCGGTGATGTGCATATTATTGTAATGTTAATTAAGCGATTCCTCTGTAGACTATAATCACTCAGAAGGATAATATTCCTCAAGGAACAGTTACGTGGATGTGAATAAAAAAGTTGAAATTTGTTTTAATGTCAAAAGCAGTAGAACTCTTCTCCTTTTCCTAAACGCTTGCGATTTCAGACGGTTCAAATCGCGCTTCCAACCGATGGGAACGAAAATTAAATAGAAAATTAAAGGTTTATGGTAATCATGTCTTTTATTTCAGGGGGAATAAAACACGCATAAATATTATTTGTTGGAAAATAAATGTATTTCTATGTAAATTGATGTTTTTTTTTTCTTTGAACTTGTTTTGCATTTTTGATCTGGTGTTATACTACTGAGGGTACCTCAGGATAGTGAAACTTGATTGTTGTTCTACTGTTGAAGATTCACAGGTTTGTCTGATCCCAAAAGGTTCTTTAAAGAAACTCTGATATTGTTCTGGTTGGATTGACTTTGTAGTGTTACTTCTCTAAACTGCTCTCAGAATTGGAAAATAATTTGGAAGCTTAGTGATACTATACCCGGAGGAAGTGTCTGGCTCTGCGAAGACAAAACCTAATTTTAGGTTGACAGGAAAAATGTTTCTTGTTTTTTTTTATAAGCTTATAATCTGTTAAGTCAGTTGAATGAGTGAAACTTACTTTAAAAGTGTGCTCTTGCAACCCGCACTAAATAATCACAACATTTCGTATTAATTCTGTTGAACTTGTTATATATTTTCCAAATGACTTCACAAAATAAGGGAGATTTGGTGAGTTGAATAATGAATTTTAGAATTTAAGGTATAATAACTGACTCAGAAAAAGTTAATATGATACTAAAGCGTTCAATTCTTCACGTAAGTAAACCCACTTAAGTGTATTACTTAATTGCATAATGGTTGGGCATTCACAGTGAATGGAAAAGTGAAAAAAAAAATGTAGACCAAGATGTCCTAATTGGAAAATTCCTTCAAGACAGCTTTTCATTTTCTTTCGGTTAATCTATTTTGGCCTGAATTTTGAAATTTATTTTTAATGTATTTTTTAATTCTAGACAATTCACATTTTAGTAAATAGCCCTGACTGTTTAGTTAATACAACTCAAGCCGTTACTTTTATATACTATATGAGTTTTGAAGTCCATAGGTTGTTGTGCTTTTAGTCTACAGTAAAGTGATTATTTACATAGGCACATTTCTATCACAGATATTCATTAAACTCTGAATTATAGAAAATTAAATAAAAATAGCAAAAGTGAAACTAAAATAGCTTATTTGGAAAAATTATTGACACCGTTTGGCTAATTATGGATTTAATCTGCTGAAATATCGAATATATTATTATTTTTTTTTAATTTTTTTTATTTAAGTATTTATTTTAGATACCAAGTATGGTACAGTAGATTAACCATGTTTATCATGATGTTTATTTTATTTAGTTAATGACAGTCAAGGATTATTGTAGTGCATATAATAGGCATCGCCATTTTGTCCTATACTATAAAAAATTGTCCCAACACTGTAATAAGGTTGTTTTCTTTATCCTATATGGGGAGCCTATGGGGAAAAAATATCACAAAATGTGAACCCCTTAATCTTATTTTTTTGTCACAAAATTGCAAATAAAGAAATTTGAATAGCTAGCATTCTTTTGAAGTGTTTTTTAAAATTATACTTTGAAGGCTAATATTGTGCACATTTTTAAAACATTGGCTTTGAGTAATTAGTTTTATATTTGTTAGATTCATTTTAATTTAATGCTCATTTATCAAATTGGTGTTTATTTTCTGATAAAACCATTCTATGTTTTGAAGAACCCTATTTGTATGCTATTTGCTAACATGTAGCTAGTCAACAGATCAGACCAACTTGTGTCTATACATATTTGATATTTTTGGTTCTTATTTAGTGTGGGACATTTTGAAATGACCCATGATTGGAACCAATAAAAAAGGCATTGTAAGCACAGATGAACGTAACAAACAAAGCCTTTACTAAAGGTTGGCGATGGTAATTGTATGTACTCCAACCAATATTTTTTTTATGAAAGCCCCACCTTTATTACCTTATTATATAGCAAACCTTAACAAGTAGATTAAATTAAAAAATGGAATTGTACTAATAACAAAATATATTCCTTGCCAGACAGATGAATATTTATGACGCCCAAACTCGTTCAGGTTTCTTTTAAACATTATATAGAAATGAATTTCAATAATCACCAAATAATACATTTCTCCAACTAATTCTCTTGCAGAACAACTCATAATCCGATTTAAACAGAAATAATCAATACATAAATAATAATAACCTAGTTTACAGTTTTTGTTTTTACAGTTTAAGTTTGAACGATTCTGCAACTAATAAATGTTGTTACCATATATGTAGATCTCACTATGTAAATTATTAATTTGCAATTATTTACATTTTAATAAGTATTGAGGGACTATTCTTCAACACAATGGACTTTACTTTATTTTATTTTACTAGCCTTGAGAATAATAACTGTAAAGTTTTAAAAAGTATGCAAAAAAAATAATAGATGGATAATTGGAGATTTATTTACAACATTATTAACATGTCACAATAATCATAAAAAAGAGGTTTCATTGTGACTTTTATTGACACAAATACAGATATATAAACCCCCTTACTTATTCATTTTATTTTTTGTATTGCATAGAATCATTTTGTTAACATTTAAAATCAGTGAGTATGTGAATATTCAGTGATATCACTATATTTTCTAAGTTTTTTTTATCAAATCAAACATTTGTAAGCTTATATATGACCGTTGGAGTGGCAAGATTCTCTGAATTTGAAGGATCAGATAATCTTCAGGGACTCTTTTATTCGACAACATTTTTCAAGTGAATCGGACGTGGTCCTTTGACAGTGGATCTATTTTTTTTTTTAGCATTTTTTTTTATAGCACTGCCAGTTTTACATTACATTTATTTCTTTCATGTTCTTTGGTTAGTGGTCAGTAGCTTGTGGGCCATAGTATGAGCTCTGTGTATTCCCACAATGCACCTTAGACTCTCGCATAGAAGTAGATGACCATTCCATGCCAGGAGAATAACGTTATCAAGAATGTAAAAATAGATTCAGATGGCTGAACTTGTAGAGAACTGACTTGCAGCAGTCATAAAATTATAGCAAAAATACACCTTCTTTAAAAAAAAAAAATGGAAAAAAAGAAGGTGAATATAGTTAGAACCTCTTACATTTAAAGTCACCTCCACTTAAATATTTCTTTACATAAATCAAGTTAAAAAATGTCAATAGATTAATATTATTTTCATATTGCTAAATGTTCATTCCAATAAATAATTCTTCACTATAGCGTGGATAACTCTCTCAGTATCACTTGTGATGGAAGAGGGATGGAATTACCAACAGCAATCACAAACAGAAGCTTTCGCTTGGGAGTGCGACTGGGTAATGCATGTCCCAGTGCTGCCCTAAGATTGATGGATTCCACCTTACTCCATGTCAGTGTGACTGTACTATCAAATAAAACTAGCTACCTATGCATTGGCTGGCAGGCCAATATTATATTAATAGATATTAATAGATATCAATGGGAAATGTCATATTTGTCAGGAATCCTCAAGATGACAGAGTAATAGGGACTTCTCCATGAGCTTGGTTTTATCGTTATATACTGTATCCCAGTCAGTAGCAAAGAGCAACATGATTTAAATACCAAAGGTTCCGAGAAGGATTACCAAATCATAGCTCCCCTTCATTCATACATACTTTTAGTTTAGTATCTGCCAGCTGGGAGGAAGTGATAGACAGCTTGTCACTCCCTCCTAGCTAAAAAGATAGCCGCACGGGAGGGAGGAGGAGGATTAGCTACATGCTCACTTCTATCAGCCTCAGCCAGGACACAAGGCAAGCTAAGAGTGGCTGCAGATCAATTTGTTATGCCTTGTGTGTATGTGCTAGTGTGTGTGTCAGTGTATATCTGAGTGTGTGTGTGTCTGTGCAAGTATGTGTATCTGTATGTCAGTGTGTATCTGAGTGTATGTGCCAGTGTGTGTATCAGTATGTATCTACATGTGTATATGTACCAGCGTGTGTATCTGTGTGTATTTGAGTGTGTGTGTGTTTATCTATATGTCAGTGTGTCAGTGTGTATCTGAGTAAGTGTGTGTGTATGTGTCAGTGTATGTATCTGTATGTATCTTTGTGTGTGTATATACCAATCAGTGTATCTGTGTGTATTTGAGTGTGTGTATCAGTGTGTCAGTGTGTATCTGAGTGATTTTGTATGTATGTGCCAGTGTATGTATCTATATGTATCTAAGTGTGTGTATATACCAATCGGTGTATCTGTGTGTATTTGAGTGTGTGTATCTGTATATCAGTGTGTATCTGAGTGTGTGTGTGTGTGTGTGTACCTGTGTATATGTGCAAGTATGTTTATGTGACAGTGTGTGTGTATGTGTCATTGTCCATATCTGTGTGTCAGTGTGTGTATCTGTGTGTGCATGTGACAATATGTGTGTATGTAAAAGTGTGTGTGTATGTGTCAGTGTCTGTATCTGTGTTTCAAGTGTGTGTATGTGACAGTGTGTGTGTATGTGTCAGTGTCCGTATCTGTGTGTCAGTGTCTGTATCTGTGGGTCAAGGTGTGTGCATGAGTCTGTGTGTTAATAATGTGTGTACATAGTTGTAAAATGTAAACAGTTGTTGTAACGCACCCTGGGTAACCCGACTGGTTACCTCAGCTAATACCTTCCTTCAGCCACTCTGGAACCCTTAAAACAAGCAGGCATCCCTTTCTCCCAGTAACTGGATGAGACACAGCTCTGGGAGTACAACTGAAAATTAACTGCTGTTTATTTTTTCACACGGGGCTTTACAGGCACAGACCCCTACATGGGGTCTCCAACACAATACACCAGTAGTTTCAATCCCAAGAATCTGATGTGGGATGGAGGAGGGACAAAGCAGTTAGGATAAACAAATCTGGCCATCCATCACATATCTTCCCCCGTAGAAATAGACAGACCTGTGGCCGGACATACGACGGGCCTGAAACAAGTCTGTTGGACCCCCTGAGTCCACAGTCCAAGTCCTTGGGGGTCCAATGTGACTGGACAAGTGGGTGGGCACATGTGGGCATGGTACTCCATGACGGCGTTCCGTCACAGTTGTGTTCTGTCATAATAAAATATCATGTCATTGTTCATACATGTTTAGTGGCTGTATGCGTTTTTGGGCACACATGTGCGTATGTGCGCGTGCGTGGCAGTGCGAGAGTGGGGTGTGCAGTTGCTGGTGAAGCCACCTCCCTGAAATGAGCTTTTGCATGTTGGGATGTCTGAATGAGTTTCATCCAAAGGAATTAAGGTGTAAAACCTGATAACTCCAGGTGAAACCTGGAAAGTTTGCAGATATAGTATAGCCCCATGGAAAGCAGTACAGATTATCCTGATGGCTCCACTTTATTTTGTGAAATATTATTGGTTACAGGTTATTGACTTGAAGATTTGAAAATGGCAACAGCCTGTTTATTGCCAGTTGTGTTATAGTTATAATAAAGAAATATAGACACTTTATAATTGATTCTGGCCTCACCTTTGAGCATTACATCCAGTATGTTGCCAAATCCTGTATATTCCATCGTAAAAACATACCCCGTATCTGCCAATTTCTTACGCAAGATGCTACTCAGGAGCTTGTCCATGCTCTAGTAATTTCCGGCATGAATTATTGTAACCCTCTCCTAATTGGTATTCCCAAAAGCCGTATTGCCCCTCTACAGGCTGTAATGAATGCTGCCGCCAGACTGATTTTCCTCTCTAGTCGGCCCGCTCACACCTCACCCCTCTTTCAGTCCTTACATTGGCTTCCTGTATCCTATAGGAGTCAATTCAAAGTGCAAACCCATACATATAAAGCACTGAACAATTCTAGCCCCTCTTATATCTCTTCACAGATCCATAGGTATGCCCCTTCTCAGTCTCTCCGCTCTGCCCGTGACCACCTCCTGTCTGCTGCTTGCACCTCTACGGCCAACTCACGCTTGCAGGACTTCTCGCGGGCGACTCCCTTCCTATGGAATAGCCTGCCTACCGCCATCAGACTCTTCCCTAGTCTTCAATCATTTAGGAAAGCTTATGGCATCCCAGAGTAACCTCTACCGCACATACCTGTCTCTTGCTCTCTCCTAAAGGGCAGCACTCTACTCTCTCCTCTAGCTCTGCTTCACTCCCACCTTATTTGATTGCTATTTCCTGACCTAACGTGTTTTATACCCCCCTTCTTATAGACTGAAGGTTGGTTTGAGCAGAGAACTCTTCTTTTCTTGTAATTGTCCTATTTATAGTTAAATCCCCCCTCTCATAATATTGTAAAGCGATAACGTAATCTGTTGGTGCTATATAAATGGCAATAATAATAATAATAATAATAATAATAATAATAATAAAAAATAATAATTCTAACACATTTTCATATGTAAAATCATATCATGCATGTATATTCCTGCTTTCTGTAAATTTCTATGCTTAACATTTTCTCATATGGAACAGAATAACATGATGTCTGCCATATGCATACTTTTTTTTCTGGATTAAATGTCTTTATTGGAATCTAATGAAATGTATTGAGTCACAGTAGCAGCCACGTTACCCTTTTAGCTAGCTGGATTTTACATACATTTTCTCTTATGTCAATATTTTAACCCTTTACGTGAAGAGTAAACACGCATTGAGATGTTCCTTACCTCTCCAGCGCCCAGTGAGTTCTTTGAATAATTTAAGAATAAAATCTTGGCTGCAGTAGACACCTATAATATGATTTTTATGCTCCTGCCAAAGTGTCCTTCTGTTCTCACAGAGGATAGTTTAACAACTGTACCTGGCATTTTATAAAAATTATGGCTTGTCCTTGTCGTATGGTCGACGAGTTTTATTATGTTTATACTTTAACTTTTCTACTTTCCATTCTCTCATTTTTATCTTGCAGAAAATATTCAACATCTGCTTTCACTAGAAACATTATTTATAAATGATAGTTCATAAAAACCCAAGAGGTAAGTCCACTAAACAACAGACTGTTATTAATATGAAGAGCAAGTGTATTAATCTTGAGCAAAAATAATATGGCAATATAGGCTTCCACTTAATACTTTTGGATAAACTTTTCAAATGATTTAGTATTTTTGGATAAACTTTTCAAACGATTTATCTAAAAGAAATCCCGCAGACCTTAATGGTGACTTCTGTAGATAAATAGTTTGAAAAGTTTATCCAAAAAATATTAAATCAAGTTCATAGTTGGTAAAAAGACAAATCAACTAATTTCTGTTCTATACATCAATAGAAATGATAAACTGTGCTAAATAATAATATATGTCCTACTTATATTGTAAACAGGCAATAGAAATTGGGCGTGCAATAAAAAGTTACAATCAGATCAAATTAAAGAAGGAGAAAGAAAAAAATGTAATATAAAACTGGCATTGCTATAAAAAAAAATATAGCTAAAAAAAAAATTATCCACCTATCAGCTGTTAAATGGTCCACCTTCGATTCACTTGAAAAATGTTGTCTAATAAAAAGGTATCTGATCCTTCCAATTCATAGAATCGTGCCACTCCAATAGCTGTAAGGCACATTGAAAAGTCTGCCCCTTGTTGTTGGAGATGGCCCTTTAAACCTGAAACTTGCCTGGCAGACGAGCATAAAAACTAAGGTTTGCAATGGACATAGAAAACCAGAAATACTACCTTGTATGAAACCAATTTAAAAACTTTATTACAGATAATACAAGTCAAGCTTGCATAAAATCAAAATGATTAGCGCCAACTACCGCTTTAGCAGTCTGTGTGCCCTTGAATTTGAAGTGCCCTGCACAGTGCCAGTTTCTCCTTAATCATGGCTATTACAGTGGGTATTCTGTGCTATATATTGATTAAATTAGGTTAAACTAGCACATTTGATTTTAATGGGTAATGAATTAGATAGTAAAATATATGACTTTGTAATAAGGTGTATAATAACTTTAAAAGTTTAACCGGCATGCTTTAATTGCCATCTGTGTGTACATATATTTAGAAATGGCATTTATAGTATTTTAAAAACAGATTTATTGTAGAAAAATACAGTGATGAATAGGTGTTAGTTTTATAGCTCACGTGTTAATCCATGTAGCCACTATTTAAGGTGAGTCTGTCATCACAGGTTCACTTTAAGCCAGTACATGAATTATATACTTCGATACGATAAAGGTCAGGCTAAGCACCATAAGCACTTTGCATTCACGCAAATTGAACGGTGGGTCGAGCACCTTGAGTCTATTCTATTTTTTTTTTATTCTTTATTTTGCAAAAGATCAGTTGTACATTCACATGTGGGTAAACAGAGTACAGTAAAAAGTGCAATATAAATAGTGCTTTCAGTTACATGTCAATCCGGTACATCTGCTGTTTCCTGAGCAATAGTTAAACATGTAGCTGTTTACATAATCTGTGCTTTGCTTAGTCTAGTGTGCACGGGACAAATGTATGAAGTACATATTGCAATTATGCAACAATCAATCTTTTTTTTTTTTTACTAAAACATTTAAACATACCCATGGCACAGGAAAGGATCATGTGTTTCTACCCCCCCTCTAAGGTCCATGTACCAGGTTAACCTTCCACCTCCTCTATGTGTTCCCAGAGTCCCCATACCTTGTGGAACGTTTTAGTGGTGTTACGGACCATTGAGGTTAGCTTATCCATTAGGTAGCTATCCCTGATTTTGGTTGTCACCAATGTGAGAGAGGACACCTCCACTTCTGGGCCAATGCCCTACGGGCTGCCATGTATATCATATTGTGTAATTTCTGCTCGGTTCAAGTCAGTCCGTTCTCTGCACATGCCAGGAGTGCCCATAAAGCTTATATTGTATATTTTCTCAGAAACCTGGACCATTGGATGTACC